>NC_042615.1:169171797-169485443 GCF_901001135.1 Rhinatrema bivittatum
TCCTCCATTATCCTGGATACTTAAGATAAAAAGGGCAAGAATGATGCTATTTGCCTCTATCTGCTGAATATCAGATTTAGAATTGGTGCTGGCCATATGGAAAGAGGTGCCAAAGTGCCATCACTTTGGTGTCTGTCTCTATGTGGTCAATACCATTAACTTATATGACTATTTGTTTTTGGTGCTGACAGCATGGTGACCTGATGACACTTTCGCACTTCTTCTCATACAGCTGCAACCATTTTAAAATGTGCTATCTAGTGGTGGGGTGAATGGTATCGCTTCTGCTCTTTTCATTATGGGAACCTCATGGAATGGAATAAGTGAGGGCCACTGAGGGAATCCCCTTCCCCTCACATATATTTATGGGGGAGGTACGAGGAGGAGTTTGGTGAGACCCAGATGAATAGGCCTGGCCTCCATTTTAATCTTTTAGCTGGGGGTGGGGGTTGAGGTTGGAGAGGCCCAGGCAGGCCTCAGCTGAGCCCTGCTCATCTCTGTTGGGTAGGCCATTAAGAAAGCAAAATTACAGTTTTCCTAAGTTTAGTTCATCAGTATATAAAGACTAATAATAGGGAAACATTGGTAACAGCCAAAAGCTGTGAAAAGAGGTCACTTAAACTTTTAAAATGCACACTTTTTTCTTCATTGTCTCTGCTTTTTTGATTGTTACATTATCAAATTTGAAGAGTTAGAGACATGCAGTTTAGTAAAAATGATATTTTTCTTTTAATCTATGATTTAGCTGCAATACTATGTCAGTGTTATTCCTTTAATCTTAGACATCATTTTTTTTCTTTTTTAGAGCTTCATGTTCTTGATCCTCTTGATGAAATATAAAGAGCACAGTTAGTAGTACTTAAAGCCTTTCATTATTTTACTTGCTATGAAGTGGCTTGAATATTTCAATGATAATTTATGTGACTTCAGAAGACTTTCAGCCTTAATAACCTTACAGGTATGTGAAGATAATACTAAAGATCTCAATTTTTTTCTCTTGCATTTAATGGTTTTGCTATGTTATCTTTTTTTCTAAGATTAACCTAGTCCTGTTAACATATTACACTTAAAACATCAGGAGAGTAATTTTCAATAATGTGCATGACTCAGTAAATACACACATAAGTAAGTGTGCCTAAAGTTAAACCTGTATTTTATAAACTGTGCAGTAGAATCGTCACAATTTATAAAATACTATATATATCACCACCCTGAAAGTCTGTGCTTGTTTTCCATTACACATTTATTTTTTTAATGGAGGCATCCAAATAGTTTATACATTTATTTTATAAAATAATGTGCATATGTTGTATGCCTTAATTAATTATAAAAAGTGTGTAATAACCCTTAGATTATGCAAAGATAGGTATTTTATAAAGTTGTCTGATGTATATGCATATCTTGCTTAGGAAAATACTAGTGATTAGGGATGTGAATCGTTTTTCTGATGATTGAAAATACTGTATGATATTTTCAAAGTCATCAGAAATCGGGGCTCCCCGAAACCAATAGGAAAACCCCACAAAATTGTTCATGGGGTTCTCTTATTGTTTTGGGGAAGGGCAGGAAAAACAGCACACAGAAACAACCCCTAAACCCACCCCGACCCTTAGCTTCCCCCACCCTCCCAACCCCTCCCCCAAACTTTTTTACAAGTACCTGGTGGTCCAGTGGTGGTCCCGGGAGCAATCTCCTGCTCTCAGGCCGTTGTCTGGTATGTGGTGTCTGATGGCACGGGCCATCCAATGCTCCTACCATGTGACAGGGGCCGGCCAATGGCACGGATACCCTGTCACATGGTAAGGGCAAAGGGCCATCGGCACCATTTTTATTAGTGGCAGCCAACGGCCCGAGAGCAGAAGATCGCTCCCGGGACCCCCACTGGACTACCAGGTACTTGTAAAATGTTTTGAGGTGGGTTTGGAGGGTGGGGGAAGCTAAGAGATTTGTTTTAAAGGGTCGGGGTGGTTTTTTTATCGGCTCGGGCGCAGCCGATAAAAAAAAAAACATCAGACCGCTCGAAAAAATTTCACGATGTGAATCGGAACTGGAATTGGAACCGATTCCGGTTCCGAGTCACATCTCTAGTTGTGATTGCATTTTTCCAAATACTAGTTCACCCACACCTTCCACCAGAATACTGTACCAAAAACTGCAGGCAAAAGAGAAAACAGATTTAATTTCCATAACTTGATTAGGAGGTATAAAAGCACGTCCACATTTGCTGACATATGCAGAGAGTCTATATATAGAGTCTATATATAAAATACGTTAATGTGCGTTAATGTACGTTAATGTGCTTTAATGTGCACATACTTTGAAACCATGCCCCCAGAATGCACTCAAAATACTCTCTTTGTAGGCATATAATTTTCAGCATAGCAGCAATACTATGGGCCTTAGCTAGTGAAGGTAGCGCACACCTGCGCTACCTACATCGGGGTGGAGTCGGCCCTGGAAGAGGAGGAGTTGGGGCATCACAGGGGCCGACTCTGCGAGGACGGCGCGGATAGCGAAAAGGTAAGGAGCCTTTTTGCTGCCTATGTTGTGCCCAATAACTATACCTTTTATGGTGTAGTTATTCGGTGCTGCTTGCTAGTGTAGGACCTCCCCCCCCCACCCCGTTTCGCCCTCCCTGCCCCCTGTGACCGCCAGATTTTCTAAGTTCTGTGAACTTAGAAATATCCAGCCCTATGTGCATACTTCCACTTTTCTTAACATTTTCTTACAATTCACACAGACTACTTACATAATTATATGCTAATTTTAATTATTTATTTAGTTGAAAATATTTTTTTCCCACCTTATCCATCAATCATGGTTAAAACACTCAGGAGTGAATTTTTTAAAGAATTATGCATGTACAAGTAGCATATATTGTAGCAATTTTTAAAAGCCAATTTTATCATTTAAAGTCATTTTACATGTATAAAACATATGACAATTCAGCCTTTTGAAAATTACATCCATAAAATAAAACATATTTAATTCAATGAAAGTTTTGTTATATAAGACTTTGAAAATTCATCCCTAGAAATACATATATCTTCATCTTTAGAATCAAAGCTGTTATTAGATATTTGAGAAAACAACTTTATGGTTTATAGACCTTCTTCTGGTATTATCTGAGAAGGAAGGGATCACACTCAGACCTAGGGCTAAGTTTTTGCTCATTCTTAACAGTGCTACGGTGTGGCTTCTCCAATTCAAGTGAGGGTATTCCTCCAAAGCCCAAGGTATAGGGACTGAACTGGTTCACTGGGTTTTATTCTCAGTTTGTATAGTGTTGGTGGATTTAGGTGCTCAAATAACCAGTCTGGACACTCTGGAAATTGTTTCAAATGTAAACTCTTTACTGTTGTAGATCCTCAATAGAAATTATTTGCTACCATATACATTTAATTTTGGTAACATAAGAAGATAAGAACATAAGAAATGCCATGCTGGGTTAGTCCAAGGTTGATTTGTCCCAGCACCTTGTCTCTGACAGTGACCAGTCTGGGTTTCAAGTAACTGGAAGATCCCTTAAAGTAGATCTATTTTCTGTTACCCACTATCAGGAATAATGGTGGCTTTCATTTTTATGAGTTTGGGGGGTATTTTTACCTAACTTTTATTAGTATTTAAATCATATAAATGAATTAATACAAGGCAAAAATAAGTTACAAAAGTATAAACATCATGAAGGGAAAAAATAACAAATAAATTGTAGCACATTCAAAGTCGCCATCATGAAGAAATAAGGAGGGAAAGAAAAAATAATGAAAAAAACAACAAAAAACTAGCAGGCCTTTTTCCTAACACACAAATCTCCAAGAAGTACAAATGCAGAAATACTTCTTAATTCCTCCCAGATTTCTCAAAACAAAACCCTCTCCAAATGACTAGGTTCAGTGACTATAATCTTATACCCCTGAAACACAATAATGAATTTTCATTTCTTTTTCATTTCATTTATTTAAAATTTATAATCTATGATTACATGGGTGCTCATAGCTGATTACAAAAGTACATTCATAATAATAATAACATCATAACAATAATAGAAATGAAGACAACAACAGTTAAAAATCAACTTTTGCCCCATCATCAGACTTGAAAGCAGAGAAGTTTTCAAATCTTGGTTTTTTGCAAGGACATTTGAGGAATAAACAGTGTTGTCCATAGGAATGTTATTCCCATGGGAATCCCATGGGACACGCCCCATGGGATGGGATGGGATGGGACGGCACACATTTGTATTTCCCATGGTAGTCGATACTTGATATTGTAAAATAAATTTAGGCTGAAATTTGCAGTTGCGTAAGTGCAACAACATAGAATTCATTCATCATCTATGTAACTGCATGGTGCTATGAGAAGGATTTCGAGTCTAAAGAATAATTCAGGTTTTCCTAGATTTTTTAAAGGCTCTGTCTAGGTTTTCTCAATTTAACGAGCGGTAACACTGCCAGACTGGCACATTGCGCATGCGCGCGGCTAGTAATGGGAATCCCATGGGATGGGATGGGATGGGACAGGCATAAATTGCCATGGGATGGGATGGGATGGGATGGGACAGAAAAATATGTCCCATGGACAAGCCTGGGAATAAAGCTCCCAGTTCAAGTACACATTATTTTAACTTCATGAACAGTTTCCTTTTTAACAGGGAACTCTGAGTTCAGTGTCCTAATTCTTCATCCATCTTGGAAAATCCCCTTTGGCTTTCTTTACTCTACATGGCTAATAATGTTTATGGTCTTTTCCTCCAGGAACCCCACTATGTTGTCACCTTGACCACATCTTCTAGCAACACATTCCACAGCTTGGTACTGCTCTGTGTGAAAAAGTACTTTCTATAATTTTTTTTAAACCTGCTGGTTGTTAGTTTCATTTACATTCTCATTTATTTAAAACATTTATGTCTCACTTATCCTTGGTCCTAAGCAGGTTACAATGCAACACACTTAGGGTTTGATTTTAAAAATAACACATAAAATTGGGATTTACATGTGTAAATACACTTTACCCAAGTAAGTGGACTTTTGAATTGTCCATAGGATATTCACGTGTAAGGGCACTTTCTGTGTGTAAATAGCTTATTGAAATTGCTACAATAATATGTTATGTTTACACATGTGCCTCCTTTTTAAAATTACTTCCATATTTTCCAAGACAAACATGTTGTACTAAACTAACTTAACTAAATCTCAAAACATAAATCACAGCCACAATAAACCATAACTATAATACTATGTGTAATAAAACTACCGGTGTAAGTACCTGGGTACAATTGGTCATGAACTACTTCGCTAAATGACTATGTCTAATGATATATTGTAACCGAACCTTTGACTGCACCTGTTAGAATGTACTATTGTACACTTTTACCTACATTAAATATGTGCCTACATGTAAACTGTTGCGATGGTATTTAACTTAGCAACGGTATAGAAAAGTTTTTAAATAAATATATAAAATAAATCAAATATTATCAATGGAAAGAACCCTATCTCTCAAAAAGGAGCCCCTTCAGCTTCTTTCTGAACATTTGTATAAAAATTTCATCTCTCAAATCAGCTGGAAAGGAGTTCCAGAAAATCAGGACACACAGCTATAAAGAGTATTTCCCATATTTTGCAGGGTCTAATACAATGATAAAATGGATTTTCAAGTAATCTTCACCCCTGAGATCTAAGAGATTGAGCCAGCACATAAATATATTAATCACAGAAGACAGACAGGTTGCCAACAGACCATGCTGAGATTTAAAAACCATCAAGTTCAATTTAAATTTCACACACCAGACAACTGGGAGCTAATGTAAAGAATTCAGAACAGGTGCAATATGAAGTATCCTCTTGTAGTGTTATATGGAAAGGTAAACAACCATCCTATATTTACTGGTTTCACACACCACTCATGATTTTATAAATTTCTATCATGTCTCCTCTCAGCCATTTTTTTCCAATCTGAAGAGCCTTGACCTGTGTAGCTTCTCATCATAGGGTAGCCAATCCATTTCCTTTAACATTTTTGTTGACCTCCATTCTTCCTTTTCTCCTTGCCTTATTTGAGATGGGGCAACCAGAGTTCTGTCATACCATGGATTGATATGGAGGCAATATGATATTTTCCACTTTGTTCTCCATTTCTCTTCAGATCATTCTTAACATTCAATTTGCTGTATTGACCATTGCCACATACTGTGCTGAGGATTTCAATGTATTGTCCATAAGGTCTCCAAAGTCCTTTTCCTAGGTGCTGACAACTAACGAAAAGCTCAGCATTCTACATCTGTAGTAGGGATAATTTTTCTTTATGTGCATCACTTTGCATTATTCCTCATTAAATTTCATTTGTCATTCAGATGCTCAGTTTCCTAGTCTCATAAAGTCCTTTTGCAGTTCCTCACAATCTGATGAATTAATTTGATTTTTTTTCAATTCACTTGCTATTCTCTTTTCTAAATAATTTATGAATATGTTAAACAACACAGGTCCCAAAACAGATCCCTGTGGTACTCTACTACTAACCTTTAACCATTTGGAAAACTGACCATTTAGACTTACCTTCTGTTTCTTATCTTATAATCAGTTAGTTACCAGCCCACAATATGACATTACCTCCTATCCCATGATTTTTTAATTTTCTGAGGACTTTGTAAAATACATTTTGAAAATCCAGATTCACCATATCAGTCAGCTCACCTTTAAATATTTATTTATACCTTCAAAAAAATCTAAAAGCTTGGTGAGGCAAGTTTCCCCTTTGTTGACTCCTCACCATTATGCTATATCTATCTATATAAACAGCGATGGTGTTTTTAAGAAAAGCTTCTATCATTTTTTTCTAGCACCACCATCAAGCTTATGATCTATAGTTTCCTGGATAACCTGGAAATCAGTATTACATTGGCCACCAACCATCCAGTCTCCAGGCTGTTTATAATAAAAGGTTACAAATTACTAGAAATAAGTCTGCAATTTCTTGTTGAAGTTCTTTCAGGACTCTGGAGTGGATACCATTTGGTCCTGATGATTTTGTACATTTCAGTTTGTCAGTTTTATTAATTATTTCCTTCCTTATCTCAGAGAATTGTTTTAGTTTCTCAGAATCATTACTATTGAAACTGTCTCATGTAAGCATATGTTCCTACCATTTTCCTCATAAAAACAGAGACAAAAAATTAATTCATTTTTTTTTGCTATTTTCTTGTCCTCCCTGAGCATCCCTTTTACTGCTCTGTCATCAAGGCAGCCCATCTGATTCCCTCACAAGCTTTTTGCTTCAATTGTACTTGAAAACGTTCTTATTAATCATTTTTGCTTCTCTGGCTAGCTCCTCCTCAAATTCTGTCTTGACCTGTCTTACTACAACCAATAAGGGCTAATAACATAGTCTGGGTAAAACAGATAAGCATGGGTGCAGCTTGCTTATTGCGGCGGCTACTACCCCAAACTAATCAAGCTAGATATTTCACTTGGATGCAGCTCCATCACTGCTCTCTACATTAAAGGTGGGGATGGAAGGGAAATAGAACCAAGAGCTAAGAGAAACAGATAAGTATGAGAGAAAATATGTGTGAAGCTTGCTGGGCAGACTAGATGGGCCATTTGGTCTTCTTCTGCCGTCATTTCTATGTTTCTATGTTTCTATGTTTCTATGTTACTTGACAGGGCTTATGTTCTTGCCTATTTTTTTCATTTGGGTCTGCTTTCCATTTTAGATCAACTCCCTTTTGGCTTTAACTGTCTCTTTCACCTCACTATTAAACCATGCTGGTGGCAGTTGTTTGGACATCTTTCTAACTTTTTGAATGCATGGGATATATATTTATTTATTTATTTATTTAGATTTTTTCTATACCGGCATTCGTGAAAATGTCACATCAAGCCAGTTTACAATAAACAATGGGGTGATAACCGTAACAGAGAACGAGATAATATGTACTAAACATAGTATAGATGCATAGATATATTTATCTGGGTTTCCAAGACAGTATTATAAAATAATGTCCATAAACAGTTTTTATCTTTGCCATGTCTCCTTTTAGATTTTTTTTCTAAATTTTTCATTCTTTCATATTTTCCATTTTTTATATTATATGCTACTGCAGTTGTTTACATCCATGTCCCAAAGTTGTTCTCCAAATATCTATTTATATGAACTGGTGTCTTGAAATCACTTCACTCTCCAAGTTTGGAATGGTTAGCATCCCAGGTAGGCCAAGGTTCTCCTGCATGTAGTGGAATCCCTTCCCAAATGATACCAGAGGTACAGATGACATTAAGATTCTCCAAACTTCCAATCCTCTTCTTTCTTTCCGTGGCAGAGATTCCAGTGGGGTTCTACAGACAGAGCTGGTGCAACCATTAGGCACCAGCTCTGTCTGTAGAACCCCACTGGAAGGCCACCTAGGGTGGCATCAGTGGGCGGGGCACCATCTGGGTATGCAAGGGCACCATTTTCAAAATGTGAAAGAAGGAAGGGGAATCAGCAGTCACAGAGTAGAGATGTGCTTCAGGTAAACAATTTGTGTTGGGCTTCATTTCGGCCTCCCCCCCACCCCCGGGGAATTTTGTTTTTCCCGTGGTTCGGGGTTTTTTTTTTGAGGGGGGCCCCATTTTCGGGTTAGTGTGCACTATTGGGAGTTAGTGTGCTCAATAGTGTGCACTAACCTGGCAGAGTTAGCGCGCACTAACTAAAAAATGAATTTTTTTCAGAAACTTCGGGAAAAAATGCAATCATTTTTTGGTTCTCCCTAACCATTCTGAATTAGGCAATTTTGTTGACATTGCCTAATTTGGGGAAAATGATTGCACATCCCTATCACAGAGCACTTGCTAGGTTTGTGGGGGGGGGGGGAGGAGGGAGAGAGAGAGAAAGAAAGAAAGAGAGAGAGAGAGCACTGTAAGAGGGTGAACATAACTCTATATATCTACCATGGTCAGAGTGCACAGTCAACTCAGGGGGGAGTTGGGGGGGGGGGGGCGGTGTTGCATTGGTCTGTCTAGGGCACTATAGACCTTTCATCGGCCCTGTCTACAGATGAACAAACCCTCTTACTCCCACTTCTAGTCTCCATTTGTTAGCTTGAGATCTTTCAGAATGAAAGGCCCAGGGCAGCTGGAAAATAAACTTTTCTCCTTTTCCTTCTTTCAGGCAGGAAGGGTGACAGCAAACTTCCTTTCATAACAAGAAGAAAAAAATCTTCACTCACTGTCAATCTACTTGGCGTGAAATGGAACAAGAAACCTTCTGTCATCAAACTCCATCTCAGAGGCAGGGGGACATTCCTTCCTTGAAGAAAGACCAGGGGATCCAGCAGAAAACACAGAAAAACAAAAATACATAAATCCTCATCAAACTACAAAAACTGAGCCACTGCTTCCAGCCATATAATGAGGCTTAGCCCACCCAGGGATCAGGAATTGAATTAATATCACTCAAAATGTCACACTGCTTCTCTAACTCTAACAAAAATTGCTACATTGGACTTCTGCTCTGATGCCTTTGAGCAGACAGGAGTTCACCATTCCAACCAGGCATTGCTATAGGAACACGGTACATTCCTTTCTTAATTCCTACCCTAACAGCCATACAGAGTGATTTTCAAAGGCATTTCCATACATAAAACAGTATTTTACTCACAAAAGTGATGTACTGCAAAAATGTGGGTAAAATTATGTAAGTATGTCATGTTTGCATGTAATTATACCAGGACTGAGTGGAGAAATGTGGGAGCTGGGATTGATGTATGTATATACTTTTGGATTTTCAAAAGTAAATGCATATATTTTCTCCCAAGATTTCCATGCACAAACTCACAGGTGTAATTGTTATCTAATTTCCCATTTCTTTTCTCCAAAATGCTCTTCACTATCACTAAAAGAAAGAATACAGAGGAAAAGAAAAAGCTCAAAAAGTGAATTAAGAGATGGAGAGATAGAGATTCACAAACAATATTAGAATTGTCAAACTTACCTGAGAATGAGTTCTGGAACAAAAGATTCCTCATACACATGAAAGACATAAAGAAAAAATACAAAGACCAAATTCTTTCAAGAATAACATGTATTAAAGGAAAGGAAAGTTAATTTATCAGATAAAGATTGCGGTTATAAGTACTTATCTGATAGCCTTCGTTCAGTTCTTTTCATGAGGAAGTCTATGATATCTTTGAAAGTTATATTCTAAAGTACACGTACCTGAGTTAAAGTGCCCTGATAGGGCACCGTGTGCAGGAGGATCACAACACTCCCAGTATCAGGGATAGGGCACTGTGTGCAGGAAGATCACGACACTCCTGGTATTAGGGATAGGGCACTGCATGCAGGAAGATCACAACACTCCCGGTATCAGGGATAGGGCACTGTGAATAGATATCCCTAGATTTTAATGATAGGTTATAAATGTTAACTAATAGATATGAAAGTTGATCTTTGAGTTCCTTCAGAAACCTGGGGTGCATACCATCTTCTCCAGGTGATTTGCTACAGGTGTGTGTGAATGATATCCTGCCTGGGTGCGGTTGTGGGTTTAGTGTGAATGGTAACCTTCTTGTGTGTGTTTGTGTGTATAGTGTGTGAATGGGGGTATGAAAGGGGACTTGCTTGGGGGGAATGTGAATGGGAGTCTGCCTGAGAATGTGTGTGTGTGTGTGTGTGTGTGAGAGAGAGAGAGAGGGAGAGGGAGAGAGCGAGCAAGTGGGTGTGAATGCCTGTAGGTGTATGTGAGAGAGAAAGAGAGAGAGAGTGAGAGTGAGAGAGCATGTTGGAGTGGGAGTCTGTTTGTGAGCAAGACCATGAAAGAGTGGGACCCTCTGTATGTGTGTGAGTGATAGTGGCAGCCTGCATGTGAGAATAAGAGCCTATGTGTGTGTACGTATATATGGAGTGGGTTCCTGCATGTGAGAGAGAACATGTGAGAGCCTGTATATTTGTGTGGCAATATAAAGCTGTGTGAGAGAGAATGTGTGTGTTTGGTGGGGGGGGGGGGGGAGAATAGGAGCCTGTGTGCCAGAGACTGTATATGAGAGTGAGAGCCTATATGAGAAAGTGGCAGTCTGCATGTGACTGAGAGTTTGTGTGTGTATGTATGTATGTGTGTGTGTAAGAGTTGGAGCCTGTGTGTGAATGAGATCATGTAAGAGTGAGAGCTTGCATGTGTATGTGAGAATGGGAGCTGGCATGTGAGAGATACCATGAGAGAGCAAGAGCCTGTAAGAAAGAACATCTGAGAGAAGAAGCCTGTGTGTGTGAGTGGGAGCCTGTATGTATGTGAGAGAGAGCATGCAAGAGTGGTATATTTTATGAGAGATAGCTTGTGTGTGAAAACATGCATGTGAGAGAAAGCCTGTGTGTATATGGAGGAAGGAAAGAAGACAGGAAGAGAGAGAAGAAACATAAAGCATAAAAGAGACCCTGTGAAAGGAATAAGGAAAAGACAGACAAGAGGAAAAAATAGAATGGTGCCAACCCATTAGACAAATACGATCAGACAACGAAGGTAAAAAGAAAAAAAATTGCCCTTCAGTAATTGGAATATGACATCTATGGGAATGTGCATTTATTATATATTTTTATTTTGCTTTTTTTTAGTATTCCAGAGTTCAGAGTCTGGTTTCTCTGGCATTCCATTTCAGTTTTGCCTACATGTTTCAGTTTCTAATTTGTTGACCCTTAATCTGTATTAGGTAAGGGTCTTTCTGTGATATGGATGTGTGACTGAGGTGCAGGATTGTGACTAGCATATAGTTTCTCTGTAGGGATTTGTAGCAATATGGCTTGTTCTGTTTGCCCTCTAGGTGGTGTAATAGTGATCTAGGGCCTCGTGTGTCACACGCAGGCTCTCAGGCATGCACGTGGGAGAGAGAACCTGTGTGAGTGAGATAGAAGGAGTGTGTGTGAGAGCATTGGCATGTATATGAGTGAGGGAGTGTGTGAAAGAATTAATGTGTTAATATGTATATGTGTATGAGCGAGAGATGATAGTTTGTATGGCCCTACATCCTTCAATCTTTGATAATCTCAGGGTGAGTGGAAATCAAAAGGTTCCAGGTATGGAGAGCAGGACAGTTTTTAATCCTTATTAGTTTTAATTATTTGATATAAATTGATGTTTCTATTGTTCTGAAATATTTTATTATTTTTTGGAGGAAATATTAGAACATTTTTTAATTATTGGATGTTTTATTCATCAGATGTTTTGAAATTGATGTTTGGGAAATAGAACAAATTTATGAAAGCTTTTTAAAATTACTGAATGTTCATCGGCTGTGGTGATATTTATTCTTTTTATAGGTATGGTTTTAATATTATGAATGATGATTTATATCTCTTGATTTTATTGCTTGATGATTTGTGAGGAATTATGATGTTTCTGGTTTTCTATTGTTGCACTGCATAATACAGTCAGCAGGGTCGGTGCAAAGGGATTAGGCGCCTAGGAACCTTCTGCCTTGCACACCCCCTCATCATGCCGCCACTCCCAATAGGGGGCACGAGACATGTGGGGCCTCAGGAGGTGGCACCGCGGCAGCAAAGAGGAGTGGAGATTGCCAAATCTCCACTTTTCTTTGGCGCCGCCACTCATGGCCCCACATGGCTCGCACCTAGGGGTGTCTCAAGGCAATGTGCTGCCTGAGGCTGGGACCACATGACACCCCCACAAATTTAAATTTTTATTATTTTATTTAACTTCTTTTACTATACCGACACTCAAGACCAGGTCTTATCGTACCGGTTTACATTAGAACAAGGGGAAAAACCAATTAACATATAAGTGGAAAAGAGAAGTTACATTAAAACAGGGAGAGTAAAAACATGGACGTCGGAAGATAGGACAGAATTAAGTAATTGAACAATAAGTTAACAAAATTACAAACTATAAATTAACATAAAACAATAAATTAATAATACAGAAACATGGATTATAATCAGCGGAAATATACATGGAAATATATATATATGGAATATATACAGCTGGAATATACATGGTATGTCAAATGGGAGGAGTGGCGGGGGTGAGGGAAAAGGGTGGGTTGAGGTTGCGGGTGGAAAAGGGAGAAAGGTTGGGAGTGCGAGGAGTGAGAAGGGTGGTTGGAGGGTGAGAGAGAGTTGGTTAATATGGAATCCTTCAACGATAGGCTTGCGTGAACAGCCAGGTTTTAAGTTTTTTTCTGAAGGTTAAATGGCATTGTTCCTGGCGTAAGTCTTGAGGAAGCGAATTCCAATGTAGGGGACCTGCTGTTGAAAATGCTCGCTTGTGGATGGAGTTGTGAACTGATGATTTGTTGGGAGGGGCCATGAGCTTACTTTTGTAGGCAGTTCTTATTGGTCTTGAAGATGTATGTAGTTCCAGAGGGAAGGTGAGTTGGAGAGAGGATTGTTGGTAGACCGATTTGTGGATGATAGTGAGAGCTTTGAACAGTATTCTATGTTGAATAGGAAGCCAATGTAAGATTTTTAGGATAGGTGTGATGTGGTCCTTGCGCCGTGTGTTTGTAAGGATCCTGGCTGCTGCGTTTTGCAGCATCTGTAGAGGTTTGGTCGAAGAGGCGGGGAGACCGAGTAGAAGAGCGTTGCAATAGTCAATCTTTGAAAACAGTATTGCTTGAAGCACAGAACGGAAATCCTGGAAGTGTAAGAGCGGTCTTAGATGCTTCAGGACCTGTAACTTGAAGAAACATTCTTTAGTTGTAGCGTTAATGAATTTTTTGAAATTCATTCTGGAGTCAAGGGTGGCCCCAAGGTCTCTGACATGGCTTGCTAGTGGGGTTATTGTGTTATTAGTGAAGGGGTGGTTATCGCTAGGGCAGATAACCAGGAGTTCCGTTTTGGACGTATTTAGGACCAGGTTGAGATTCGTGAGAAGCTGGTTGATGGCATGTAGGCAGTCGTTCCAGAAATTTAGAGTTGAGGAGATGGGGTCCGAGATGGGGATTATGATTTGCACATCGTCTGCGTATATAAAATGGGTGAGGTTGAGGCTATTGAGCAGCTGGCATAAAGGAAGTAGGTATATGTTAAACAGGGTAGGGGACAGAGAAGAGCCCTGTGGTACTCCTTGTTTTGATGGGACGGGGTGGGATTCTTTGTCGTTTATTTTAACTTTGTAGTGCCTGTTGTTCAGAAAGGATTTAAACCAGAGCAGTGTGGAGCCAGAGATGCCTATTTCCATTAGACGGCTGATGAGGATGTCGTGATTTACCGTGTCAAATGCCGCAGAAATATCGAGTAGGGCTAGGAGGTAAGATTGTCCCTTGTCAAGGCCCATCAGGATGGTGTCCGTTAAAGAAAGAAGGAGGGATTCTGTGTTTAGGCGTTTCCTGAAACCGAATTGAGAAGGGTATAAGATATTGTGGGAGTCCAAGTAGTCGGTGAGACGGAAGTTGACAAGTTTTTCCATTATTTTAGCTATAAAAGGTAGGTTTGCGATGGGGCGGAAATTTGCTGGGTTGGCTGGGTCCAGATTGGGTTTTTTTAGTAAGGGTTTCAGCGAAGCAATTTTTAAGGAGTCAGGGACAGATCCTTGATTGAGGGAACAATTTATGATGTCTGCCAGAGATCTGGCAATGGTGTTAGGAATGGTGAGGAGAAGTTTGGTTGGTATTTGGTCTAGAGGGTGAGACGAGGGTTTCATTTTCTTGATAATCGATTCTATTTCCAGGGATGATGTAGGTTCAAGAGATACTAGCGTCTGTTTAAGAATAGTAGAGGATGGATTTTGGCTAGGAGTTTGGCTGGGGGGTTGTAAGGCTATTGATGATTTGTTGGATGTTGCCAGTGGGCCAAGTAGGTTTTTGACTTTGTTGTCAAAGAAAATTGCCAACTCTGTAGATTTGTTTTGGGCTTCTTCTTCTGAGAAGGTAGGGGAAGTGGGAGTGGTGAGGGCTGCCACATATGAGAAGAGCGTTTTCGGGTCGTATAGGAAACCACCCTCCTGACCCCCCCATGAATCACAAAAACCACAAGTGGTCCAGCCGGGGTCCTGGGAGTGATTTGCCAGTCCCGGGCCATCAGCTGCCACTAACCAAAGTGATGCTAGTGGCTTTAGCCCCTACCATGTGCAAGGAACTACCCATACCATTGGTCAGCCCCTGTCACATGGTAGGGGCAATGGATGACTGGTGTCTTATAAAGAGACTCTTTCTTGAAGCGCTAACATAGCTCGTGGAGAGGTATTTCTAAAATTATCATAAATAGGCCCCTTTTTCTAATTGCAGGCATTATCCATGCAAAATTATAATATTTTGATGAATCTAGGGGTTCTTAAAATGTCTGAGCAAATGAATAATATTCAACATTTTCCTAGTAGAATTTCTTTCTTTTGTAAATCCATTCTGATTAGGACCAACTAACAATAGTAGTGTATTTTCCTAAATAAACTGTAGTACTATTGCTAGAATCTTTACATCTGCATTAATTAGTGAAATTGGTCTATAGGAACTGAAGTATAAAGGATCTTTCCCAGGCTTAGGAATTAAGGGGATAAAGGCATCAAGGAGATTTCCAGATTGTTACTTTTTGTGATTCTTTTCTGGATTGATTTGCTGCTGAGTTGCACTGCCCTAAGGGGTAGATTTTCAAAACATATGCACGCACATCCATGTGCGCGCGCTACCCGGCACAGACACATGGACGTGCAATTTTATAACATACGTGCCCTGACGTGCCCATTTTATTAAATGTAAGGTCGGCGCACACCTGGGGGTGTAGAGTTATGCAATGGCATGTGGCGACGCATCAGGGCCTTCCCAGTTCCCTCCCAGTCCACTCCAATTAAGGAGCGGACTAGGAGGGAACTTCCCAACCCCCCTAGCCTAACCTTCCTTCCCCTTCTCCTATCCTGCCCTCCCCTATCCCTATCCTAACTAGGCCAATTTTATTTATCTCACCTTTTGCTCGGAGCAGGAGCAAGTTGCGCACGCTGGCACCCTGCTGGCGCACGATCCCCTGGCGCAATGGCAAATGGCTGCTATGCCAGGCACCTCTAGCCCTGCCCTGCCCCCTGGACCGCCCTGCCCCCTGACCACCCCTTTTTATAGCCTCAAGACTTACACACGTCCCAGAGGTTTACGCATGTGGCCGGGCCCTTTGAAAATTGGCCCGGCGCGAGTAAGGCCACTCCACGCGCGTAAACCCCAGGCTTTTACGCGCATACGTTTTGAAAATCTACTCCTAAGTGTATCTACTTTTGTGTTTCCCCTTCTATCGGTCAGTAAAGATTTTTATTTTGAACAACAGAACTGGTGTGGATGTAGTCTTTGTAGAGTGCTTGAATGGTAAGCAGGAAGAGCCCTGTGACTGCAAAACCCTAAGGCAGAGCTTCCCAAACCTGTCTTGGGGACCCCACAGCCAGTTGGGGTTTCAGGATATCCACAATGAATATGCATGAGATACATTTCCATACCATAGAGACTCTGTATATGCAAATTTATCTCATACATATTCATTGTGGATATCCTGAAAACCCGACTGGCTGTGGGGTCCCCAGGACAGGTTTGGGAAGCTCTGCCTTAGGGTTATGTAGTCACAGGGCTCTTCCTGCATACCATTCAAGCACTCTACAACATATATAGATGATTTAACCCTTGTTGGCTAGTATGTGAGTGGAACAGAGGGAATTAATGGAGCATCAATGGTGAATCTTCCTCCTGCATGTGCTAAATGTCTGTTCTTGAGCCTTGCTGAATATTTTTTTTTAAACTCACTGCATGATTCCTTAATTCACCCATTAATGACAGTTGCTTTCTGACAAAATCTTAATTTTCTAAGAGGCCGATACAGTATGGTATGTTTGGCCAAGCGCACCATTTAGCGCCTGTTTAGCCGTGCTTTTTTAATGCCGACCCCGCGAAACTAATAGCACTCAAGGGCAGGAGTTAAAATCTAAGCAACCCAGAAAAGTGTTCAGAAAAGCAGAAAATACTGCTTTTCTGTATACCCTCTCACTTAATATCCTAGCAATAATAAGTCAGAGGACCAAAAATTAAAAAAAACAAAACAAAATGGTTTCTGTCAACGGGTTCGAAAACCAATGCTGGTAAAATTGAGCGCCGGTTGTCAGACCCACTGTCAGCCACTTCTACCACTAATAAGGACTCTATTGTCCCTAGCACTTCCTTATTAGCGCTACACCTCATTTAAATAGAGAATCACGTGCCTAACTCCACACGGAGCACCCACCCTTCTGCACTTTTTACAGTATTGGTCTGTAAGACTTTTAATCTCTGGAGTCCTAAAACAACAATGGGAGGCAAAGGGGGAAGGAAGGCCAGGAGGAGGATACACAATCAACTTTATTGTGAGTATCTTTTTGTTTCCTTACACAATTATTTGCTGAATATCTGCTTTTACAGCAGATACTACAGCTTTTTTTATGCTATTTCCTTTCCAGAGGCTAAAATTATTGTTTGTGAATAAGAATACAGTATGGTCAAATACACATCAGATGAAGTACAGAGTGTTCAGCTACATTTATCAAAATCATCTGATTTAAATAATACCTGACCTATTCTGTCAAACTTCATATTACATTTGTTAAGCCAAATCTTTTCTACACAGAAGAGGTCAGGGAGTTGCATTTTGTTTAACAAACCTATCCCATCTGTTTGCCAATTGAAGGATTTCTTTTTCATCTTTGAGTTATGTGATTAGGCTGTAAAATAATGTATCTATTGTAGATTATTCACTTTAATTTTACATCATTTGGGTCCTATTTACTTATGGAGCATATTCTTGATCTCAGCCTCCTCATATGCTCTCAGATGTAACAGATGCTGCTGTAATACGATTTACAAAATATGATCCTAATTTATTAAAGCTTTTCTCTCATTCTGTGTCTATGGGAAAAATGCCCTATGTTTAGCTCCCAACTTTGTAGAAATATATTCATTTCAGAATTGGAATTTGGTCATATTTAATGAAAGTTTCAATGGCCAAGATAGAGTCATCTTCTTTCAGTCAAAGTTATTATTTATTTTTATGGTTTCATTAAATGGCACTTTTATTTTCCATTGTATCAGATGTGGCTCTTTTTTATTATATGAAGCATGCTTTAAGTGTTTTTAGCAAGAAGCTGTTTGCTAAGAGAGTCTGAGTTTGAGGCTGAAGCTGAGGGGGGATCTGCACAGTATGGCCACTGGGCAGGATGATGATGATGATTTTCTCCTCTCTAGTCTCAGATGAAGCTGGTGTTAGTGGATTTTCATAAATCCTGCAGGGCAAGCTCTCCTGCTGGTTCATGCACTTCCAAACAATAGTCCTAAAGTGGGCTCTCTTGCCTGCCAGTGGGCATATAAACTGTGCTAGGGATGTACATTTATTTATTTTATTTTATTTTATTGTGTTTATTTATTTTTTGTTTGTTTATTTATTTATTTAACAGTTTTTCTATACGGACATTAGAAGGCACATCATGCCGGTTTACATTAAAACTTTAGTTTTATAGACTGATCCCATGTTTTAAGGGGTTTACAGCATTTAAAACATTCATAAAAATCACAGTGAAATGAAAATGCTAATAGATAGATGTGTACAACACACTGCTGATATCTTTACACATCAATATCTGTTATGAATTAAAAATAGCCTTGCCAGAAAAATCCCTGAATAGTTTTGGGTATTTGTATGGTTTCCTTAAAAAAAACAAAAAAAAAAAAACACTCCCATGCCTTGGCCTTCCTGAGCAACCCATATAGCTGCATCCTGGGCCTTTCTCCTGCCATTTATTTATTTATTTGCTTACTTATTTGTGTATTTATGCATTTAATTATTTATTTACTTGCTAGTTTTTATAGCACTAATCGGAATTTCTAAGCAGTTTCCATGTTACATCCATAATATCACAATACTAAATAAACCGGTCAAACATAAAATTGAACATTAATACAAATATGTAAAAACATTAAAAATGAGATGATACATCTTCCTCCTTCATTATGTTATCCTGCATTCCTTTGCTTGTATACTGCCTGTTTTAGTAAACATGAGAAAAATTCAATATTTGCCAAAGTAGTCAGTGACCAATCAACCAACCATTCAAAATCCTCCTTAAAAAATAGGTCCTTTAACAGTTTTCTAAATTTTAAAAAGGATGACTCATTTTTTATTGGAGGAGGCAAAATATTCCACAGTTCTGGGCCTTGCACTTATAACAGTCTCTCCTGGGATTCATCAAACCTTATTACTTTAAAAGAAAGCATATAAAGCAAATTTATAGCAGAATATATCAATGGTCTCTCGACAGCTGGTAAAACTTCAAAGCAGCATTAAAACTAGTACGTGTTCCATTTCCCGGCTTGCAGGCAGTTCTGCAATCTGGTTTACCCACCACAGCATCAGCCTTTGGCTTCTGTAGGTGTGGCAGGATGCTGCAAAAATGTGGCTGGACCTGCTACTCCTTTAATCTTGGAATCTCCTTAGGCATGTATGCGAGCATCAGACTCCCGTGAACTTAAAGTGCCTGCAGCAGGAATAGTCCTGTCGCACCCTTGGATGATGTCAGGCACTGTGATCTATAAAAGGCCTTTGCTGACTCTGCCTCAATGCCTCAGCAACAGGTCCCACTACTCCAGAGTGGAGCATGTTGCTTCTGCATCCTGTCTTCAGCCCAGCTTGTCTTCAGCGTCTTGTCTTCAGTGTCTTGTCTCCAGTCCAGACTCATTTTCAGTGTTCCTCACCTGCCTGTACTTCTCCTTGCTTAATCCGTCCTGCCAGTCTAACCCTTTTTCCCCTCAGACTGACCTGGTTTGACCTTGGCCTGATCTCGGATACATTTGACCACAACCTGCCACCGACCACAGCTTGTCCGGATATGCCTGACCGCTGCTTGACTCTAGCCCTTTGCTCGGAACTTGGACTCATCTGACTTCCATTAGCACTGACCCAGCTTTCCAAGAACAACCATCTCTGCCATTAGCAGAGACCTCCCACCTAACACCTGCCGGCCCCTGTACCCAAGGACTCAATCTGAAGAGAATGAAGGCTGGTATGGACAAAGTTTCATCTGGAGCCACTGCTGATGGTGGGAACCTGCAGGGCTTCTCATTGCAGATTGTTCCAATCCACTAGATCAACAGCAGGCACTAGCACAACAGCAGGTACTAGATGATTAAGATGCTTAAAAACTAACATTAAAATTTTAAACTAGATTCTCCAATTGACTTGTAGCCAATGAAAAGGAAAGGGGAATATGTTCATTAATATAGACCCCAGAGACTACCCTAGAAGCAGAATTCTGGACATTCTGCAGTGCCTTAATAGAGGACTTGGGAAGGCCAATATATAAGGAACTGCAATCGTCCAAGGACAAGAGAACCAATAACTGTATCATGATTTTTTAAATCTTTTTCCTGAAGATAAGAATGAAGTCTGCAGAGAATATTAAGTTATAATAAGCACTTTGTTCTACATTGCTAATCTGAGGCTTTAATGATAAAGAAGAGTCTACAGTCACACCTGAGTAACAATTGGAATTGTGAAAACCTCAACAGTCAAAGAAATCGGATGGACTGCAGATTGATAATGAGCTAAATAGATTATTTTAGATTTTTTTTTCAGAGATAGCTTATTGGCTGAGAGCCAATCCTTCAAAATTATTAATCACTTAGTGATTTGTTCAGCATATCATTAGGAGACCCTCTTATAGCAACATAAAAATGGATATCGTCTGATATGGACCTTCTTTGATTCCCCAGAAACCCATTGGACCCAACTCTGTTCAGCTGGGCTGAGCCGAGCCCAGCCAATACCTCGCCAAGACCCCTCCAAATCACCTCCTTCTCCTTGAAATATTTGCTGGGGTTAAGGGCCTTTTAGACACCCACTTACCCCATTCATTGCAGATTCTTGAGGATAAAGGGGGCAAGAAAAATGCCTATTTGCTCCTGGTTCACCAGTGTCCTTTTAAAAATGGCACTGGACAGCCTGAGACTAGCGCCAAAAAGACATCAAAATGGCCTCAGGGCCAAAAAGTACTATTATGCTGAATGGCTATACAAACATATGGCTATACAAAATGAAACAGCTAGCTTTGAGGCTACATAAAGGGGTAAATGGGTGCTGGGGAAGTTTGACCATGGCAAATTATTTTTTGGGAGGAGGAGAGTCTGGAGAGATCAGGGATACCTTGGCTGAGTTTGGCTCAGCCAATAGGGTAGGCCTGGTCCCTGCAAGCTTCTTCAGAATGTGGAAGGCGTGTTAGAGGACCCTTTGGAGGCCCTGGTTCAGGAATTTGTTGTTGTTGTTTTTTAATGTTTATTTTGGTTTGGCAAATTAACTGAACCAAAAGAATCTTAAATATACCAATTAACAAACAAATCTCCCCCAAAATTTAAAAAAAAGAACCAAACCAGTGCCTTCAAACACAGACTGGAAAATCTACAAAAGTGGGCTTTAAACTAGGATCATTGGGTTTGGGTGAACAAAACCTGTAAGGTAAGTGAAACATTAAATGCATGTACAGAAATGGGAAAACATGGCAATATCTGGAAAGCTATGTACACTGATGCTCATAGGGGCCGATGTAAATAAAACACGCATCTTTCCTGAGGGTGCCATGCAATATTCTAATTAGGGGTCATGCTGTCAAGGAGGTGCTAGGGTCCATTGCACCCCAAGGGGTGAGAATAACTGAAAGCCAACAAAATTTTGGTTTCAGTATCCATGGGGTAGTATGATGGTCCTTCATATAAGCTTTCTTTAGTATTTACTTTGTGAAAGAAATTGCAGATACATCTACTAGTCAAAATTCCTTGGTATTTCGTCTGCATATCTTACAACTATTTTAGTGTAATTTACTGACCACCATCACAGACAGAAGAAATGCATAAAAGTTAAGAACATAAGAACATGCCATGCTGGGTCAGACCAAGGGTCCATCAAGCCCAGCATCTTGTTTCCAACAGAGGCCAAACAGGCCACAAGAACCTGGCAATTACCCAAACACTAAGAAGATCCCATGCTACTGATGCAATTAATAGCAGTGTCTATTCCCTAAGTAAACTTGATTAATAACCGTTAATGGATTTCTCCTCCAAGAACTTATGCAAACCTTTTTTTAACCCAGCTACACTAACTGCACTAACCACATCCTCTGGAGATTTGGCACAGGTGCCACTAAATGTGTACTAGTCTGTATTTTTATGCGGCTACATGTTTACACAAATTTATTCTGTATAGTGTATGAATGTTTAAAAGTGCAAGGTTATCAGTTGGGAAGGTTGTGATCTGAGCAAGCCTGTGCAAAAGATATTGGTGGGAGGACACTTTGAAGCAGCCCTTCCTCTAAGGGATACACAGATCTTTTTTTTTTTTTTTTTTTTTAATGTTAAAAGTTTATCCTATTTCCTGAACAGGGAAAATTCCAGATAGTGTGCTAGGACAGCCTCTGGGGGTGAGAGCATTTTGTCTGAGTGGCAAGCGTGAAGTTGGACCAGTGATTGACGTTTTGTGTCAAGTTTAAATCTGTGTGTGGGGCCTGTGAAAGGGGCTGTTCTCAGAGGAAAGAGCTCAAAGGTTGTGAGTGTCTGGAGGGCCCAGGCCACTGAGAGAAAGGAGAACAACTGGTGCTTCACCCAGAGGTACTGCTGGAAGTATGTACATGGATTACCAGTGCGAAAGATCATATCAGAGTACCATACACTCTCTTGGATTTAGAGAAGTGCTGCAGAAGTCAAGGATTACTGAGAGGGAGAAGAGGTTCTGAACTTGGAGATTTCTCTGAGGAACTGTGTTGGGGGAGTTCGCTGGGCCTAGGGGAGAGGCTGCAGCTGGCTATTTCTTCACAGAGTTCAAGACTAGCACTGTCTCCAAAGGATCGGGGTGGGGGGTGGGGTGCTGCTACAGAAGGGAAGTGTTTGAAATCCTAACAGCTTCTAAAAAGTGAGTAAAAATTTGAGATTTCTTTGTGTCAGAAAAAAGACAATTAGCCAGGTCTTCCCCCCCTTGGAAGCTTCCCACTCACCTCACTGTCTCCCCTCCGCTGCCCTCCTCAGACCTTGTGCATCCTAATCCTCTCACACACCCCCACCTTCTTCACTCTAACCTCCCTCCTATCTATACCTATTCCCGCCTATCCCTAATCTCCTTCAGCCCCCCCCCCCCCCCCATGACCACCATCGTGATTTCCTACCCAATCCCACTCATCAACCGCAGGTACCTCAACCTCAAGAAAACCCTAGACAGGCCACAGTCCCCACGCCAATTAAACTTACTCCCCATTATGCTCTCCCCTATCACCCAACTTCTAGGCCTTGCAACCTTCACCCTGCTTCTCTGCAACACACAATCCATCTAAAACAAAAAACCCATTATCAATGACATCCTTCTCGACTCCAATCCCAACATACTCACCCTCACCGAAACCTGGCTTAAGGACACTGACAACGTCTTATTGAACCAATTTCCCACACACTCCTATGACATATTCTCAATACCTCAGCCAAAAAAAAGAGGAGGACGCCTCCTAATAGCATCTAAAAAAGAACTTAAACTCTGCTTCCCACAAACACTATACCAAAAATAGAAGCAGGCCTATTCAAGTCTTCCCTTATGCAAATCTATCTCATATACGCTCCCCGGGCGTCTTTGACAATAAACCCCACCACTATTAGAATTTCTTATGCAAAACATTGATCTCGATAATCCTGCCATCATCCTTGGGGACTTCAACCTCCATGTGGACGCTCCCTCCTGCATACCCTCCTGCAAAGCCTTCCTCTCCTCCCTCAACGCTATGGGCTTCACCCAAACTGTCAACACTCCCACCCATAGAGCAGGTCACACCCTCGACTTAATCTTCGTCAATTCCCACATTCAAGTTAGCACTGCCCCTTCCTGCACTCATATACCATGGTCTGACCACGCACTCATTTCAACCCCCTTTCTAATGAAATACAATCTCTCCAATCCCCCCCCCCCGACAAGACTATTCACTTCAGGAAACCATGCAGCCAAGATGACCTCATCACAGCCCTCTCCCACAGCTTAAACCAACTTGACTGCACTGACACTGAGATGGCCCTTACTTCCTGGAATGGGATTACTTCCAGTGTTGCTAACTCCTTATGCCCCCTCATCACAAAAACCCTTAACACTTCGAAAAACTCAAAAAAAACCCTTGGTACTCTTCCGATCTCAAGACACTTAAAAACTCCCTAAGACACCTGGAAAAGAAATGGCGCCAAGACCCATCTCCATCCCTCCTGGCCAACTATAAATCTACCCTACATAAATACCGGGCTGCCATCCTTAAAACCAAAAATGATTTTTAGCAAAAAGAATACACGACCTACAATTTAACGCCAAGGCTCTTTTCTCCTATGTTGCCGATCTCACCAAGCCACCTTTGACTTGTCCTACTGAATCTGAATCTGACACACAAGCTAAATGTGAAAAGCTTGAACTTCACTTCAATGAAAAAGTCTTGAAACTCACACAGCAATTTCCCCCTTCAGCCCCACTTCCCACTTCTCCTGCTACCACCTCACTTACCCCATTTAACTCCTTCGAACTAACATCATCATTGGAAATAGAAAACATACTCAAAAAAATGAGACCTGCCCGGCACCTCTCCGACATGCTGCCTACCAAAGCCCTTCTATCTATTCCCAACACTATAACTAAACCCATTGCCGACATTGTAAACACTTCTTTCTCCTCTGGAGTTATTCCTGACCCCCTCAAACAAGCCACCGTCAAACCCTTACTTAAAAAGCCTAGCCTTAACCCTTGACCTCTCCAACTTTCGGCCTATCTCCAACCTCCCATTTCTATTGAAAGTACTCGAAAAAATTGTCAACATCCAACTCTCTGACCACCTGGAAAAATATAACATCCTTTTCCCCTCCCAATTCGGATTTCGAAAATTCTATAATACAGAAACCCTCTTACTTTCACTATCTGACTCCATTCTTAAAGGCTTCGACAAATGTCACTCACACTTACTAGCACTTCTTGACATCTCAATGGCATTTGACCCAGTGACCCACAACATTCTCCTCACGCGCCTCAGTGAAATCGGCATTACTGGCACCCCTTCACTTTGATTTAAATCCTACCTAACCAACAGACTCTACAAAATAAAAATTGACGATTGTGAACCGAAACCGATCCACCTCTCCAGAGGTGTCCCGCAAGGGTCCTCTCTCTCCTCTACTCTGTTCAATATTTATCTACTTCCCCTCTGCAAACTCCTCTCTGACCTTCACCTCACCCACTTCATCTATGCAGATGACGTACAAATACTCATCCCTATCACTGACTCCCTAGCCGACACCATGAAAAGATGGGAAAATGCCCTCTCATCTATAAACTGCCTCCTCACCTCTCTCCACCTCCCCCTTAACACTTCTAAAATGGAGCTCCTCATTATCTCTTCCCCCACCCTCGCCCAGTGCACCCCCTTAGCAGGCACCTCCTTCTCTCTTCAAGCCCAAGATCTAGGTGTTACAATAGATAATCACCTCAACCTACAAAAATTCATTGGCACCACCATGAAAGAGTGTTTCTTTAAACTCAACACGCTAAAAAAACTCAGATCCCTCCTCCACCTCGGCGACCTCCTTACTGTCCTGCAAGCCACGGTCATGTCCAAAATAGACTACTGTAATTACCTCCATCTTGGTCTACCGAAAGCCACAATTAAACCCCTACAACTCTTACAAAACACAGTGGCGAGAATTCTCACAATTTCTCGCAAATGTGACCATATCACCCCTACACTCAAAGACCTGCACTGGCTCCCCATTCAACAATGCATAACTTACAAGACTCTCACTATAATGCACAAATCGCTCCACAACGAAAACATGCACTGGATGAAAGATACTATCTGCCTCCTTACCCCAATCAGACATACAAGATCTTCTCACAAAGGTAACCTCCACACCCTCCCCCTGAAACATATTCACCTCAAATCTACAAAAGAGCGGGCCTTCTCAATCTCCGGCCCCTATGCCTGGAACACCTTGCCACCCAAACTCAGACTAGAGCAGTGTGCACATAAATTTAAATCAAAACTCAAAACATGGCTCTTTAAATAAGCCTACCCTTACATCCTCTATACCATATCCCCTCAATCTAAACCCCACTTTCGACCTTTCCCTACTCCCCCAGAGTAACCATGATAAGTTTGCCCGTATATACAACCTTGTCTACACCTCCGGTGTGGCTCTCCGAGTAATTTTATAGCCCTGTTAACCTGTCCACACTTTGTACAAGATATTAGACATTTGCTCTCCCGTCACTTTATAATGTTGGGAATCTTTACTATGTACATAAGTTTGCTTTTCCGATTTCTAGGCTTAAGCTATCGATCCCACGTGCAACTGTCTCTGCACTTCCCAGTTCTCTGTTAACCTGTTTTTTGTAACTGCTCTCTTCCTGCTTTGTTTTTACTCCTGTTACATGTAAATCGGCATGATATCTCTGATGATGGTCGGTCAAGGAAAAACACAAATAAATAAATAAAATAAATAAATAAGTGAAAAAGAAAGAGATTGAGAGGTAAAAGGAGTGAGGACTGTGGACTGGGTTTGAGTGGGCTTAGGTGGGAAAAAAGTGAGTAAATGCATTAGTACACATTGTGCGCGCCGAGCCCTAGAGGATCCCCGATGGCTTTCCTCGTTCCCTCTGAGGCCGCACCGAAATCGGAGCAGCCTCAGAGGGAACTTTCCTTCGGCACCCTCAACTTCCCCTCCCTTCCCCTATCTACCCCACCCCCCAGCCCTACCTAAATCCCCCCGCTACCTATTTTGTAAATTGCACCTGCCTCTGGCAGGCGTAACTTGCGTGCACCGGCTGGCTGCCAGCGCGTGATCATCCGGCACGGCCACTGTGCCAGAGGCCTCGGTCCTGCCCCCACTTCTTTCACAAAGCCCCAGGACATACGCGCGTCCCTGGGCTTTGCGCACATTACCGGTCCTATGGAAAATAGGTTCGGCGCACGCAGGAGCAGTTATGCGTGTAAATCCTGAGGATTTATGCACGTAACCCTTTTAAAATGCACCCCAAGTTGTGTAAAGGTGAACCGGGCTTTGTGTGTGATGAGAGTAACTGCAAAAAAAAAAATGACCATGGGAGGTGAATTGGGGTTTCAAGAGACTAACCTACAGCCCAAAGAATACTTTTGAGAAAGAGTAAGTTTCACACTGATTTTTTTGTGATTTAAACAAAATGGCAAGTAATATGATTATGATTCTGGACTGAAGAATAACTACAAATCTGTTTGTTTACCTTTTTTATTGAACTATTAAAGGGGGTCAATTATCAAAATGCAGTAAGGCGTTTTCGCATGCGTTAAGGGCTTATTGCATGCAAAAAAGCCCCATTAATGCATGCGATAGGCCCTTAATGCATGCTATAGAACCATATCATATGGTGCGATGCAAATCCGAAAAAGAGGAAGAGTGGGCTGAGTTTGCCAGTCTGTGAAGTGCTATTGCACAGACTTAATGCTGATTTTAACTACACCTTTTTCAGCAGTGTTAAGCTGTGCTAATGCATTTCATGATGTCTCCTGAAAGGCCTGTTTTAGTAGGTTTAAAGTTCCTGCAGCACCAGCTAAGCCATCTGGGGGGGGGGGGGGAGGGGAAGAGAGAGAAATAGAGAGATCCTAGCCTAGCCATAATGTCTTCTCCCTAGATAGGTATTTGTATCCATATGGGTGGCCCACCTAGTAACTCGAGGTGAGGTTTAGGTATTAGTCTAGGGGGGAAAGATTAGGGGAAGGGGTGTGTATGTATGCGCGGGCATACATGTGCACGCGCTACCCGGCGCACGCACATATATGCCCAATTTTCTAACTTGTGTGCACAGATGCGCTCAAGTTGTAAAATCAGGGGTCAGAGCATGCAAGGGGGTGCACAATTGTGCACCTTGTGTGTGTGCCGACCCGTGCTGCCTTCCCCCATTCCCTTCCTCCTATCCTAACCTTCCCACCTGTAGATCTGAGTAATGAGGCTGCAGTCAGTTGATATCTAGAAAGCAAGTTTTATTAATGAAAAGACAAAAAGACAAAGGGGCGGATTTTAAATGCCCTGCGCGCGTAAATCCGACCGGATTTACGCGCGCAGGGCCCTCGCGCGCCGGCGTGTGCAGAGCCCCGGGATGCGCGTAAGTCCCGGGGCTTTGTAAAAGGGGTGTGTCGGGACGTGTCGGGGCGTGCCCAGAGCGACACAGTGTTTTGGGGGCGTGTCGCGCGTGACGCAGCGTTTCGGGGGCGGCGACGCGGGCGAGGTTTCCGCCCGGGGGTGTTCTGGGGGCTTGGCCTCGGCCTCCAGACCAGCCCTCGGGACCGGAACACGGAGTGGGGCTGCCGGCCGGGGCGCGCAAAGTTAGGGGGGGGGTAGGTAGGGCCGGGGGGGTGGGTTAGGTAGGGGAAGGGAAGGGAAGGTGTGGGGGAGGGCGAAGGAAAGTTCCCTCTGAGGCCGCTCAGAGGGAACTTATTAGGGAACTGATTCACATCCCTAATCAGCAACATTCCTGGGGATGTTTCTTTTTCCCGATTACCAATAGGACTTGTTACTCCTAATCCAATCAGGTCCAGCCTTTGGGGTGGTGGCTCCTTTTCGCACCGAAACAGGATGTTCTTTGTTTCACCAGAGAGCCAGGTAAGCTAGCCAGAACTGGTTTCTTAGAAGCACATTGTCACAATGTATAGAAACTGTTGCAGATATTTTAAAATTACATTATTCATACACATACACACCCCTTCCCCTAACCTTTCCCCCCTAGACCTGCTCTAACTCCCCCTGACCTTTGTCAAACATTTTGCGCCTGCCTGGAGGCAGGCACAGGTTGTGTGCACTGGCAGCCTACTGGCACGTGATCCTCCGACACAGCGGCAATGGCTGCTGTGTCGGAGGCCTCTAGCCCTGCCCCACCCCCTTCCCGCCCCTTTAGTAAGGCCCCGGGACTTAGACACATCCTGGGGCTTTACATGCGTCACCGGGCCTTTATAAAATAGGCCCGGCGCTCATAACACCTCCCCCCCCCCCCCCCCACATGCGTAAATCCTCTGGATTTATGTGCATAGGCCTTTGAAAATATGGCCCAGTGAGTGTGCATGATCCCATTGAGGTGGGACCACACTATTGTCATCTGACATCACCATCTAGGTGATGTCGAAGAAGCAGTGGGAGAGCAAGTTTCAGCATGAGGAGCAGTGACTTGCATAGGTACAGGATACATTCTAAAGGAGTGCCAGCAAGGAAAGAAAGTGCATAGCAGTGACAGTAGCAAGCAAGAGTTGCAGCACAATTGTAAAATGGCCTACAAACTGAGAGTTCCAAATGAAAAAAGAAACTTCACTATACAAATTTGACAATCAACTTTTTGTGTTTCACTACTCAGATGTTAGAAAATGGAGGGAAAAAGTCCTCAGAGCTGAAAAAACTTTTTTTAATGATATTTTTCTATTTTTCTTAAAATTGATGCACTAATGCATTATATTTCAATTGTGTAAATTATCTTCATTGGATATGTTGCTCAAAATATGTAGAAAGACTTTTGACAGAGAACAATATCATGTCTTCCCAATCCGATAATTGTTTAACTTATCTGTATGATGCATTGATACATGTTGTCAGAGTCCATCATAACATTTTTTTTTTAAGATTTAAATAAATATAAAAAGTGGGATGGTTGGAGTTTTTTTTAAAGACCAGTGATTACTATTACTTCAAGCATGTTGAATGTTCTTTATAGAACAAGCATGAGACTCTGAGGTCTTTTTTCCTCCATTTTCTAACATCTGAGTAGTGATACACAAAAAGTTGATTGTCAAATTTGTATAGTGAAGTTTATTTTTTCATTTGGAATTTTCATTGCTTCACTTAATACCTTGTCTTGTGGATTCTACAAACTGAGAGGCCAAACATGGCTCACCATTGAGTTGGGTGATACTTGGGGGCAGATGGAGTGTTAAGCTTGCCACTAGCTACAGAAGCCACTCTCAATCCATGTGTGGTGTTCATAATGTCATGAGGATCTCTATGAGCAGCAAAGAGGCACCACTGGAGCAGCATGTCAAGTGTTTCTGAGATCAGCGCTGGCTGAGGAGATCAGTGTGGCACCAGTTGGCAAAGTCACTGTGGGAGCACAAAAATCTCCAGTATTTTTAGAGTGAAGTAATGGAGTTTAGTGTGCCTTGTTCAACTGGCCAGAACCCAGAGCAGCAGCACTGGTCAGACCCAGGGCATCAGGGTGAATACCAGGGAGATTTTATCAAGTCCTCCTTAAAATCCTGCAGTAGCCCCAGGTGAAATGAGACCAGTGGGGAGACCAAGAAAATATTCCAAGACAGGGATTCTGCCTGAAGGCAACAGTTTGCAGTGCCCTGATCCTGCCTGGTATTCCCTTTGAGTGACTTAAGCAAAGATACAGTGAAGTGTATTCAAAGTTGAACTGCTTGGAACTTATGTCTGCTGCAAGAAGTTGGACTTTTTAGAAGAAAGCAGCTAGATGGACATTTCTTTTTCTGTTGCCTTTTGTTTGTCCTGTTTGTTTTGTGCTTTATTATAGGTGTGATGAAGGAACCAGCACAGTTAGTAGCAAAGTAGATAATGATCCAGTTAATTGGACTTTAAGGACTTTGAGTTATTTTAGATCCAAATCCCTGAAGTTGTTGACCAGCTCAGGACATCTGTCAGAAAGGCCAGAAACCATCTTAAGTTTGAACTTTGAACTTGTATTTGCTTAGGCTGCTTAAGATTTTACTATTCAGCCTAGTTCACTGTGCACATTTAAAAAGTGCCCTAGCTCATTGTGATACTAGGCTATGATGCAATACAATTCTTTGTAACAACTATATTGTGGTGATGTTAGGGTGTAGAAAAATGTTTTAAGAAGTTGCAGTTGATAAAAGTGGGGAAAAAAACCATATTCCATGTTCTATCAAATGTCTCTGTCTGATTCTTATTATTCTATTGTCTGTTTTGCTCCAATGCTATTGTAAAATATCTGGGGATGAGTTTGAGATTAAAAGAAAAATTGCTTAGTAAACTTTACAATTTTTATTTTTGTCAGCTTGAGGACAGTGGGATTTTTATAAATGTGTCTTCAGTAATTTCAATTTGGCCTATCAGGATGTCCTGTCCCCAGCCTGCCCCTGAGAGACAGTATACCCCACCCTGGGTGAGTACATTCAATGCTCCCCAGGGCTGGGAAGGTGGTCCCTTGGCATAGAAACATAGAAATGACGGCAGAAGAAGACCAAATGGCCCATCCAGTCTGCCCAGCAAGCTTCACACATTTTTTCTCTCATACTTATCTGTTTCTCTTAGCTCTTGGTTCTATTTCCCTTCCACCCCCAGTTTTAATGTAGAGAGCAGTGATGGAGCTGCATCCAAGTGAAATATCTAGCATGATTAGTTCGGGGTAGTAGCCGCCGCAATAAGCAAGCTACACCCATGCTTATTTGTTTTACCCAGCCTATGTTATACAGCCCTTATTGGTTGTTTTTCTTCTCCCCTGCCGTTGAAGCAGGGAGCTATGCTGGATACGCGTGAAGTATCAGTCTTCTCCCATGCTGTTGAAGCAGAGAGCCATGCTGGATGTGCATCGAAAGTGAAGTATCAGGCACATTTGGTTTGGGGTAGTAACCGCCGTAACAAGCCAGCTACTCCCCGTTTTGTGAGTGCGAACCCTCATTTTCTCCCCTGCCGTTGAAGCAGAGAGCTCTGCTGGATGTGTGAAGTATCGGTTTTTCTTCTCCCCTGCCGTTGAATCAGAGAACTATGCTGTATATGCATTGAAAGTGAAGTATCAGACTTATTTGATTTGGGGTAGTAACCGCCGTAACAAGCCAGCTACTCCCCTCTTTGTGAGTGTGAATCCTTTTTTCCACATTTCCTCTTGCTGTTGAAGCTTAGAGCGATGTTGGAGTCACAGTAAGCATGTGTATGTTTATTTAATAAGGGTATTGACTCCAGGCAGTAGCCCTCATTCTGGCGAGTCACCCACTCTTCATTGGCGGCCTCTTGACTTTATGGATCCACAGTGTTTATCCCACGCCCCTTTGAAGTCCTTCACAGTTCTGGTCTTCACCACATCCTCAGGAAGGGCATTCCAGGCATCCACCACCCTCTCTGTGAAGAAATACTTCCTGACATTGGTTCTGAATCTTCCTCCCTGGAGCTTCAAATCGTGACCCCTGGTTCTGGTGATTTTTTTCCTACGGAAAAGGTTTGTCGTTGTCTTTTGATCATTAACACCTTTCAAGTATCTGAAAGTCTGTATCATGTCACCTCTGCTCCTCCTTTCCTCCAGGGTGTACATATTTAGATTCTTCAATCTCTCCTCGTACGTCATCCGATGAAGATCCTCCACCTTCCTGGTCGCCCAGGAAGTAACAGAAAGTAACAGGAGTAACAGAGGATATTCATAAAATTGCTATGAAAGGGGAGATGGTATTTCTAGAAAATTTCTATCTTCCTGAAGTTGATTAGGACATCACAACTGTGGTATCTTCTAGAAGCAAGAGGATCCTGTATTCTTTTCATGATGAATTGTTCTGTCAACTGGTAACAGAACCCAACCCACATAGGAGGGGATGATACTGGACTTGGTGCTTACCAACTGTATCTCTGTCATTGTAGTGGATGATCATCTGGGATCCAGTGATCACCAGATGGTGTAGTTCACTATTAGAGTACAGAAGATGAAGGTTCATTCAAAGGTGAGGGTTCTAAACTTCATGAAAACTAACTTTTTAAAAAAGAAGTCATTAGATGGATGGGAAATTCTAGAGCAGAATAAGTAGTAGTTAAAGAGCAGTGAACAAAACAAAATAGAGATATTATAAGAACAACTAACCTTTTTATTAGGAAAGTAAATAAAGGAGAGAGGAAAAAGAGGTTCCTATAGTTTTCTAAAGAAGTAGCTGAAAAGGTAAGAGAGAAAGGATTAGTGTTCATAAACTGCAAGAGATTGCAAAAAGAGGAAGAAAGGGAATAATATCTAGAAAAGCTAAGAGAAGCCGGGAAAGTAGCCAAGAATGTAAAAATTTCAAATGGAAGAAAAAGTAGCAAATACAGTAAAATGGGGGAACAAGATTTGTTTTTAGATATGTTAATGCTAGAAGGAAGCACAAAGTGGCATTGTGGATGTGAAACAGTTAACTATGTAGATCTTGATGAGGAAAAAGTGAAATTGATTAACAAGAATTTCTGTTCAGTGTTCACTGTGGAAGGAGGAGGAACAGGATCACATAAAATAAATATGAATAAGACCGAAAGTGAGGTAAGCCTCAATCAATTTTCATAAAAGTGTGTTTTTGAGGATCTAACTAAAATTAAAACAGATTAAGCAATGAAGCCTGATGGGGTACATCTGAGAGCAATAAGGGAACTTAGAGAATTTCTGGTAGCTCTGCTGGCTGCTCTTTTAAATTTGTCTTTATAGTTCTGGATGACTGGAAACATACGGATATGGTTCTCATTCATAAAAGTAGAAGTAAGGAGGAGGCTGGAATCTATAGGATGGTTAGCCTGACCTCTGTTGTCAGCAAATTAATGGAACTTCTGCTAAAAAAAAATAGGATATTGCAGTTCTGGAACAAAATGGATTGCATAATCCAAAGCAGCATGATTTTACTAGAAGTAGATCTTGTCAGATGAATCTGATCAATTTCTTTGATTGGGTAACCAGAGAGTTGGATCATGGGAGAACACAAAATATAATGTACTAGTATTTCAGTAAGGCCTTTGACCTGGTTCCACAGAAGTGACTTACAAATACCGTATTTTCCGGCGTATAAGACGAGTTTTTAACCCCTGAAAATCTTCTCAAAAGTCGGGGGTCGTCTTATATGCCGGGGGCCGTCTTATAAGGCGAATAATTACCGTATTTTTCGCTCCATAAGACGCACTTTTTCCCCCCAGAAGTGTGTGGGGGGGGGAAATGTCTGCGTCTTATGGAGCGAATATAAAAAAAAAATAAAAATCTAACAAAACCCCCCACCCTCCTGACTCCCACAAGACCTGCCAAAAGTCCCTGGTGGTCCAGCGGGGGTCCAGGAGCGGTCCGGGAGCGATCTCCTGGACTTGGGCCATTGGCTGCCAGCAATCAAAATGGTGCGGACGGCCCTTTGCCCTTACTATGTCACTGGGGTCGACCAATGGCAGCGGTAGTCCCTGTGACATAGTAAGGGCAAAGGGCCGTTGGCGCCATTTTGATTACTGGCAGCCAACGGCCCTTTGCCCTTACTATGTCACAGGTGCTACCGCTGCCATTGGTCGACCCCAGTGACATAGTAAGGGCAAAGGGCCATCGGCGCCATTTTGATTGTTGGCAGCCAACGGCCCAAGTCCAGGAGATCGCTCTCGGACCGCTCCTGAACCCCCGCTGGACCACCAGGGACTTTTGGCAGGTCTTGGAGGGGTCAGGAGGGTGGGGGGTTGTAGAAAACTAATTTAGCAGGTCTTGGAGGGGTCAGGAGTGTGGGGGTTGTATTTAATTAATTTGGCAGTTCTTGGGGGGGTCAGGAGGGTGGGAGAAGCTGAGGGATTCGTTTTAAAGGGTCGGGGTGGGTTTTTTGTTTATCAGCTCTGGCGCAGCCGATAAAAAAAAAAACCCGATCGGGCCGGACGAAAAAAAAACCACGATGTGAATTGGAACCGGAATCAGAACCGATTCTGGTTCCGATTCACATCTCTATTACCGGTACCTCCTTCTCTGCCACTCAGATCTCGCACATGCACGTCTGTGCCGCTTCACTGCGGTCCTCAGGAGCGAGATCTGAGAGGCAGAGAAGGAGGTACCGGTAATAGGATACAAGGGTGGGCCAGAGGGATGCGTTACCGCTCTGATAGTCTTGGAGACAGGGAGGGCTGGGCAAGCAGGGAGAGCTGACCAATCCAAGCAGGATTTGTATACAACAACCAGCCAATTGCCGGCAAGGTACATCGCTTGCCGTGATTGTCTGGTTGTTGTATACTGGGTACCACATTCAGTATGGTTATGTAGTGACACAGAAGGGTAGTCTTATATGGCGAGTATATCCCAAACTCTGTATTTTAACTGGAAAAGTTGGGGGTCGTCTTATACTCCCAGTCGTCTTATATGCCGGAAAATACGGTAATTTGAGGATCTTTGGTGTGGACCCTACTGTGACTTACTGGCTTAGAAACTTCCTGAATGGGAGGTGACAAACGATACTGGTAAACGGACTTTATTCTGAGGAGGTGGCATTAATAGTAGCATGCCTCAGAGACAGGCCCTCAGACTGGTTCTTTTCAACATTTTTGTGAGCAACATAGCAGAAGGAGTTTGGGATTTATCTTTTTGGTGGTGATACCAAAATCTTCAATAGGGTAGACAGCCAGGAAGGTATGGAAAATAAAAGCAGGGATTTAGTGAAGCTCAAGGAATGGTCTAGAGTCTGGCAGCTAAGATTTATTGCTAAAAAAAAATGCACAGTAATGGAGTTAGGCTGCAAAAACCCAAGGGAGAGGCACAATATAGGAAATGAAATTCTTCTAAGCATGAAAGAATAGCGGGATCTGGAATTGATTGTATCTTTTGATCTTAAGGTGATTAAACAGGTGGATAAATTAGCATCAAATACCAGAAATATGTTTGGCTGCATAGAGAGAGGAGTGGTCAGCAGAAAAAGGGAGGTGATATTGCCCCTGTATAGGTCTCTAATAAGACATAATTTGAAATGCTGTGTACAATACTGGAGCCAGCATCTTCCAAAGGATATACATCTTTTGGAGTAAGTCCATAGGGTGGCTACTGAAATGGTCACTAGTCTACATTCTAAAGCATATGGAGATAGACTTAAAATCTAAACATGTACACCCTAGAGCAGGGATGCTCAAACCGGTCCTATGGGCCACCCCAGCCAATCGGGTTTTCAAATATCCCTAATGAATATGTATGAGAAATATTCCCATACAGTGAATGTAGCTCATGCAAATTAATTTCATGCATACTCATTAGGGATGATATTTGCATACAAAGAAGGTAGTGCACGCTAATAAAACTCATGAATATTCATTTGTTATATCCTGAAACCCATCTGGCTGGGGGGGGCCCATAGGTCCAGTTTGGACACCTCTTCCCTAGAGGAAAGGTGAGATATGGAAGACAAGATAGAGATATTTGAATTGCTCAAAGGTTTCCATGCACAGGAATCAAATCTATTTCAAAAGAAAGGAGGCTCTAAAAAGAGGGGTCATTGCATGAAGTTGAAAGGGGATATAACTCAGGAGTAACATAAGGAAATATTTCTTCACAGAGAGGGTAGTAGATGTATGGAAAAGCTTCCCAGTGGAGATAGTGGAGACAAAAATAATGTTTGAATTAATAAAAGCATGGGATAAATATAGCAATCTCTTAGGAGTGATGAGAATTGTAAAACAGTAATAAATGTGAGTCCTTTGGCCATGGTGTGGTTGATGCAGACTAGCAGGTGGACCCACTAGGCCCACACCAATAGCAGGTGGAAATATTCTCACAAGGACTAGGTCTAGGGCTTTACCTATACCAGCCTTTTTCCCTGCGGGTTCAGCCTTTGGGATCCAGGGGCCAGCAGGGCTTAGGTGAAGGTCATGTAAGGAGCAGTGAGGTGAAGTTGAGTAACAGGCCAAGGTCAGAGCAAGAAGCGAGAAAGGGCATCAATGCCCAGGCAGAGTTTGGGGCATGTGGACATCAGGCAGTGTTGAGGTACAGGCAGAGGTCAGGACATGTGGCAATCCTGAAGAGTAGTCATAGTCTAAAGCCAGGGTAAAAACCAAAATACAGTCAGAGATGGATGGATGACAAGAGCAGGGCACTGGGGTCCAAGACAAGCCAGGAACAAATAGGGCAAGGCCGGGAAACGCATAAAGAGACAAGGCAAGGGAACAGCAATGCAAGGCAGGGAAACAACAGGCATAGCAAGGCACAGAAGCAAAAAATAACAACACACACTATAAGAACAAGAAGACTTGTTGCTGACGCATCTCCTGTAGCATGGTTGGGGTATAAATATCCAGCCACCTGATGTCATTGATGAGAACCAGCAGTGGAAGTTCCCACTGTGGAGCCTTTAAGAGGCAGTGCATTATGGGTGTGCATGCCTAGTGAAACCTGGAGGAGGAGCAGCATATTGGCATCCCAGCTGCATTGATGGTGTCCTAGCCATGGTAAGTTTGGCAAGACATGGTTGCAGGCTCACAGCCCACCAAAATGTTATAAAAACTAAGGCCTAGATTCTTCATTTTGCTGCTGGAGAGAGAGAGAGAGAGAGAAAGAGAGAAAATGTATAATTTTTTTATATAAGTAAATTATTTATACCACTGTAAGAGGGACAACTAGTAACTCAGGGTGAGGTTTTAGTGGTGGGCTAGGTTTTGGGGGGCAGGTTTACATGTACAAACAGCACAGTACACTTCAGCAAAGATTTTATGTGATTTGTACATTGCATTCTCGACCTAGCTTCATAGCAGCTAGGTAGAGAGTGAAACATGTTAGGACAAGGGTACAATGTACAAATCTCATCTTTTTATACCTTTCATCACTCCAAATCACATAGAATTTTCACTGATGTCTACTGTGCTGTTCGTACTTCTGACTTTGCTTATAAAACTGCCCCCATCAACCTAGCCCACCAGTAAAACCTCACCCCGAGTTCAGAATGGCCCCTCTTAGAGTCTTCTCCTGAATTGGTTGTGTTTTCTCCCACTTCACAGACATTTCTAGGACTGCTAGCAGAGAAAAGAGATGGGAGTCCTTCAACACAGTCAACTGATTTTGATATCTTGGTGACCACGCCAACTGAGAAATTGAGAGCTGGACTAGGCTCTGCATCTTTGGAGCCTCATTGTTTTTTGGTGGGTGCCATAGAGGACTTAGTGCAGTAGGAGTTTGGAGGAATGTTGACTGATTGATTTGGAACTGAGATTGGCTATGATGAAAAAGTTTACCTACACAAGTTTAGCAAATGATAGAAGCTTATTTGCTACAATATCCTGAGACTATTAACTTTGTTTACACTGTGGGAGGCTATAGCTGCATTTCAGATGTCATTGACTATTCAGATTGAACAAGTTCTGGATCAATGTCAGAAAGTGATTTAGTTTCTATGGAAATGAAAAAAAAAACAGATTAAGGTCAGATCAAAAAGCAGCAAGATCAGATAAAGCAGTTGGAACTAAATACTCAATCATTATTAAAAAATAATATAAATCTTCAGAACAAACTTTATATATTTGGAGAATGTGTTTTGATCTGTACATTTATGTTATCAGTTTTCCTAAAACAAATTCTGTTTCTCCTTATGGAATGTTTAAAAATATTATTTACAAGTGTTGAAAGCTCCACTTGCATCATTTCTTCCAATGCCTTTATTTTTTATCTTCCTCAGGGTAAAATAGTTACTTCCAGAGAAAGGATTGTCAAACTTCTTTTGCTAGTTCACACATTTCTGCCATTTTAGAGAAGTTAGTCTCTGATGTGCCAATTTTGAGACAACTTTATCAATTAAATTAGCTCTAGATTCTGATAGAGAATAGTTACTTAAAACTTGTTTGACATGTGGCGGTATATTGTTTTGGGGGATTTAAAATTCATATATTTTCTCAAGTAGCTGGTGCTATACACAAAAAAAAGAAGACAGTTTGTGTTAGTTATTGAACCTACGGACCTCCTTTATTTTACAGTTTCTTTGTAAATTTATTGTTAGATTCAGGGGTATGCACTTGCACTATATGTTTTTTGTTTGCCTCAATTGCAGCCTTCCTGACCAACAAGATAGTATTATTTTCTCCAGTGAACCAGGTCTCCTAGGTCTTTGTATGCTATGCATGTATCTGCATATGATATTAAAATGTAAATACTATGGAAGAACAAATAAATGCTTCTTTTTTTTGAAATCTGGTACAAAATACTAAATACCAAGAAAGAATTTTTAAGGATCAATAATATTTGCAGTAAATAATCGTTAAGAGTATAATAACTTTTAACATTCTTCACTGCTGCAGCATAATCATTAATTCCCATTTGAGTTTTTTTTTAAGTACAGGGCTTCAAAAAACTAAACTTGTTGAACAAATTTCACATAAACAGTCTACAACCAGATTTCTCAGTGACTAATCAAATGCGACAGCATAACAATTTATTGCCTTCTTTTCTTTTCTTCTTTTAAGAAGTAACAAATTGCTTGTCATTGGTGACAGCATTATAAAGGAAACTCACATACAAATGAAAAGATGACTACTTATCTTCTAAAGAAAAGGTGAAATCTCCAAAGCGTAAGTACTATCTTCAAGTATTTCTAAACTCCTGACATAGCTATGTTTCAATGACTTCAAGAATGCCTGCTTCCGGGGCTCCTTCTGATGTCACAATCTAAATAATTTCCACATTATCTTTGCTTTTTTGACTGCTGCCGCAAATTGAAGTGGAAGTGTAAACTATGGGAAATTTACATTTCCAGTGCACATTCTGTCAGAAGCTGGGCTGGAAGCATTGGGAGGAGGTAAGAACATACCTTGCTCCTAGCAGGTTTTTTTTTTTTAAGTATCAGAGGTTGTGAAGGGGTCTGGGTGGTGGGGAAGGGGGGCAGCCTAGGACATAGGGTCAATGGGTGAGATGAGGAAAGGTCAAGGATGGGAAACAGATTTTTATTTTTCAAGAGAACTGGGGAAAGGAGTTTGAGGGGGCCCGACTTGTGGATCCCGGAACTATATGAACATTTAGGAAGGGATGTGTGGTAGGGGTGCATGGCTTGAGAGGCCCATCTATGAAATTTGGGGGGGGGGGTTGGAGGAATTTGGGCTGCAGGCCCCTTTACTTTTTTTTTTTAATTATGAAAAACTGTTACTCAATTGGATATCTTTTGAAGATATCTGTTAAGTACAAAATTATCTGAAAACAAAATGCTGAATAAGTAAAAAAACCTAGCCAGTTATATTTAAACGTAGCTAGTTATTATTCTAGTTATCCTGTACATGTAGCCAGACACCTTTAGGAAAGTATATTCAGTGGGACATATATTCTGTTGAATATCCAGGACAAGTTATCCAGCTAACTTTAGGTGAATAACTTGTCCACTCACTGGGTTTCTGAATATGGACCTCAAACAGCTTTGCATGCAATACAAGTCATTACTGTTTTACTCACCTGCTTGAATCATTGCAGCCTTATGGTGTGAAATCATCAAATTATGTATGGCAATGATAAAGTGTGTTGTTAGGCAAATAATGGACATTTATTTGTCAAGACCATAAATTATTGCAATTTTGCAGATTGTTAACAAGGATTCTCTATTAGGCATTTTCAGTTTTTGAAATATGACTCCTTAATTGTTTTTCATCCTTTTTCTTTTAATATTTTAATTTTTTTGAATATATAATTCAAGAAAATTCTTGAGCTAGAATCAGCAATGGTCAAATGCAAAACAGAAGAAAAAATTGGTAGCAAATCAATAATTATGAACCCTGATTTTAGACCACAATGAGGGTGGAGGATGGGGCAACAAGAGGAACCACAATAAAAAGAAAAAGAGACTAACCTTAATAAGAAATGGTGCTCATTATTGCAAAACCTAAGGATTAACTAACAATTTTGAAGAGGATCATTGATGAAGATCATTAAAAAGGTATTTTGCAATACCTAAAATTACACAAAACTTGCATGGGAATCTTAGTTAAAAAAAAAAAAAAAACTAGCTCATGAAGAAAGTGCCCATATTTTCAACTGAAGACAAGACTTGTGCCTAAGTGAAGTTAATCTGAACACTTCAGGAAATATGACCAGCTTATTACCAAGAAAAATTTGTATTCTAATCCTTAAAAAGATGTTAAAAGTCCAATCCCTATAGCTCTCATGTGTATATATAACTAATAAAGTCACACTAAGGCCTAGATTTTCTAAGACACCGTGGCGTCATAAATCACGCGGTGCAGGGAGGCCGGGGGGCAAAGCGGGGGGCGGGCCTGCGATAGCCGGCAGTGATCATACCTCCGTGGTGCGATCGCTGCCAGCTTTTGCACCCAATAGCGCCATCGTAAAAAGTGGTGCTATCGGGCGCAAAATTGGAAACAAAAAGGCTCCTTACCTTTTCGCTGTCCATGCTGTCTTCACGGCATCCACCCTGGTGCCGCCCTTAATCCTCCCCTTCCGGTGGCTACTCCTTCCCTACTCCTCCCCAATCTAGCTATTAGGGATGTGAATCGTTTATCTGACCCGACCCGATATCTGACAATATCTGACAATCTTGGGGACCCCCCGATATCTGACAATCTCGTGGGTTCTCTTATCGTTATGGGGGGGGGGGGAAAGGGCACTTAAAAGTAACCCAAAAACACAGCCTGACCCTTTAAAATTACTTCTTTAGTATCCCCCCAGCCTCTGGACCCCTCCAACCCCCCCCAAAAAAATGTTTAAGTACCTGGTGGTCCAGTGGGGGTCCCGGGAGCGTTCTCCCGCTCTCGGGCCATCGTCTGCCAGTAAACATAATGGCACGGATGGCCCTTTGCCCTTAGCATGTGACAGGGTATCTGTGCTATTGGCTGGCCCCTGTCACATGGTAGGAGCAATGGACGGCCGGCGCCATCTTTAAAAATCATTTGTGGAAAGTTCTAAAACCACAAACTAAGGACAGGATTTTCAAAGCTCTACATGCATAAATCCAGTGGATTTACATGTGTAGAGTGGCTTACGTGTGCCGGGCCTATTTTCAAAAGGCCTGGCGACGTGCGTAAAGCTCCGGGATGCATCTAAGTCCCGTGGCTTTACTAAAGGGGCTTTACTAAAGGGTCTGGGGGTGGGGTTGGGCAGGGCAGGGTGGTTCAGGACAGGGTGGGGGCGGGGTCAGAGGCCTCAGACACAGCGTCTTTTTTCCCGTGGTGCCGGGGATCGAGCACTGGCAGTCGGCCGGCGCATGCAAATTACTTTAGCCCCAGGGGTGAAGTAAGTTTTGAAACAGAAAAAACAAGAAGAAAAAGGTAGGGGGGAAAGAGTGGGGGAGGTAGGGAAAGGGAAGGGAATATGGAGTGGGGGGGGTAGGGAAGTTCGCTCCGAGGCCACTCTGAATTCAGAGTGGCCTGGGACAGAACGGAGGAAGGCAGCACAGCTCAACACACACAAGGTGCAAAATTGTGCACCCCCTTGTGCGTGCCGACCTCCGATTTTATAACTTGCACACACAAGTTATAAAATCAGGCATACATGTGTGCGTGACGGATAGCGTGTGCACATGTACGCCCACACGCTGTTTTGAAAATCTACTCCTAAATCTTCTAACATAATTTTCTCTATGTTCAAGATTATGATGCAAAATTTCATTGTCTCTAATCATAGACAATGATGAGTTTTGTAACATAGTATTTTGAGTTTCTAAGCCTCCCATTTTCTGTTCATGATTCTATAGTAACTTAGAGTGGGTACCAACTTGAGAGTACAAATCTTCAACTGACATCATATTCCTATCAATTCTTGTTACAAGAGATTGTTCCAAAGCTGAAGTATCATTCCACTGGGAGTCTAGAGTGAAAAGGGAAGATTTGATTGAAGTGGTGAGAGACAATGATGCATTCACCATTGGGGTGACTCAATCCAAAACTACTAGACCCAAAAGAGGTAGACATTACTAAAACAAATTCAGCATTCAGATTGCTTCCTCTAGAAAGTTGCATTTCCCCCTATCTAGAGATAATGGAAGCCTGGTATAAGGGCTGAGAGAGCTGGATAAGTTAGCAGGAACAGAGGCTAAGCCCTCAGGTTGCTCTATACTTGCACCTAGTAAATGGATAGAGAAAAGACATATCTAGACTTGCATGGGATGCTGAGGTAGGAGATTCCATCTTTGTTGAGACAGCATAGACAGATCCCTTCCTTTTCTGTCCCATAAATCAAGCAAATGGAGCGGCTTAAAAACTTGCCTAAGAGGCATGACCCTTTGGCATGTTGCTTTACTGCCTGCCTGTGACTTGCCATGCAGGTATGAGAGATTTAAAATGTGGAGGGAACGCCCACTGATGATGTCACTTGTGTCACCTTGGTCTCTTACCATTGATGCTCCCAAGTTCAATTATTCTTTCAGGCAAGTGTAATTCATTACTCCAGGCTCCCCAGTCAATACCGCGTGCATGAGAGTTTTTAAATGTGAAGGGGACACCCACAGATGATGTCACTTGCATCGCCAAGGTCTCTCACCACTGGATGCTGCCATGTGCAGCATTTGTTTCAGGCAAGTATAATTTATTATTCCAGGCTCCCCCTTTTAACCTTTTTCAAATTGTTCAATACATTTTATATGGGTCTCCAATTTTTTTTTAATAGAAACATAAAATCATGATGAAACATCAAATGTGTCTTTTAAAAGCTATATTTTAAATACAATTGTATTTAATTACATGCTTTAATTCTTTCACATTCAAAGTGAGGTACAGAAATTGATTTCATCAAATAAAAAACAATTAGGGGTAGATTTTAATACGTTTCTACGCTTGCGCATGCTTCCTAGCATGCACACATGGACGTGTCGATTTTAGAACATGCGCAATGTGTGCATGGATTATAAAAAAGTACACTCCCCATTGCGTGTGGTGCACGCAATGGGGAGTGTACTTTTGTGAAGTCTGCACGGTAATGCAATCGGCACTTCCCCAGTTCCCTAACCCCCTATCTATACTCCCTCCTCTTCCCCTCTCCTCCCAACCTCCTAAACCCTATCTTTTTCTTTTTTTTCTTTTTTGTTTTGCAACTTACATCAGCTCCTGAGCTGAAGTAAGTTGCGTGCAATGGCCGGATGCCAGTAGGGGAATCTCTGGGACATTGAACAATAATGCTATCCCAGCCCCCCCCCCCACCCCTCCCTAACCAGAGCACGCTCCCCAGCCCGCCTCTTCCAGGATACCTGGCACTTGAGCACGTACTAGCCTTTACATGCGTAGCCAGGCCTCTTAGAAACTTTGCCCGGTCCACACAAGGCCTGGCCACCCACATAAAGGCTGGATTTTGCACATGCAGAGGTTTTAAAATCTACCTATTATTGATCATATACAAATACACCAACCAAACTAAAAATACCCCAGATAATCATAAAAAACAAACAAAATAAAATATATCAATATAGGTAAAAGTCAGAAATCAGCAAAGTTATAGGACCAAATCTAATCATGGATCATTCAAGTTAAAAACCACATAAGAAACACAAAAGCATAATTTGCTTAAGAAACATCAAAATATTATTTTAGAGTTTGCACCTACCAGTAATCAAGATTTCAAGATTTCATTAAAAGCTACAAACCAATCAAGTTAAAATTGTGATATCCTGGCAACCTATCCTATGAAACCAGAAATGAAAACTCATCTTAAAATATTAAAACAGGTTGATATTCAGTAGCATTGGTCCTGCTAATTTTGGATTTAGTAGGACAAATAGTGGAATTTAAAATTCACACTATATAATTGTGTCAGAGTCATCTGGCTATGTAATTAGCCAGATAACTTGGAGGTGTTACAGGGGTGTTTCTAGGGGGAGTTAAGTTAGCCAGATAGGTTATATGGCTATCTCCAAAAGTTAGCCAAATAAGTTGCCTGGCTCAGTCTGGTCATTGGCGGCCATTTTCATTACTGGCAGACAGGCAGGTTATGAAAACCAAAACCGAAGCCGAGTTTACCGGCGTCAGTCTTCATAACCGGCAGTTGCGGCGGGTCGCATTAGCAAGGAGGCGCTAAGGTCATGCAAGCGACCCTATCGCCTTCTTCCTAGCACAACTCCCTAATTTACATATCGCACAGCGCCCCATTGTGGGCGCCATGCATGCATTAAGAAAGCGGGTGCTGAAAAGTCAGAGCCCGCTTTCTGCGAAAATTATTAGAGATGTGAATCGTGTGCCAGATCGTCTTAACGATCAGATTCGGCTGGTGGGGAGGAAAAATCTGATCGTTAAGATATGTGAATTGGAATCGTTTCCGATTCCAATTCACATCGCTAATTTTTTTTTAGGGAGGCCCGCGCCGCTAAAAAAAACAAACCCCACCCGACCCTTTAAATTGACCCCCCTTAGCCTCCCCTACCCTCCTGACCCTTTTTTTTTAGGGAGGCCCGCGCCGCTAAAAAAACAAAAAACACCCAACCCTTTAAATCGACCCCACCCTCCCGACCCCCCCAAAACCTTTTAAAATTACCTGGTGGTCCAGGGGGGCCTCGGGGAGAGATCCAGGGGGCCTCGGGGAGATGAGAGATCCAGGGGGGCCTCGGGGAGAGATTTCCCGTTCCCAGGCATCAGCTGTTCTAAAAAGAAATGGCGCCGATGCCCCTTTGCCCTTACCATGTGACAGGGTATCCGTGCCATTGGCCGGCCCCTGTCACATGGTAGGAGCACTGGATGGCCGGAGCCATCTTTAAAGATGGCGCCGGCCATCTTTACTCCTCAGCATTTGTGAAGAGGCCCGTGATAGAGGCCTAATCTTTATAGTAAAATAAACAAAAAAAAATTACAATCTTAATGAAAGAAGAGAGGTATAGCAAAATATGATATTAGAATGTGAATGAGTGAGGGTGAGTGGGATCTGGATGACTAGATATATCTGATAAGATAGAAGGACTGGGTTAGAATAATCATAAATCTTGCTGTATCACAGAAGTATTATACAGAGTATATAGATTGTGTGTATGGGCTACAGTGAGTGGCAGATTGCTCAGTTTTAAGGAAATATACCAGACTCATCAGATTCAGAGCAAAAGGGAAGAGCTTCATGTTAGTATCATAATTGCTAAATACCTCTCTTTCAACACTTCTTGGATTGTGGGCAACTTGCCCTGAACAGAGAATAAAACTACTGAGTCAGAATCTAAAGCAGCATGAAACTGAGTCACAAAGAGACTGTAGTTATTGCAGAAACATTATAACAGTATGAGAATAAGTATGATTATAAGAGATTAAAGAGAACCGGTAGAGCAACAGACAGCAGTAACCTTTATCCTAAATAAAAAATACAAAGACTGAAAATGCTTTAGAAAGAAAAGTGAATGAAAGAAGCAGGAAACATTTTAACCCCTGTTCTTTCAAAAGCATATGGCATGCTTATGTTAATTCTATTTTAAATTGGCAAGACTACAGTTTACAACAAGCTGGCAAAGACCAAACACATTGAGAAAGCTACAGACACAATAGACTGTGGAAGATATGTGGTATAGCGAGTAGTAGGGAGAAGATACAAGGAAGAGAAGAAGAAGACATTAAAACAAGCCTGCAACAAAGAATGAGACTGAAACAAACATTAAAAATAAAATACAGAGAAGAAAAATATAAGACACTAAAAGAAAACAATAATAATTTGGAAACTTACCTGAAAGAAGTTTCACTTTACAGACACTTGAATATGAAAGACAGCAAAGTGGAACATAAAGTATCAAAACTTAGGAAGAAGCTAGTAAAAAAAAAAAAAAAAAAGTACAAAAACTGAAACATGGTAATTATACAGTTAAGAAAGTACATTTATGAAGGACTCACTGATTATCTATAAGCAAATGGAAAATTTAGAGAACAATTTAAGAAGTAAAAATTTATGCTTCTTGAATTTTCCAATTACAAGACTCTTGTCTGCAGATGAATTATTTAAGAAATATACTAAAGAGACATTGGGAATATCAAAAGAATTGTTAATTTCTAAGATGTATTATCTTTCAAAACAGAAAAGAGCTGTATTGGCCCCAGAAGGTGGTATAGATATGTTATCAGAACAAAGTCCTAATTTAACATCTTTTCTAGAAGTGTCAGTTGACGACATACAAACTAGAACAACATTAATTGTTGTTTTTAGTTTGGAGCAGGATAAAAACTTAGCCCTACAAAAATACTTTAGAAATAAGGTATTTAAATTTTGTGGGCAGACTATTCAGGTACTTCCTGATGTCTCAAAGAACACCAAGATGAGAAGGAAGTTGTTTCTTGGTTTAAAAGAGAGAGTGTTAGCCATAGGAGCTACATTCTTCCTTAAATTTCCTTGCCATTGTATAATTATGTTTAATAAAAATAAATTTGTTTTCCTTGAACCAACACACTTAGAAGTTTCCCTAAATGATAAAGAAGGATGAGATGTTTTTAACAACTTAATTGGAAAAGCCTTGGTCATTTAGATATATAACTCCGCATTATTCATGTTTAAATGAAAATTTCTTATTTGATTTTTCTATTAACAGCTTCCCAATAATGTGGACTTTATTTAAGTTTACATATGATTAATTTTCTTTGGTGATATTTGCCTGAATGGTTGTATTGTTTTGGATGTAACTTCAAATTTTCCTTTTCTTTATTCATTGTGGAATGTTTAAGAAATTCAATAAAATATAAATTAAAAAAAAAAAAGAAAGTATACTTCTGATAAAGACGTCTTTGTTGACCAGTCAGGGTTTTTTTAAGTTTCAAATCCTAGAACATAGAAAGGAAAGTTACATTGTTATTAAGGTAAGTATTTATCATTTCATGACTGAACAAATTGCATAAGGACATACTGGGTCAGACCAAGGGTCTATCATACCCAGTATACTGTTTCCAACAGTGGGCAATCCAAGTCACAAGTACCTGGCAAGTACCGAAACATTAGATAGATCAAAAGCTACTATTACTTATTAATTACCGTCATAGCAGTTTATGGATTTATCCTCTAGGAACTTATCCAAACCATTTTTATACCCAGTTACACTAATTGTTTAACCATATCCCCTGGCAATGAAACAGAGCTTAACTGTGTGCTGAGTGAAAAAGAATTTTCTTCAATTTGTTTTAAATGAGCTACTTGCTAACTTCATGGAGAGCCCCCTGGGCCTTCTATTATCTGAGAGAATAAATAACTGATTTTTATTAACTTGTTCAAGTCCTTTCATGATTTTGTAGACTTCTATCACATCCCACTTCAGTCGTCTCTTCTTCAAACTGCTCAACCCTAACTTCTTTAGCCTTTCCTCATAGGGCAGCCATTCCATGCCGCTTATCATTTTGGTTGCCCTTCTCTGCACTTCTTCCAGTGCTGCAGTATAAAAATAAATTGTTAAAAGTTGTTTTACTATAATAAAAAAAATATATATTTAGTTAATTTATCCCTAAATTAGAGGATGAATGAGTGGAGGTATTTGGCATCCAGATGACTAGAGATATCTGATAAGGTAAGAAGGATAGGATTAGAATATGCATAAATAATTGCCGTACCATGGAAATATTATACAGCTTATATAGATTGTTTTTATGGACTACCATGAGTGACAGAGAGCTCATTTTTAAGGAAATATATCAAAATCTGATCATATTCAAAGTAGCATAAAGCAAGTTTAATGTTATTATCATGATTTCTAAATACATCTCCTGCAACACTTAATGGACTGTGAGCATCTTGCCCTGGACAGTGAATAAAACTAGTAAGTCAGAGTCTAAAGCAGTACAAAACTGAGTCACAAAGTGATTGTGGATACTACAGAGAAACTATAACAGTATGGGGTAGATTTTTAAAGAAGCACGCATGGGGTACATATGTGCATGCTACCTGGTGTGCACAAATGTACACCTGATTTTATAACATGCACGTGCTGCCGCATGCATATTATAAAATCTGGGGTCGGCGCGCGCAAGGGGTGCATACTTGTGCACCTTGCGCACGCTGAGCCCCAGGGGAGCCCTGATGGCTTTCCCTGTTCCCTCCGAGGCCGCTCCTTCCGTTCCCCCCCACCTTCCCCTCCCTACCCCCTATCTAACCCACCCCTACCTTTGTTTCAGGAGTTACACCTGCCTCTGGCAGGCGTAACTTGTGCGCGCCAGCCATCTGCCTGTGCGCCATCCCCCGGCATGGCCTCTGTGACGGAGGCCTCGGTCCCGCCCCTGGACCGCCCCCGGACCAGCACCACATGCACGTCCCCGCCCCCTTCCCACCCCTTTTTCAAAACCCCGGGACATAAATGCGTCCTGGGGTTTGTGCGCGCCACAGTGCCTATGCAAAATAGGCTCGGCACGCGCAGGAGGGTTTTTAAAGGATTACGCACGTATATTATGCATGTAACCCTTTCAAAATCTACCCCTATGAGAATAAGCCTAATTATCAGAAGCTAAAGAGAACTAGTCCAACAAGAGACAGCAAACCTTTGCCCAAATTAAAAATATATCGACTGAATACTGGAGAAAGAAAAGTGAATGAAAGAAGCAGGAAACATTTTAACCCCTGTTCTTTCAAAAGCATTCATGTTTCAATAGCATAGGTCTTATTTATGTTTATTCTATTTTAAAATAACAAAAATGCAGTTTCCAATATGCCTGCAAATAATAAACATAAAAGGGCTAATTTTAAAAGCCCTGCACATGTGAAAACTAGGAGATGTGCATGTGGCTGGGCCACATGCACCACATGGATCTTCAGAGGCCCACAGCCACGCGTGTATCTCCTGGTACATGAAGAAGAACAAGTTTTTAGAAAAGGGGCAGGACAGAGGCAGGGTCTGGGCAGGCATGGGCAGGTCATGGGCATGGACAGACAGTGCCATTAGGCACTGTCCCGCTGAAGCATGTGCCAGGAGTCAATGGGCCTGTGCAAGTTGCTGCTGCTCCGGAGAGCAGGTACGTTTCAAAACAAACAAATGTAGGGTAATTAGAGGGGTTTAGGAATCAGAGTTAGTAGGGGAAAAGGGAAGCAGGTTAGGTAGGGGGGTTAAGAATTTCCCTCACAGACCATTCCTTTACTGGAGCAGACTGGGAGGAAACAGGGAATAGGGTCTATGTGTCACCATTCACATCTAATGAAATCTCCCTCACGCATGTGTTTCATCACTCGTGAGCACATGACATAAGCCAGAGACAAGGAGACCCGCCACCTAGCGATTCCTTGCTCTAAACCCGCCCCCATATTGGTCATGGCTCTGGTACTCCGCCGAAACCTCCCCCCCCCCCCCCCCCAAAGCTGTGACAACATACATTTAGGGAGGGAGGAAGTAGATCACCAGTTGCACAGAGGAAAGAGTCTTAGAGGAAAGTACCACCCCCTTTTATTTCACTCCCCCGATGACGCTGCAACTCCCTTGGTGCACCGGGGCCAGCCAACCCACCCGGGGTATCTTCGAGGGTCGACCCCGGGCACCAATGAAATCAAATCGCCAGCCGCCCCGTAGGGGAGAGGGGTGGGGAGGGGTCCAGTGGAAAGGCCAATTGCTCTGCCACAAACCCTTTCTCCCACCCCCCACCCCCCACCATGTCCGATTGTGCACGTCAGTTGGAGGAGACAGCTTGGCGCCCACATTACCGTGGGTCTCCTGGACTGCGCTCCTCCGGCCCTTCCAAAGTATGCTTATCTGATTAAGAACCTTTTGTTGGCCAGTCAGGGATTGTTAAAGTTTCAAATCCTAGAGAACAGGAAGTTATATTGTTATTAAGATTGAACAAATTGCAGCATAAAAATAAAGTTGTTTTACTATAATAAAAAAGTGTTTTGTTAATGTATCCCTGACACCCTTGTTGCCAGAAATATTCAATTAGAAAAAACTGCAATAGTCATTTCATCTTTTGATAAGGAGCAAGGGCATTGTGCAGAAAAAAGTGTGTAACACCAGAGAACCCTAACACTTAGGGAAGCATAACTACACAGCAGGGAGGGTTCTCAACACAGTGGTCACTGTAAACAATTTGGTATAGTTAGGCAGGATTGCAAATTTAAAGAGTCAGAATTCTGAAGTTAGAGAGTTCAAGCTGACTAATGTTTTTACTGAGTTTTATGTTTCCCCGGTTATTGTGGTCTTGTAGGTGCTATTTGATTTGCTTTCACAAGAGCAGAACATAGAAATCTATTAAAAAAAAAAAAATAGAAGAACTCATTGAACATCTGGCAATGTAAGAGGCTGAACTGAGAGTACTTCACTTCTTTCAGGAAATATATGTTTGGGGGACCTCATACTACTGAATGTACATACCCAAATTTATGAGAATTCCAGATTTTGCTACGATGCCAACAAAATGAGTGACTTTGCAGTGGAAGATTGGACTGAGCAGAGAGAGACAGTGCTGAAACATTTAAGGACTCCTGAAGAGGACAAATTAAAGATTGTAAAGGATCATTTAGTAGGACAAGCAGGAGATGCAATAAGTTTTACTCCTAGAGCATAGCTTAGGACTCTGTATGATTTAATCATAAGGTAAAAAACAATGGTGATAAAGTCCCAGTGAGTGTGAGATTCCAAGAATTCTATAACCAAAAACAGCAAGTTGGAGACTCATTGGGAACATTTGCCTATGCTTTGCAAGAAAAATCAATTAGAACCCTGAACAGGGATGAGAATTGCTTAACAGAATCAGAAGGTATGCTCAAGGAAAAATTTGTAGTGGGCATGCTTGATGACAACCTGTGATGTGAAGAAAGCTCATTGATTGTCCAAAAATAATCTTCTGTGAACTTTTACAACAGGCAGTATTCTGGGTTCAGGAGGATGAAAAATCATTTTCAAATGTAGAAAAGGCATAGCCAATGAGAATACTAACAAGACCTAGAAATGAAGGTGCAGCGAGATTGTCCAATGCAGGCCCCATGTCAGGAGAAAGTGACTTAGTCTGAACAAAAAGACACAACTTAGATAAAGCTGACCAAAGTTAATGGAATAAATTTACAAATGTTAAGGTGCATGGAAGCCCGATATTGAAAGCATGATCAGTGCTCAATAGCCGGATAAGTAGGACTTATATTGCTATCTAGCAGGCCACTGAATATCAGAATACACTAGATAACAGAATAAGTCACTTGGGGCCTCATTTTCTAATATCGCATTGGTATCGCATGCAATACCAAAAAGGGGTGTACCTTATGCTAATAAGCATGTGTATCACGAATTGCACTATCAGCTATGCAAAAGGGTGTTATCACAAGTTGCACTATTAGCCCAATTTGGGCTACACTGCAGTTCACAATTTCTCCTGACAGGAGGGGGAGGGAGAGGGAGAGAGAGAGAGATCACCTTACCATAGTGCCTCCTCCCTAGACAGGTATTTGTATCCTTATGGGAGGCCCACCTAGTAACTCGAGGTGAGGGTTAAGTATTAGTGTAGGGGGATAGGGGCCACTTTCACATTCAACGTGAGACGTACGAACAGAACAGTGGTCTCCTGTGAATATTTGATGACCTACGGAGTGAGGAAACTCACTCCAAGATGAGATTTGTGCAATGTTCTCTCTACCTAGCTTGTTGTTACCCAAGTAGAGAGTCCATCAAGCTAAGTTGAGAGAACGTTGCACAAATCTCATCTAGGGAGGAGGCACTATGGTAAGGTGCTCTCTCTCTCTCTCTCTCTCTCCTGCATCAACTGAAACAGGCCTGTTAGGAGACATCGTGAACCGTGATAAACCTTTACCGGCCTCTAATGCAAATGAAAGAGGTGTAGTTATTGGCCATGCTAACAGTGCAGCTGTTTCGCGGCACACGATAAATCCTCCCTACTTGACATTTGCTCCGCCCCCTGAATACGAAATTAAAAATTTGCATTCACAAATCGCGCTAACAGCAGTTAATGCGATTTGCGGAATTATCATACGAGGTAACTCCTTGGATAATGAGGCCCTTATTCGGCTCTGTCTTAGCTAGCTAGATTGTAGGTGGGTTGTGGGCAGAATAGCTGGATAATTTAGCCAGATATGGTATGCGGGTAATTTAAACCTGCTAATAACCAGGTTTAAATTAGCTGGATATAATTTATCTGGTTAAGTAGCAGCTTGTACAAAGATATTGAGTGGCATATACATGCTGCTGAATATCCCTTGTAGCTTAGCTGGATAAGTCATATAGGACTAATAGGGCCATTCATCAAAATGCAATATGGCATTAATGCCATAACACATGTGATAAAACACTAAAGCATGGCGTGAATACAAATTTTTGGGAGAGACGGGGTTTAGAAAAAATGAGGCGCAATATCGCACATTTTAACACGTGAAATAACTACACCTTTTTTCCTGGCATTAGGCCTGAAAGGGCCATAACACAATTTGAGATAAACTTTTAGAATTGCATTTTGGCTAAAAGGGAGAGAGAGAGAGAGAGAGAGAGAGCGAGAGAGAGAGATAGTGAAGTATTTATATCTCTATAGGAGGACCATCTAATAGGTCGAGGTGAGGTATTGGTGGTGCTTTACGGGCGGATTTTAAAAGCCCTGCTCGCGTAAATCCGCCCGGATTTACGCGAGCAGGGCCTTGTGCGCGGCGCACCTATTTTCCATAGGCCGCTGGCGCACGCAGAGCCCCGGGACGCGCGTAGGTCCTGGGGTTTTTGGAAGGGGGCATGTCGGGGGCATGTCGGGGGCATGCCGAGGGGGCGGGACCCGATGACGCGCCGTGTCAGGGGCGGGGCGTGGTGTTTCGGGGGCGGGACCGGGGGCGTGGTTTCGGCCCGGGGCATTTCGGGGGCGTGGCCGCGCCCTCCGGAACCGCCCCCGGGTCGAGTCTCGGTGCTCCAGCAGCCCGCTGGCGCGCGTGGATTTACGTCTCCCTCCGGGAGGCGTAAATCCATGGATAAAGGTAGGGGGGGTTTAGATAGGGCCGGGGGGGTGGGTTAGGTAGGGGAAGGGAGGGGAAGATGAGGGGAGGGCGAAAGAAAGTTCCCTCCGAGGCCGCTCCGATTTCGGAGCGGCCTTGGAGGGAACGGTGACAGGCTGCGCGGCTCGGCGCGCGCAGGCTGCCCAAAATCGGCAGCCTTGCGCGTGACGATCCAGGATTTTAGAAGATACGTGCAGCTACGCGCGTATCTTATAAAATCCAGCGTACTTTTTTTAAAAATCTACCCCTTAGTGTTTAGGGGCCAGTTTCTCATGTAGAGTGAGATGTACAAACAACCCAGCACCTTGCTGAAGATTTGATGTCATTTAGTGAGGAAAGTCTCACAAAGATGAAATTTTGTACTATGTTATCTCACCCTGCTATAGAGAACATAGTAGATAATCTCTCTCTCTCTCTCTCCTGCCCCCCAGTACAAGATATGAAAAATAGGGATTATCATGGGATAATTCTAAAATTTCCATAAACATGCCCCTTTTTCTTAACATGGACATTATCAATATGTTAATAACATATTTTGATGAATCTAGGGGTAAGTTATTTAAATAGTCAGCTTGCAATTTTGGGTCCAGTATGTTTAGGGAAAATGATGCCTCACAAATGCATTTTTATTATAGAAGATAATCACTTTCCAGAGAATTCCAAAGTAACTGATGTTCCAGTTATACTAGGAATGAATGTCTTACAGAATTTGGAAGGGCTATTTAAAAAACTTACAAAGGATTCACGACAGAAAACTTGAATATATAAAATATGATATATCATTAAGCAGCAGAGACCAGGAAGACTGGGATTTGTAAAATTGATAAGTATCCATGCCTTAATGTTACCTCCTCTCACAGAAATAGTAGTTCCAGGCAAATGTACACAATTGTAAGAACTGAATAATGGAGCAGTAGCTGTTGTTCAGAAAGACGCAATTTCCTTACCAACTGCAGTAATGATAGCCAGTTTATTAACTAAACCCTTTCAAGTAAAATTACTAGTAAGGATTTTAAATGCAAGATCTAAATCTATTATTCTGCCACCCAGGATCAGAATCGCTGAAATGGTTATTCCTGAGAAGATTTACTCAATTGTACCTATTACATCTCAAGACACAAATGCTGAAATCACGATACAGTGATGCCGAGCAATATTAAATAGGGATGTGAATCGTTTTTTGACGATTTAAAACAATTGTCAGATATATTTTAAATCGTCAAAAATCGTTAAGAGTCGCGATACAATAGAAATTCCCCCGATTTATACTGAAAAATTGTAAATCGGGGGACGGCGGGGAAAACCGGCACACCAAAAAAGCCCCTAAACCCACCCCGACCCTATAAAACGAATCCCTTACCTTTCCCCACCCTCCCGAACCCCCCCCCCAAAGCTATTTACAAGCACCTGGTGGTCCAGTGGGGGCACGGGGACCGATCTCCCGCTCTCGGTCCATCGGCGCCATTTTGGCTGCCACTCAAAAATGGCGCCGATGGCCCGATTAAAAAAAAACCCACTCGACCCTTTAAAAATGAACCCTTAGCTTCCCCCACCCTCCCGATCCCCCCAAAACATTTTAAAATTACCTGGTGGTCCAGTGGTGGTCCCGGGAGCGATTTCCTGTTCTCAGGCCGTCGGCTGCCACTCATAAAGATGGCACCGATGGCCCTTTGCCCTTACCATATGACAGGGTATCCATGCCACTGGGCGGCTCCTGTCACATGGTAGGAGCACTGGCTGGCCGGCGCCATCTTTCAAGATGGCCGCCGCCATCATAAAGATGGCCGCCGCCATCTTTAAAGATGGCTGCCGCTGTCTTTAAAGATGGCCACCGTTGTAATTAAAGATGGCTGCCGCCATCGTAAAGATGGCCGTCACCATCTTTAAAGATGGCGCTGGCCATCCAGTGCTCCTATCATGTGACAGGAGCTGGCCAATGGCACTGATACCCTGTCACATGGTAAGGGCAAAGGGCCATCTGTGCCATCTTTATGGGTAGCAGCCGACGGTCCGAGAATGGGAGATCGCTCCCGGGACCACCACTAGACCACCAGGTAACTTTAAAATGTTTTGGGGGGCTTGGGATGGTGGGGGAAGCTAAGGGGTCGTTTCTAAAGGGTCTGGTGGGTTGTTTTTTTTATTGGGCCATCGGCGCCATTTTTGACTGGCAGCCAAAATAGCGCCGATGGCCCGAGAGCGGGAGATCGGTCCCCGCGCCCCCACTGGACCACCAGGTAATCGTAAAACATTTTTTGGGGGGGTTCGGGAGGGTGGGGGAAGGTAAGGGGTTAATTTTAAAGGTTTGGGCCTCACAAAAAAAAAAAAAGAACGATGTGAATCAGAACCAATTCCGATTCACATCACCCACATCACCCACGATCAGATTTTCCCCCCCTATAGCCAAACCCGATCGTTAAGACGATCGGGCACACGATTCACATCTCTAATATTAAATAATCAAGTAGATACTGAAACAAATAAAATAGAAATTCCAGTTAAAGCAGCATGGGAAAGTTTAACCATAAGTCAAACATTTACTTTAAAAGAGCTGTTACACAGACATGAGGTAGTATTATCTTCATGCAATACAGATATAAGATATATATCTATAATAAACCAGACAAGAAATTCATAGACAGTAACACCAATTAAAGAAGTAAGGTTTCACCCCATATTGTCATGGAAATCAAACAGCACATTAAGAATCTGATAGCTACTGGAGTTTTTAAAACAGCAAGTGTATGGTCTTCCACAGCTATTGGTTAAGAAAGAAGGATGGAGGCATCAAGTTCTGTTGTGATTATTGCAAGCTAACCCAGGTGGCAGTTAAGGATGCTTATCCTTTACAAAGGATATATAAATCCTTAGTTGCCCTTAGCCAGGCATAAGAACATAAGAACATAAGAAAATGCCATACTGGGTCAGACCAAGGGTCCATCAAGCCCAGCATCCTGTTTCCAACAGTGGCCAATCCAGGCCATAAGAACCTGGCAAGTACCCAAAAACTAAGTCTATTCCATGTTACCAGCTATTCTCATCTTTTGATTTAACATCTGGATATTTCCAGGTAGCCATGAGTCAGGAGATTCACAATAGCCATGAGTCAGGAGAGTCGGAATAGCCTCCAGCCTCTACAAATGGACCAGAATGTCATTTGGTCTAATAAAAACTGTAGTGTAATTTCAAAGACTGATAGAATTACTATTGAGTGATTACATTTTTAGATCCTCTATTGTATTTAGATGATATCTTAATATTGAAACATTAGATTTGGTGTTCTGAAAAGTAGCAAAATTGTGTTAAAGTTCAATCTATGAAATGTAATCTGATGTTTTCAACTCTTTCCTTCTACTAGTAAAACTGTTGTGCGTATTGCACACCGGTAGCAGCAGCAGTAAAGCAGTGTAGCAAACCAGTGACTAATAGCACACTTTCTTTCTCTCAATTCTTTTATTAAGCTTTTCCTGGAACTCTCAGCTCTGCAGTAAGGAGTTTCAAAGTCTGTCACACAATTGAAGAAAGTGGTGGTGTTGATCAAGATTAAATTTTTCTTTTAATTTCATCTAAAAAGAAGGAAAGAAAGAAAGAAGCTAGGAAAAGAAGGTTGAAAAATTGTTTCAAGTGATTTGTCCTCCACCTTGCTCATTCCCCAATGATTCCAGGCTGTCTGGCACTCAGAAAAAAAAAAGTGCAGTACTTTCTCCATAGACTGTAGTGGTATTATGACAAAATAAGCAAAAATGAAATACTTTTTTGTTGGAATTCATTATTTCATTTCATTGCCAATGAAATGAAAAAAAATAAAAGGTTGCCACATTGTCATTTTGTTTTTTAACAAATGCACATCCCTAGTCTATTGTTTGACTATAAAAATAGTGATCCATAACTGACTCTTTTGTGTATTTTTTCAGTGTCTTCCACAGTCACTAGGGCCAGAATATGTCCATTTAAGCCCCTTTTGCTTTACTACTTGATATTAGCAAGAATTTCAAAATATTCATGTGTCAACAATTACTTTTTTGTAAATACATTTTTATTCTCAACTTGTATTCAAATCAGCATGAGGTAAATGAAATGTATTAAGAGAGAGGAAAATCTGGGAGAGCTAATTTTCAGTGCCTTTTCTGAAAGACTTTTAAAGTTTCTAAAGCAGATACATTTTGACAAGCTGATGGCAGTTCCTCACATTTGCCTGGGAGGTACATATGTGCAAACAACAAACCAATCTGGCTTCAGTCTAACTATTCTAATCACCAGCTGGTTAAAACAACTGAACTAACAAATTTCACCATCACAGATTATAAAGTACAAGACACTAATCCCCTAACCACTACCATATTCTCATGAATTAATTCATTAGGTCATAAATAAATTAGATACTCAACATATCTCTGCTTAAACTAATGTACAGTCACTCATTTATATCCTTATGACTAACTGAGTACTTGATCAGATTTCTGTAATTACTAAATAGCAGCTCCAGTTGAAACATAAGTTTGAATATTAAAGATGAGAAAACCTGATGTTTCTTCACATGAAATTAGGATAAATTGTACATGATGGGGGCAAAAAGGCTGAGGCTCATAGACTGAGATGGAGACCTTGGGGGTGATAATTTCTGATGATCTGAAGGTAACATAGAAACATAGAATTGTAGAAATGATAGCAGGACCAAACTGTCTATCCACGCTGCCCAGCAAGCTTATGGTAGTATCTGCCACGTTGTACAGGTCACCCCCATACTTAGTTTTCCAGACAATAAAAGTCAGGAAGCTTGTTGCTTTGCTGTCTGAATCAATTCCCCATTACCTCTTGCCATTGAAGCAGAGAGCAATTTTGGAGCTGCATCAAAAGTATCAGGCTTTTTGGTTGAATAGAAACAGCTGCATCAGCAAGTTACCTCCATGCTTATCTGTTTCCCCGGACCATAAAAGTCAGAGTCCTTGTTGGTTGTTGTCTTAATCCAATTCCCCTTTTCCTCTTTTCCCCCTGATGTTGAAGCAGAGAGCAAAGATGGAGTTGCATCAACAGTATGAAGGCTTATTGGTTAAGGGTAGTAACTGCCGCACCAGCAAGTTATATCCATTCACTTTTTTCTTAATTTCTATCCTCTAACTACATGGGTTCCTCAATATTTATCCCATACCCTTTTGAATTCTTTCACTGTTTTTGTCTTCACCACCTCCTCTGGAAGGGCATTCCAGGCATCCACCAACTTTTCTGTAAAGAAATATTTCCTGATGTTGGTTCTGAGTCATCCTCCCTGGAGTTCATTTTGTGACCCCTAGTTTTACTAATTTCCTTTCAATAGAAAAGGTTTGTCAAATGTGCATCATTAAACCTTTCAGGTATCTGAACATCTGTATCATATTTCCCCTGCACCTCCTCTCCTCCAGTGTATACATATTTAGGTCCTTCAACCTCTTCTCATAAGTCATTTGATGGCGAGCCCCCACCATTTTGATCACCCTTCTCTGGACTACTTCTATCCTGCCTCTGTCTCTTTTGAGAAAGGGTCTCCAGAACTGAACACAGTAGAGATGTGAATCGTGTCCTCGATCGTCTTAACGATCGATTTCGGCTGGGAGGGGGAGGGAATCGTATTGTTGCCATTTGGGGGGGTAAAATATCGTGAAAAATCGAAAAATCGTAAAATCGCAAAACCGGCACATTAAAACCCCCTAAAACCCACCCCCGACCCTTTAAATTAAATCCCCCACCCCCAATGACTTAAATAACCTGGGGGTCCAGCGGCGGTCCGGAACGGCAGCGGTCCGGAACGGGCTCCTGCTACTGAATCTTGTTGTCTTCAGCTGGCGCCATTTTCCAAAATGGCGCCGAAAAATGGCGGCGGCCATAGACGAACACGATTGGACGGCAGGAGGTCCTTCCGGACCCCCGCTGGACTTTTGGCAAGTCTTGTGGGGGTCAGGAGGCCCCCCCAAGCTGGCCAAAAGTTCCTGGAGGTCCAGCGGGGGTCAGGGAGCGATTTCCCGCCGCGAATCGTTTTCCGTACGGAAAATGGCGCCGGCAGGAGATCGACTGCAGGAGGTCGTTCAGCGAGGCGCCGGAACCCTCGCTGAACGACCTCCTGCAGTCGATCTCCTGCCGGCGCCATTTTCCGTACGGAAAACGATTCGCGGCGGGAAATCGCTCCCTGACCCCCACTGGACCTCCAGGAACTTTTGGCCAGCTTGGGGGGGGCCTCCTGACCCCCACAAGACTTGCCAAAAGTCCAGCGGGGGTCCGGAAGGACCTCCTGCCGTCCAATCGTGTTCGTCTATGGCCGCCGCCATTTTTCGGCGCCATTTTGGAAAATGGCGCCGGCTGAAGATAACAAGATTCAGTAGCAGGAGCCCGTTCCGGACCGCTGCCGTTCCGGGCCGCCGCTGGACCCCCAGGTTATTTAAGTCATTTGGGGGGGGGGGGGTTCGGGAGGGTGGGGGATTTAATTTAAAGGGTCGGGGGTGGGTTTTAGGGGGTTTTAGTGTGCCGGCTCACGATTCTAACGATTTATAACGATAAATCGTTAGAATCTCTATTGTATTGTGTTCCATAACGGTTTAAGACGATATTAAAATTATCGGACGATAATTTTAATCGTCCTAAAATGATTCACATCCCTAGAACACAGTACTCCAGGTGAGGCCTCATCCCTGAGCTGTACAAGGGGATTATCATCTCTTTTTTCTTACTGGTTTTTCCTCTCTATAAGCAGCCCAGCATTCTTCTTGTTTTAGCTATCACCTTGTTACATTGCTTTGCTGTCTTCAAATCACTAGACACTATCACCCCAAGGTTCATCTCTTGGTCTGTACACAACAGCCTTTCATCCCCCAACACATACAGCTCTTTTGGATTACTGCACCCCAGATGCATGACTCTGCACTTCTTAGCATTGAATCCCAGTTGCCATATCTTTGACTACTGTTCAAGCTTTCTTAAATCACATTTCATTCTCTCTATTCCTTCTAGAATGTCCTCACTGCTGCAGATCTTATTATCATCTGCAAATAGACAAACTTTCCTTCTATTCCTTCCGCAATGTTGCTCACAAAGATGTTGAACAGAACCAGTCCCAACACCAATCCTTGTAGCACTCTGCTTAACACTGTTCTCTCTTCAGAGTAGGTTCCATTTGCAATTACACACTGTCTTCTATCTATCAACCAGTTTGTAATTCATGCCACTACCTTGGCGCTCACTTCCAAGCTTGCCATTTTATTCTCAAGCCTCCTATGTGGACCGTATCAAAAGCTTTGCTGAAATCCAAGTAGACCACATCCTTGATCCAATTCTTTAGTCACCCAATCAAAAAAATCAATCAGATTTGTCTGACAGGACCTCCCCCTGGTGAATCCATGCTGCCTTGGGTCCAGCAATCCTCCTGACTGTAGATAGTTCACTATCCTTTCCTTCAGCAGAGTCTCAATTAATTTTCCCACCACTGAATTGAGGCTAATAAGCCTGTAGTTTTCAGCCTCCTCTCTGCTACCACTTTTGTGTAGTGGAATCACCACCTCTCTTCTCCAATCATTCGGCACCAGTCCCGTTTCCAGGGATTTATTTAACAGCTCATGCAGCGGACCTGCCAGGACATCTCTGATCTCCCTTAGTATCCTGGGATGAACTACATCTGGTCCCATGGCATTGTTCACTTTCAGTTTTCATAGCAAAGCAATGTGGCAAGGTGGTAACTCAGGCTAAAGGGATACTTGGCTGAATGGAGAAATGCATAACCAGCAGGAAAAAAGAAGAGATAATGTTCTTGTACAGATTCTTGGAAAGGCCTCACCTGAAGTACTCTATTCAGTTCTGGAGATAGAAAAAAGTAACCAAAATGATGTGTGGCCTGCATTATGAGATGATACTGAAGAACCCTGAATGACAGAAGAGACATAGAAGATATGATATTGACTTTTAAATACTTAAAACATGTTAATGTTGTACATGAATCAAAGTTTTCTTGACAGAAAGAAAACCATAGAGCTAAGGTTCATGATATGAAACTCCAAGGAGATAGATTCAGGGGCAATGACAGGAAATATGTGTTCACAGAAAAGGTGGTGGATGCACGGAATCCTCTTCCAGAAGAGGTGATGAAGACAGGTATGGTAATGGATTTATAAAGGGTGTTTGATAAATACAAAGGATGCCTAATGGCTAGGGGATGTAATTGGGGTAACCTGGGATAACTTTGAGTGTAACATTTCTGCATGAAAGTAACATGCATGGAGTGGCAGTTACTAGCCTTAGCAGAAGGCATGGGGGTAACTTGCATGGAATGGCAGATACAAGCCTAAATGACTTACTAGGCAGAGTGGATGGACCATTTGGGTAACTGCCATCATTTATTAAGTTAGTTTGCATTTCTTGTAATGATTAGTAGTAACAGTAGTAGCCTGGTCTGGTTTCTGAGCTGGCTCTTACCCTGAATGCATGGAAATCTGGATGTTTGTATCATTTTCAGACTTCTTTACTTGCTCACTTTATCAGGTGGTGAGGGCAGAAGGTTACCTTCTGTTTGATTATATTAATATTGATGTGAATGGAGAATAAAATACATTTTTAATGAATGTTGCTACTTCTGCCACTTTATATTGTAATTTAGAAGTGTAAAAAGAGAGATGAGGGGGGATTCTTTTTTTAAGTCGGTGCATTGTTATAGATATTCCCTATCTTTCCCTGCATATCTATTTCTTGCCTGGGCTAGTTGGTATCAATCTGTGTACAGTATATGCTGTAACTGACCATTTGGAATGTCACAGTGAGTCTGTTGAGGCAGCTCCAATCACGGCCTTGATCTGCTAGAAACTTTACCATAGATTTTTATCCTGGTCTCTGAACTAGAAGTCAAGAAGGAAAATAATTGTGCGCTCTATATGCGACACATTTGCAGAAAGCAGGTAAAGAAGGTGAGGTATAGCAAAGTCTTTAACACTTGTTACAAAAAGATCTGGATGAAGTGGAGTGAGGATGGAGAACTTATGGTGATAAGTTTCTTTTGTGGGCAAATTTTAAACACTTGGGTAGTTTGCAGAACCATGGTCCAGCTTTCCACCTGTGGATCTTCAAACTAATTTTCAAAGGGAAACTACCCACAGAGTTATTCTTTAAAAAAAAAAATCAGAGGAACATTTATAGTTGTTTTACAGCAGTTTTAAAGAACATGCAATAAAATATATGCAGAGATTTCATAATGAAATTTCTGTACATACTTTGTATCCCCCAAATCCTTTCACCCCAGGTTCCATCCCCTTTTCCATATTGCTAAATTTAATAACTCATGACATTTGGCAATTAGATAAAACTGTCCAGGGAAGACAGAGTCAACCTGATGAATTTACTAGGGTAACTACTTAGTTACCCAGACACATTCCCTTGAAAATTGTCTTCTTTGGAGCATTTTTAAACCTGACCACGTTGTGACAAAGCCCAATTGCATTTTTTATCAAAGTGCACTATACCAATTTTCAAAACTAATGTATGCATAAACAGCATTTACAAACTTAATAAAAAAGAATACAATGGTTTCATTAGGAACAAAATGCAAAACTATTTTTTAAGAATTTATATTAGCAAGGCTTTGTGTTTGTGGGCTGATTCACTAAACCTCAATCACATTCAGAAAGGATTAATTTTCAAGGATTTTATGTTCCTAACCTTGGGAGTTAGGCACCTAATGGGTCATTTATCAAAGCATTATCGCACGCGATACAGCTGTATCGCGTGCGATAAGCCTCTATTGCACACGAAAAGGCTCTTTTTGTGTGCGATAGCATGCAAATTAGGGGGAGGGGAGGAGTCGGGGCGGTATCGCGTGCAATAAGCCTCTATTGCACGCAAAAAGGCTCTTTTTGTGTGCGATGGCTTGCAAATTAGGGGGAGGGGAGGAGCCGGGGCAGGGAGGGTTGGAGTCGGTGGTATCTTCGCTGCCGGCGATAACGTTACCAATGTTATCATCAGCAGTAGTGCACCGAATAGCACCACCTTTCACGGCGCTATTCAGTGTGAAAACTGGCAGCTGGCACACCGCAGCTTTTGCAGGCCCGCCCTCCCCTTCACCCCCCCACCCCCCATTTTCACTGGATTCAATATTCAGCGTTGAATGATGAATCCAGGCCTAAGTTGGCACCTTTGAAAAATGACGTAAGGTGAGAGCTTAAATTTTGGTACCTGTTTTCACTAGGCATTAAAATTTAGTTCCTGAAAAGAGGGTGGAGCCAATAATTGGTCAGTTAGATGCCTAGCACTGATTTTTAGTGCTGAGCACTTAAATGTAGGTAAATGAATAGTAGAACTAAATTTAATTACATCAGTCTTAGATGTGTAAAGCTAGAACAATTTCCCAGACAAAGAACAAGGCTCTTAAGTTCAGTGGACATTTTCCTAACCATAAGCACCTATAACTGAGGAACCTAGGTCAGGAGTTCAGCCTTCTTTGAATTGGGCCTCTAAAGTCTTTACATGGCTCCTTCTCCTTATAAACTAAGGATGAAAGGTAGCCCTGGCTGATTCTAACATGAAACGGGCACAGGGGTTCTTAAATTTTGGCGAGAAGAGGTGGAGAACTATCTTCAGGGCCCATTAGTTGGGAAACACAGATTCAGATTAAAAAAACTTTATTAGCTTGGCAATTTACACATGTGTTGTCAAACTAATACATAGAGTGATTAAAATAAAAGGAGGGGACTTGAACTGAGCTAAACTGGATTCCTGAGCACCCCTCTTCCTGCCTGTCAAAAAGGCCCATCAAAGAGGTGAGTTTAACTTTTTGTGTCCTTTTTTGTGCCACTAAAGAGCCATTGGAGAACTATTGCTATGTTTTAAATATTTCATGTAGTTTTCTCTATTTTTTGTGGAAATATTTTTATTTTTTCCATCTCTCAAAGCTTTTATTTTCCCGATCTGCTGACACCTGTTTAGTAAGGTGATGCATCAAGCCATGGTAGGGCAATAACACACATTAAACTGTATACTCACACGATTTAGCCCTGTCACAGCAATATCATGCAATATTCACATATTTTGCATAGCCCAACCCAGATTCTCATGCCAATTACAATGAGCTGATTTGCATGGAATTTGTATGCATGAATTTTGCTCATCAATGTAAACTAGTTCATGTATAGGTAATCTGATATAAATAAAATAATGCAGTATAAATTTGTCAGCCACATTATTTTAACAATGCCTATTTGAATAACATTAATCAGAAGACCTGAAGACTGTTCAGCTTATGGCCTGGATGTCACTAAGCAAGGGAAGGGCTGAATAGGCCACAAAGCATGGTTCCAGGTAATAGAAGGCCCTGAGGCCACAAGGCAAGTTAATACAGAGCAGGAAAGACCAGAGGTCACAGGACTAGGCAAGATAAAGCTTGAAGTTCCAGAGATCACAAGACTAGACAAGATAGAGCTGGAAGGCACAGAGGGCACTGGACTAGGCAAGGTAGAGTTGGAAGGCCCAGAGGCTATAGGACTAGACAAGGCAGAGCTGGAAAGCCCAGAGGCTATAGGACTAGGCAAAGCAGAGCTAGAAGATCCAGAGGCCACAGGACTAGGCAAGTCAGAGTTAGAGGGTCCAGAGGCCACAAAGCAAGACAAAGTAGAACAGGGCCAAGCATGGAGTTGTGTAGACCCAATGACAAGGCATCAGGTTTTGTAAGAGGCAGGGCTAAATAGGCCAAACCCTGCTGACTCATGAGCACATGGAGACTATGGATAGAGTGAAAGAAGGTGTAGCTCCATTGGGACTTCTGGTGGCAGGGAGGCTGCATAGCAGGCAGGTTCATAACAATGGGCCCTTTAAAGAGATGGTGACCCTGTGATTTAGGGGCTGACATCACATATATAGGGACCATATCACATTTTCTTGCCTTGCAGAGTTTTGCCGGGACACAAAACAATGTGGTGATATAGCCACAAAAGTTTATGTGGGGGAGGGATCAACTATCATGTTCCTTCCCATGAAAAAAACATTGAGGCTTAGTGCACCCAGGCCTAGTCTTGGTATTTTATTATTGATAGCATGTACAATTGTTTAGGGATCCTACTGGATCTGCCTCATAAGCTTTATTGATGCTACTTATTCTTGATAAGGGTCATTATAATATCAATAATATGAAGGTGCAAATCCCTGCTTCTGATCACGCTACTGTTTTAGTGGATCCCTCTAGAGTACCTCTATTAAATCTGTGGCTCAATGCTCTAGCGATAATTCTTCTTTTGCAAAACCTGTGATCTGCTTATCTAATTAAAAAATAAAGATACCTAAATTCAACCACCGACTGGCTTGAAATTTTACCTGTTAAACTTATCTTATCTTATAAAATGTATCTAACTTAGCTAAGATATTTAATGCAAGATACACCATTAAATATATCCAGCTATCTTAAAGTTAGCTGGGTAAGTTTATTGGTCTAACTTTAGGGTTAAGTTTTGGCTGAATTAAAGTAGAGGAGGGCTGGAAGGCTCATCTGCATACTGTTCCCAGCATCCCGAGGAAGAGGAGTCCAGAGGTCACTGTAAGCGATGCATGGATTGACTTCCACAGCCCCAGCTTCCAGAGGCCCCACACCCTTTGCAGTAGAGGAGGACCGGAAGGCTGATCTGCATACTGCTCCCAGCATCCCCTGGGAGAGGAGTCCAGAGGTCACTGCAAGCAATCCAGTTATTGACTTCCACAGCCCCAGCTTCCAGAGGCCACGCACCCTTTGCAGTAGAGGAGGACCAGAAGGCTCATCTGAATACTGCTCCCAGCATCCCCTTGGAGAGGAGTCCAGAGGTCACCACAAGTGTTCCAGGGATTGACTTCCATAGCCCCAACTTCCAGAGGCCCCGCACCCTTTGCAGTAGAGGAGGACTGGAAGGCTCATCTGCATACTGCTCCCAGCATCCCCCAGAAGAGGAGTCCAGAGGTTATCGCAAGCGATCCAGGGATTGATTTCCACAGCCCCAGCTTCCAGAGGCCCCGCACCCTTTGAAGTAGAGGAGGACTGGAAGCATGCACCTAATGGCATGCAAATCTCAAACCCTTCCGTTAACTGAGTGAAGATTTAATGATGGTTAAAAAGGATTGGTAAGTATAGCTTCTAGAAAATTTTGGGCTTATAAAAGTTTGGTTGAAGGTGAAATTAAGGAATATATTCTTTAGAGTTTGTGTGTATCTGAGGTAATAAGCAAGCCAGAGATTCTAGTGGTTGTCTTTCCTACTCACTCAACCCTTGATTTTTAGGCACAAGACACTTTCTCATTAAAAATCAATCAGAATCGTATCTAAATCATACTATTATACCAGCCCTTATTGAAAGTTTAATCATCCCCTTGTAGGTTACTAGCTGCTTAATTAGTACATTCACCTTTAAATTTAAAGTACTATCATTCCAATTCCCTTAGTATCCTAAACTTAACTAGGAACTCAATAAAACTAAGATGAAGGCAGCAGTCCAGCAGCAAGAAGGGGCTTTCCAGTCTTTTGCATTGAGTGTCATGTGTATGATCTTTTACCTGCCGGTGAGAGATTGTATGTGTGTACTTGGTGCAAAGAGCTCCTGGTGCTCAGGGAACGAGTCCGATTTCTGGAGGCTAGAGTAGCAGACTTGGAGGAGCTGAGACAGAGAGGTACATTGATGAGACTTTCAAGGACATAGTAGCCAAGTCCCAAATCCAGTCTGGCAGCCCTAGTGCTGCCTTGGATCAGAAAAGTCTCCCAGGAGGAGAACATCACCCTGGTGTAGCAGGAAGTGATCCTGTAGCAAGGACCTGCTCTCCAGGTGATGTATTGTCCTCTCACACTGAGGATAAGTCTCCCAGGGCAACTGCCCAGGAGGGAAGGGCTAGGCCAGCCATCATAGTTGGTGATTCAATTATTAGAAATGTACATTGCAGGGTGGCTGGTGGACTTGAGGACCACCTGTATCTTGCCTGCCTGGTGCGAAGGTGACAGACCTCACGCATCGCCTAGATAGGATTATAGACAGTGCTGGGGAGGAGCCAGCTGTTGTGGTACATGTGGGCACCAACGACATAGGAAAATGTGGGAGAGAGGTTCTGGAAGCCAAATTTAGGATTTTAGATAGGAAGCTGAAATCCAGAACCACCAGGGTGGTATTCTCTGAAATGCTTCCTGTTCCACGTGCAGGTCCCCAGAGGCAGGCAAAGCTCCAGAGTTTCAATGTGTGGATGAGATGATAGTGCAAGAAAGAGGGATTCAGCTTTGTAAGGAATGGGAAACTTATGGGGAACGGGGAGACTTTTCCGAAAGGTTGGGCTCCACCTTAACCAGAGTGGAACCAAGCTGCTGGCACTAACTTTCAAAAAGGAGATAGAGCAGCTTTTAAACTAGAACAAGGGGGAAAGCCAACAGTCACTCAGCAGTGCATGGTTCAAAGAAATGATTTCTTGAAGGATACTAATGAAACAGGAGAGTTAGTGCATCCCAACAGAGAGGTTCCATTAAAAGCAAACATAGTCCATGTGCCTGTATGTAAAAAATCACCGAAGCTAATGATTTCCGAATTATCCCTAACAACTGAAAAGCAGGTTGTTAAAACAAACAAAAAACACACTTTGAAATGTCTGTATGCCAATGCCAGAAGTCTAAGAAGTAAGATGGGATAGTTAGAGTGTATAGCAGCAAATGATGAGATCGACATAATTGGCATCACAGAGACTTGGTGGAAGTAGGATAACCAATGGGAAAGTGCTATATCAGAGTACAAATTATGGGGTAGATTTTAAGAGGCGCGCGAACAGCCTACTTTTGCTTGCGCATCAGACTCAAGCAAAAGTACGCTGGATTTTAGTAGATACGCGCGGAGCCGCGCGTATCCACTAAAATCCGGGATCGGCGCGCGCAAGGCTATCGATTTTGTATAGCCTGCGCGCGCCGAGCCGCGCTGCCTCCCCCCGTTCCCTCCAAGGCCGCTCCGAAATCGGAGCGGCCTCGGAGGGAACTTTCCTTTGCCCTCCCCTCACCTTACCCTCCCTTCCCCTACCTAACCCACCCACCCGGCCCTGTCTACACCCCCCCCTTACCGTTGTCGGGGGATTTACGCCTCCCGGAGGGAGACGTAAATCCCCGCGCGCCAGCAGGCCTGCTGCGCGCCGGGCCGCGACCTGGGGGCGGGTACGGAGGGCGCGGCCACGCCCCCGGGCCGCAGCCACGCCCCGTACCCGCCCCCAAAACGCGGCCGACACGCCCCCGAAACGCCGCGTCGACCGGGCCCGCCCCCCCGACACGCCCCCGACACGCCCCCCTCCGAAAACCCCGGGACGTACGCGAGTCCCGGGGCTCTGCGCGCGCCGGGAGGCCTATGTAAAATAGGCTTCCCGGCGCGCAGGGCCCTGCTCGCCTAAATCCGCCCGGTTTTGGGCGGATTTAGGCAAGCAGGGCTCTGAAAATCTACCCCTATATCGCAATGATAGGGAGCATCAACTTGGTGGGGGTGTGGCACTTTATGTCCGGGAGGGTATAGAGTCCAACAGGATAAAGTTCATACAAGAGACTAAATGCTCAGTAGAATCTATATGGGTACAAATCCCATGTGTGTTAGGTAAGAGTATAGTGATAGGAATATACTACCGTCCACCTGGACAAAATGGTCAGACAGATGATGAAATGCTAAGAGAAATCAGGGAAGCTAACCAATTTGGCAGTGCATTAATAATGGGAGATTTCAATTATCACTAAATCAAAAAGAGTCAGTGGTAAACCACACAATGTATATTCACCAAAAAATAGTGGAAACCAAAAAATAATTTTTAGTATAGCCTAGAAGGTGTCAGCAAGCCAGGCGTTGTGAAACTTAAAAAGTAACCAACCGGTCTACTAATCATCCACCTTCAAAAAATCTTTTTAATGAAAACATATTTTTTTAGGTTTTTTAAATTTTGTTAAAATGTCCTCAATTTTTCAAGATGAGAATACAGTGAGAGACTCTTCAACATTCATTTTCAACTAGCCCAACATGGCCCGTGTTTCACTGTGTAGCTTCTTCAGGGGCATGTAGTAGTATGAATAATATAGAGTCACATCACTTCTACCTAAAAACAGCGTTACCAAATAAATCTGCAGCTGTAACACTAAACTTTCAAAAGGGAAACTTTGATAAAATGAGGAAAATAATTAGAAAAAAACTGAAAGGTGCAGCTGCAAAGGTTAAAAGTGTTCAACAGGCATGGACATTGTTTAAAAATACAATCCTAGGGGCAAGATGGCTGCCGTATAGCAAACACAGGCTCCTCAGCTCCTGTAAAGTCTAGGTTAGGGCTCTTCAGCTTGGAGAAGAGACGGCTGAGGAGGGATATGATAGAGGTCTTTAAGATCATGAGAGGCCTTGAAGGAGTAGATGTGACTCGGTTATTTACACTTTCGAATAATAGAAGGACTAGGGGGCATTCCATAAAGTTAGCAAGTAGCACATTTAAGACTAATTGGAGAAAATTCTTTTTCACTCAACGCACAATAAAGCACTGGAATTTGTTGCCAGGGGATGTGGTTAGTGCTGTTAGTATAGCTGGGTTCAAAAAAGGTTTGGATAAGTTCTTGGAGGAGAAGTCCATTAACAGCTATTAATCAAGTTGACTTAGGGAATAGCCACTGCTATTAATTGCATCAGTAGCATGGGATCTTCTTAGTGTTTGGGTAATTGCCAGGTTCTTGTTACCTGGTTTGGCCTCTGTTGAAAACGGGATACTGGGCTTGATGGACACTTGGTCTGACCCAGCATGGCAATTTCTTATGTTCTTATCTATGTTATCTAGATAACACGCTGAAAATTGCTATTTATCCAGCTAACTTAACAGGATAAAAAACCTTTTCTCAGATGCCCTTCCCCACCCTGACTTACTTGGTTAAGTTTACCAGACAAAATGTTACAATGCTAAGTCTAGGGCAGTCAGACTATCAGGATCTTACAGTAAATTCCATGTTTTTTCTGGCTATGCCTGGGACTTAGTTTCACAAATTACTTTTAATATTGACAATAAAATGACTGTTCTACATATCTTATTCTAAGAAATCACAGTTGATGTAATGTGTATACCAGAGTCCTGACTCCTAGACACTATTACTCTTGTTTTGAAACAATTATATCCTCTAGGGATGTGAATCGTTTTTTGACAATTTAAAACAATCGTCAGATATATTTTAAATCGTCAAAAATCGTTAAGAGTCGCGATACAATAGAAATTCCCCCGATTTATCGTGAAAAATCGTAAATCGGGGGAGGGGGAGGGCGGGGAAAACCGGCACACCAAAAAAAACCCTAAACCCACCCCGACCCTATAAAACAAATCCCTTACCTTCCCCCACCTTCCCGAACTCCCCCAAAACTTTTTACGAGTAACTGGTGGTCCAGTGGGGGCGCGGGGACCGATCTCCCGCTCTCGGTCCATCGGCGCCATTTCAGCTGCCACTCAAAAATGGTGCCGATGGCCCGATAAAAAAAAAACCCCACCCGACTCTTTAAAAACGGCCCCTTAGTTTCCCCCACCCTCCCGATCCCCCCAAAACATACCTGGTGGTCTAGTGGTGGTCCCGGGAGCGATCTCCCGTTCTCAGGCCGTCGGCTGCCACTCATAAAGATGGCGCCGATGGCCCTTTGCCCTTACCTTATGACAGGGTATCCGTGCCATTGGCCGCCCCTGTCACATGGTAGGAGCACTGGCTGGCCGGCGCCATCTTTAAAGATGGCCACCGCCGTATTTAAAGATGGCCGCCGCCGTCGTAAAGATGGCCGCCGGCCATCTAGTGCTCCTACCATTTGACAGGAGCCGGCCAATGGCACGGATACCCTGTCATATGGTAAGGGCAAAGGGCCATCGGTGCCATCTTTATGAGTGGCAGCCGACAGCCTGAGAACTGGAGATTGCTCCCGGGACCACCACTAGACCACCAGGTATGTTTTGGGGGGCTCGGGAAGGTGGGGAAGCTAAGGGGTCGTTTTTAAAGGGTCGGGTGGGTTTTTGTTTTATTGGGCCATCGGCGCCATTTTTGAGTGGCAGCCAAAATAGCGCCGATGGCCCGAGAGCGGGAGATCGGTCCCCTCGCCCCCACTGGACCACCAGGTAATTGTAAAAAGTTTTGGGGGGGTTCGGGAGGGTGGGGGAAGGTAAGGGGTTAATTTTAAAGGGTCGGGCCTCACTACAAAAAAAATAACGATGTGAATCGGAACCAATTCCGATTCACATCACCCACATCACCCAGGATCAGATTTCCCCCCCCCCCCTCTAGCCGAACCCGATCGTTAAGACGATCGGGCACACGATTCACGTCTCTAATATCCTCCAGGATTTAAATTTGAACATTAGCCTTGGTAAATTAGGTAGTGAGTGTAGTATTAGTTATTAGAGGTGATCTTCTTTTCATTCGAGTAGATATGGTGATTAACTCAGATTGTGGATCCATCTTACTAATTACTAAATTTTGGAGACTCTGTATGGTCTACCACCTCTCGACCCCATTAGTACTGATCCACTAATTTTATTGGGTGCTTTTTCTATTATAGAGTTTAATACTCAAGCTATATTGATTGTGGGAGATTTGAATTTGTGAGTTGATTTTCCATCTTCACATTAAGTAGATTAATTTATATCTCTTATGATGGAGTTCAGACAGAAGATTAATACTCCCATTCATATAGCAGGACATTTTCTGGCCCTGGTATTTAATGGTGAGCTAACGCTATTTGATACTTAATGAAAATGCAGTTGCTCTGCTGTGATCATTTATAAATGTTTTTTAATTTTAAATGTATAAAATAATTAATGCCCTCAGCTAATTGATCCTCATGTATTATGAGGTGGGAGATAGTCAGTTTGGCACAGTTTGAAAATAGCTGTGCATCAGTAATGATTATAGTAGTCTGCTCAATAAGACTGAGTATTGGAATCAAATACTATATGAAATATGGACTGTATCAATTCTATGAATAGTTACACTCATTGTAGAAATTCCAAAATTCCTTATTCCTCTCCAGAAATTGCACTAGCTGAGAAACAATGTAAAAAGTTTGAATTTGAAAGGAGGAAATTGCTGCTACCATTAGGCATTCACTAAATTAAATTAGTGTAAACTAACAAAAAATGCACAGTTTCAATGAAGTGTGCACTTTGATTTGTTTAGTGCATTCTAAAATCTAAACTAACATTTTAAAATAAAAATTATTCAAAACTACATAAAAATGGAAGTAAGAAACAAAATGAAAATAAAACAGTGTTATGGAGTCTCAGTTTAGTGGACCCTTGGGCCGACCTGCAGGAGACTGGGATAGGTGTTCAATGTCTCTAGTATGTGGCAGGCCGGGAGGTAAATGTTCAGGCAGGACGTAGAGGTGCTCTTCACCCTGGAAGCTGGTGCTCCCCCGGGAGGAGCCCGTAGGAGCCCAGCTACTGGGACTTAGGCGGCTTCACCCTTGGAAGCCGAAGCCCCCCCCGGGAGGAGCCTGTAGAGGCCTGGCCGCTGGGACTTAGGCGGGTTGATGATCAGGACTGAGAACTGGAACCAGACTAGAACAGTAGACAGGAACTGTAGCAAGACTCGGGTACTGGAACCAGGCAGGAACTGTAGCAGGACTCGGGTACTGGAACCAGGCAGGCAGAACTGTAGCAAGACTCGGGTACTGGAACCAGACAGGAACTGTAGCAGGCAAGCAGGAACGGAGCGAGTACCAAGGCAACTCACTCCGGGGCACGAAGCAACAGGGAACCAGGAGGTAAACCCGTTGCAAGGCAAAGACTGAGTATCCGCAGCCGGCTTATCAAGGCCATGGCGTCTGATGACAGGAAATGGGCGGAGTCACCACTGGCAGGAAATGACCTAGAAAAGTGCCCAAGTGGTGCGTGCGCGCGCCTAGAAGCAGGGCGTCCATGAGAGGCTTCCTGGCGGTGCAGCCCCAGCAGGGCGCCGCCGAACAGACCGCAAACCAGGCCTCCAGAAGCGGGAACAAGTCCAGGAGCACGGAGGTAAGGGTCTGGTTGCGGCACACGCGGCCAGAACCGTAACAGAACAAAATATTTTGCCATGTACACCCCTAATGATCAAAAAAAGAGGAAGGCAAAGTGGCACACGGAGGTTGCAAGTGTATCTGTACAGATGAAGAACCCAAAGCAGCTGCCCGACCCCTACACCAGAATGGCACATTGCACACTGTCTGGCTCATAAATGTCTAGAAACATTAAATGACTTACTGAAATAACCTGGTGAATAGATGACAGCAGATTTTAAGATTTCCCCATGCTCAAAAACAATGATATGTGTATGCTGTCTGAAAAGCAAAGAGATATGTACACCATCACCAGAGGTAAGTCACAGCAGAGCAAGTCAGCCAGTGGAGCTAATCTACAGTGCTCTGAATGGATCAATGAAAGCAGTGAACTCTTATGGCAACAGATATTTCCTGACCTTCATAAATGATTCTCCTGGTACATAAAGATTTACCTCCAGAGACAAAAAAGTAAAACACTGGAGATAGCTCAGAGTACATGGTAGTGACAAGCAAAAGTTTCATCATAAACCTGGAACCATCTGTAAAGAGGAGAATATGTGGACAGTGACTCCTGTGTACCTCAAGAGACAAGGGATCAAGCATCAGAAATAGTGCCTTATTCTCTCATTAAGATCAATGTTGTCAAAAGGAAGAATCACGTACCAGTGGAGATGGCAAAGAACATGATACTGTACACCAACTTTTCTGACAAGTTTTGGGGAGAGGCACTGATGACTGTGAACTATCTTCAGAATCTGCACCCAACAAGAGCAAATGAGGTGGCATCATATAAAATGTGACAAGTGAGAGAACTTCACATAACACACCTGAGTGTATCTGACCTTAAGAACATAACATTGCCATGTTGGGTCAGATCAAAGGTTCATCAAGCCAGTATCCTGTTTCCAACAGTGGCCAATCCAGGTCACAAGTACATGGCAGGATATCAAAGGGGCAGAATTTCAAAAGCTACGGGTGTAACATACGTGTGTAACCCGAGAAAATCTGCCCCTGCATGTGCCGAGCCTATTTTGGATAGGCTCGGTGGAGCGCGCAAGCCCCAGGATGCGCATATGTCCCAGGGCGAGAAAAAGGGGCGAGAAGGGGGTGGGTCTGGGGGCGTGGCAGTGGTCCAGGGTGGGTCTGGGGGTCAGGAGGTGGATCTGGGGCCGTAGCAGCAGTCTGGGGGTGGTCCCAAGTCCTCTGGCACAGCGGCCTGTGCTGGGGGATGGTTTGCTGGTGTGCACAGGTTACACCTGCCTCTCAAACAAAGGTAGGGGGGAATCTAGTTAGGGCTGGGGGATGGGTTAGATAGGGGAAGGGAGGGGAAGGTGGGGGGGAGCGGTATAAAAGTTCCCTCCGAGGCCGCTCCGATTTCAGAGCGGCCTCGGAGGGAACAGAGGCAGCCTGAGTGGCTCAGCGCACGCAAGTTGCACAATTGTGCACCCCCTTGCGCGCGTCAACCCTGGATTTTATAACATGCACGCGGCAGCGCGAGCACGTTATAAAATCAAGCATAGATTTGTTTGCACCGGGTTTCGTGAACAAATCTGCGCCCACGTGCAGCTTTTAAAATCTGCCCCAAAAAGTATAGAGATTCCATGCTATTTATCCCAGGGATAATCAATGGATTTCTGTAACTCTAATAATGTTTAATGGATTTTTCCTCCAGGGTCTTGTCTAAATCTTTTTTAAATACAGGTTTCACCACATTCTCTGGTAACAAAATGTATTGAGTAAAAAAAAATAATAATAATCTCTTAGTTTAAGTGTACAACTTAGTAACACTTCATTGTTTGTGCCCTAGTCTTGGTACTTTTTGAAAGAGTAAACATCTGATTCATGTTCACTCATTCTACTGCACTCATTATTTTATAAACATCAATCATACCTCCCCTTAGCCAAATTTTACCCAAACTGAAGAGTCTTAACCTTTTTGCCTTTCCTCATAGGGTAATCATTTCATCCCCTTTATAATTTTGGTTACCCTTCTCTGTAACTTTTCTAATTCTGCTATAAATTTTTTCAGATATGGTGACCAGAACTACATACAATTCTCAAGATGAGGTTACACCATGGAGAGATACAAAGAAATTATGATATTCTCTGTTTTATTTTCCATTTCTTTCCTAATAATGCTTAGCATTCTATTTCTTTCTTGGCTGCTGCCGCACACTAAGCAGAAGATTTCAATGTGTTATCAATGAGGATGCCTAGATCCTTTTAATGAATGGTGACTCCTAATGTGGAATCTGCATTGTATAGATATATTTTGGTTTACTCAGCCCTACATGCATTACTTTGCAGTTGTCCAAAGTAATGGCTCCTTCCACTGGGGTGAATGAGATGGAGTTAATTCACACCAGTGGGAGCCCAGCAGACAGGGTAAGATGGCAACCTCATCTAAACTATAGCCTTATCATCATTATCTTCTTTCGGAGTCTAATCCTCCCTTTAAACTGGCTAGCTTACAGGGTCATTTATCAAAATGTGTTAGGCCATTATCACGGGCGTTAGGACCCTAACTTGGTCCTCCACCATCATCTTTTTTTTGATACCTAATTTCACAAATTATTCCAGGTGGACCTTGAGCATCTCAGATCAGATAGGTGTATAGTTTCCATTACTCAGGATGTCAGATGGCCCTTTATCCAAGACTGCCTTCTGAATACTGCACTATGTTGGGTGGAAGAGCATCCAATTCTTCCTCTTAGTTGCCACCAATACCCACCTTTTCCATCCCTATAAATAATAACTTCTACATCTAGTTCCCTCTAGGAACTTACCTCTTGGGGGCAGGAGACCTTGTCATTGAATCAAAATCAGGTACGCATGTGAATGCGGGCATCCAATTTTATAACATGTGAGCATGTTATAAAATTGGCACGTCCATGTGGGTTTGCCGGGAAATGCATGCACATGGACATGTGCGCATGGGTTTAAAAATCTACCCTCAAATGCGCACCAAAATGAAACTAAAAACAAAATCCAATATTTTGCCATTTTTTCTTTCATTTTGTAATTCCAATGAAATGAAACAAATTAGAAAATGTCATTGCCATTTGAACAAAAGCACAACCCTGCTAACTAATAGCTATTCCCTAGCAATGCAGGGAAGTGCATTAAGGGCAGTCAGCTTAAAGCACATTTTCTTGATAGTAGAAATGTAACTCTTGTTTTAGAGCAGGACTAAACCTTAACTTACATTTCTGGTGGCCATGTTATACTATTGCTGTGCCCTGTGTGGTAGTGTCTACTACCAGTACACAGCAATTGAGTAACATTGGCCAGCAGAAAGAGTATACTCCACCTCGGACCCAGGAGTTTAATTGCCATTGTAAGTTCTTAGGGTGGGCACCAACAGCTAAACAGCATACCAGCACTGGCATCCTGACTTTTGTGTAATATTTAACTGTAGGTGCTTATCCCAGGGAGCTTACACTTTGTTCATCCATCTGTAAGTGCCTATTTAAATGAGTAAATTCTTGCATCCAAGGCCATTTTGGCAATGAAAGGCAAGTAAAATCAAAGCATAGGCTTTCTGGGTTGGGCATCTAGAGCTGGCTTAACAAACCTAAACTCTCTGAGGTGGGAGGCACTTACTGCTGATCAGGATGCAGAAGTCAGATGTACAGCATCGAAGTGCATAGATGGTAACTTTCAGGGACATGGCTATTTTATAACGTGTCCACATATATGTGCACATGTTATAAAATAATATCAAAAGTACACCACCTGTACAGCGAACTGCTAAACTAGACAAAAACAATCAAGAGCTGTGCTCTGTCGCTGACATTGAATAAACTTTTTAAATGATGTATTATGTTTTGTGTTTGTTTTTAATGAAGTAAATACCTACACAATAAATGGAATAAATTGTAAACATTATATGTGTGAATTAATTTACCAAAATGATGAATGGAGTCGGAGAAAGGTTTCATACATGGTGTAGGTGCCCAGCACCTCTGTAAGGTGATCTTATAATCATTAACCTTCCTCCTCCTCCTCAAGTTCTTTTAACAATTTTTTGAGAATTTTTTGAAATTAGTGTTATCCCGAAGGACACCTGAAGACTCTTCCGTGGCAATATAATATTTTTAAATGCGTACACTGCAAAAATTAACTGGATGAAACTCTATGAAATGTCAATAAAGGGTATAAAAACAGACTTCCCCGATTATGGTTGGTATGTCCATCTTCTTGTTAATAGTCCCGACATGTTTCAGACATGAATGCCTTTCCTCAGGGAGTTTGATGTCTACTGGAGACCAACTTCACGGAGTCTGTGACCCTTTGCTCAACAATTCCTCAAGAGCTCAAAGTTTCTGCCACGAGGCGATCTTCCTCTGTCGATCGTGAAGTTGGTCTCCAGTAGACATCAAACTCCCTGAGGAAAGGCATTCATGTCTGAAACATGTCGGGACTATTAACAAGAAGATGGACATACCAACCATAATCGGGGAAGTCTGTTTTTATACCCTTTATTGACATTTCATAGAGTTTCATCCAGTTAATCTTTGCAGTTTACGCATTTAAAAATATTATATTGCCACGGAAGAGTCTTCAGGTGTCCTTCGGGATAACACTAATTTCAAAAAAATTCTCAAAAAATTGTTAAAAGAACTTGAGGAGGAGGAGGAAGGTTAATGATTATAAGATCACCTTACAGAGGTGCTGGGCACCTACACCATGTATGAAACCTTTCTCCGACTCCATTCATCATTTTGGTAAATTAATTCACACATATAATTTTTACAATTTATTCCATTTATTGTGTAGGTATTTACTTCATTAAAAACAAACACAAAACATGTTATAAAATAGCCTGGCCAAATTTTAAGTGGCTATGTGGAAATGCACGCAAATGCTGCTTCTACCACATAAATCGAGGGGTTTTAAAAGGGCTACCTGTTGACACTATTCCCAGTGTTATCAGTTCATTGCTAGTTTGTATAGTTATGAGATAGGTTCTCCAAAATCCCTACTTTAATACTCTTAACTCCCCCCCCAGTTATCCCTGACCCTTAAAATCCCACAGATCTGCATATTTTTCTTTATTTTTTAACTTACATGTCATCCATAGCAGAAGCAAATTTATGCAGCAGGGGAATGTGGTGCAAACCAGGTTGGATCAGTATTTACGCGCGCATCTCTTTGACACCACAGAATGCCCATGCCTCACCCAGACCATGCCCATTCCCCACTCATGCCCTGGTTTACTTCACTGGCTTTTAAAAGCTGCTTGGCATGCAAAAGCCTGACTTATTCACACATCCCCTAATTAATGCACATGCCAGGCCTTTAAGAATTCTCCTTTTACTGTTTAGCTGCATGTGCTCACCCCAACAAGCTTATGCTTTGTTTTGTCTTGCCATACCTTACCAAATTGGCACTGCATGCAAGATTTGTGCTAAATCAATTTCTTGGTACATTCTTTCATTCAACACAATTTTGCTAAGAAATGGCAAATAAAACACAAGTATAAGCTCTCTAGGTAAATCATATACAACTAGATGAGCGAAGCATAACCCGTGTGAGTGGACATCAACAGATGAACAGTAAACATTTTAGCAGTGAGCACAAACTGTCCAGCTGTTTAGGAAAACAAATAAAACCTATGAGCAAACTTACATTTTTGCTGGCTAATATTGTCTATTGTTGTGCCTAGTGCAGTACTCTACCTTGGGGGTGGGCCAGAATAGTGCTATTAGATGCTGCCCCGAGGAAGTGTGCACCAGCAGCTGACCAGCGCGTGTAACTTAATTCTGCTCATCAGAGCAGGTAAGTTACAAAACAAAAACAAAAAAAAAAAAAGGGTTAGCTAGGCTAGATTTAGGGGTCAGGATTGAGGAAGGCTAGGTAGGAGGGTAGGGAAGTTCCCTACCAATCCGCTCTTTAACTGGAGCAAACTGGGAGGGAACTGGGAAGAAGCCTGATCCTGTCACTGCACATAATTGAAAAGAAATCCTACCCTGCACAGGGAGGAGGCCACTGGCCATACATGTGCATGCAGACATTAAAATCCAGTGTGTATGCATGCACGGGAAACATATTTTATAATGTGCGTGCCGACACACGCACGTTATATAATAGGCACGCCCATGTGTGCACACCAGTAACCGTGTGCACATGGACGCATGAGTGCTCCTTTTAAAATCGACTCCTTTATTTACAGTGAAAAAGTAAACTCAAAACAAACAATGCACCTCACCCTTCAGGTAATGCACAGTCCTTAAACATAACGGGGCAGATTTTCAAAGAGTTACATGCATAAGATATGCGTGTAACCCCCGAAAAGCTGCCCCTTCCACCCCCTGCGCACACCGAGCCTATCTTGCATAGGCTCGGCGGCGTGCTCAAGCCCCAGGACGCACGTAAGTCCCGGGGCTTTCCTGGGAGGGCATGTCGGGGGGGGGCATGCCGCAGCCAGCGCATCATCGGGGGCGTTCCAGGGGCAGGACCACAGCTGTGTTTCCGGCCCAGGGGGTTCCGGGGCATGGCCGCGGTCTCCAGACCAGCCCCCGGACTGGAACATGGCGTGCCAGCAGCCGGCCCAGCGTGTGCAAGTTACACCTGCCTAGGGCAGGCATAACCTTTGAAATAAAGGGGGGGGGGAATTAGTTAGGGCCGGGGGGGCGGGTTAGTTAGGGGAAGGAAAGGCAACGGAGGCAGGCTGCGCGGCTCGGCATGCAGGCTGATGATTTTGCGCAGCCTTGTGCATACCGACCCCGGATTTTAAAAGATACGTGCGGCTACACGCGTATCTTTTAAAATCTGGCATACTTTTGTTTGCTCACTAATATACCACTCAGTGCAGCTTGTCAATCACCAATTGGAAACCCAGTCCCAATTTAAACATCATCAATCATAAAGGGACACTCTTTCCTGTTTACCCCGCTATTATTGGACGTGATGTCATTAGACCATCCCCCGCTATTATTGGACGTGATATAATCATACCTCACTATGATGCCTATTATGATGGTCTAATGACATCACGTCCAATAATAGCGGGGTAAACAGGAAAGAGTGTCCCTTTATGATTGATGATACTTTTGTTTGCGCCAGTTGCAAGAACAAAAGTACATGCGCGCATACTTTTTTAAAATCTGCCCCCAACATGTTTTAGCATTCAGCGGATCTCTGCCTGTTCCCCAGAGCCTGTTTAAATCTTCCAGGCCCTGAGTTCTCAAACACTGATGAGGGGCTCGTCCCTTTACCCAGGATTCTCTGTGGGTTTGGATTTTAGGGAAGGTTGGGCGAGACAGTAGTGCCTGGTCATTTAAGTAGTCTGAGGGAGTTTTCAATATACTCTCTCACAGTGCATTAATTAAAACCTGCACTAAAATGTAACTCTAATTTTAGTGCAGGATTCATTACATTGGCCCCAATAGGCTTGGTGAACCAGTTCATATTCCCATCTATAAAGTTTAGCTTGTAGGATCAAACTGCCATTTTTCAATGTCCCTGTACATATGCACCTTCTATATATGTGTGTAAGTTTGGGGGACAGAGATTCATGTAAACTGTGTGACTGTTGCCATACAATTTAAAAAGTACATATATAATTTTATGGGAACTTGCTTTTGTGGTTATGTGCCAAATTATGCACACTGTTGAAAATTATCCTCTAAAACTAATATTAGAGTGTAATGGTTCTGGAGACAGAGGAAAACAAACAATTTATCTTTGAATAAAAATACTAGTGTTTCAAGTTTGAACATGTATAAGTTGGTGAAATGCATTTCTCTGCAGTGCTCCCTAACTTAAAAATGATGTTGGTGAAATGTCAAGGGATTCAAGCTAATTTCAGTATTGGGGTCAGTTAGGCTGTGAATAGGGAGCTCAGAATTATCTGTTCTTTTAATATAGCTAGGACTGCACCTGGAACTGAAAATGCGGCATTTTCCTCCTGAGAATGCAATTTTTCTTTCTTCTTTGAATCAAACTGTATCTGAGATTCCACTTCCACATGAATTATACATTTCAAATATATTAAAACTGGCAAAGTGAAATAATGTCTAAGGACACAATTCAGACCTTTTACATAGCCACTTGTAGAACAGATATCACAATTTTATTGGCCAAGAAAGCCAGAACCAATCCATCAAATTGAGTGAGTCTGGTGATTCAGATGTATGCAATTTCACCAAGTGTGTTATGCTGCCATATTAAATTTTTATAACAAGCCCTATTTATATTGAATCCAAAAGAAAGATGAGTATATATTTGGTCTTATACAAGCATGGATCCAAACTGTCATAAAAATCTAACTGAATTATTTAAAGTGTGTCTCAAAATTCCTATAATGTTGTTTTATATAGTATCTTAAACTTATACAAAAGGAGCCCAACTTTAAAACCTATCCATGATGCAGCATTTGCCCATATAAGTGGACACACAAGGATTATTGCTAGCATTTTAGAAACTGTATGACAGGAACTACACAGTTTATAAAATACTGCATATTTCTGCTCCACAAATATACGTACATGTTTCAATGTAAGTGAATATTTTCAAGGCAAAAAATATTTACTTTCTCAACCCATTTTATAAACACACATATATATATTTTATGTGTGAAATAATTGTGACATTGCACGAATAAACACCTGAATTTAACATGGAGGCTGGTTTTTTTTTTTTATAAAATATGCAAAAGTACTTGGAATCATCAGTTCCTTGATACCCTCAGAAATTCACTCAGGGATCTTGAACCCTTCTGCACACCAGTGCAACTCACTTCTTCTGAAGGTTTATGTGGTAAATCTCAGCTTTCTTCCATTTGTCCGGCTGGGCTATTTTATAATTCTTGATCCCCTTTTTCTTTAAAACTTCATATGGGCTTTGCCAGTGGGCTACAAACTTGCTTTCCAAAGATGGGAGTAGGACAAGGATGCAGTCCCCCAGCTGGAATACTGTTTGTACCTTGGGGTGATTGTATGCTTGCGTTTGGGTAGCCTAAGCTTTCTTTACACATATATGGGCAGCCTCCCCAGCCTTTTTTAAGTTGCACCTGCACCTGGACAGCATAGTCAACTAGATTTTGCCTGGAGATTTGCTGCTCTTCACAAGTTTTGTGATCTATGTCCAAGACTTATCTCGAGCCCATCCCATAGAGTGACTTAAAAAGGGAAAACCACACAAGCTCTGGGGTACTTCACAGACTGCAAACAGCACATAGAGTAGCAATGAGTCCCAATTATTGCCATCTTCTGCCACAAATGTTTTCAACATTTGTTTGAGTGTTTTATGGGAGCGCTCAACAAGGCCATCATACACTGAGGTATGCAAAGTTTTTACCCTCAATAGGGTGCAGAGTTGTTTTATTACTTTGGAAATTAATGGGGTCCTCTGATCAGTCAAGATTTCCTTGGGCAATTGAAGTCAGGAAAAACCTCTATTAGAGTTGTGGCCACCATCGAGGTCTTTATATTTCATAGCAGAACTGCCTCTAGATACCACATGGCATAATCAAGGATGACTAAGATGTAATTATTTCCACAGATAGATCTCGCTAGAAACCCATCTAGGTCCCTACCCACCCTCTCAAAAGAGGGATCTATAATGAGCATTGTTGTAAGAGGTGCCTCCTGTACCCTTGCATGTTTAGTGATTTAGCAGGTAGGACAGTATTGGCAATATAACTGGACATGTCAGAGTATGCCTAGACAATAAAATTGTGCCAAAACTTTCTCTTAGGTCTTTTCTTCCCCCATATGACCCCTTAAAAGGTGGCTATGCCCTAGTTGAAGGACCTTCTGGTGATATGATTTGGAAACTAGGAGTTGTACTATCAATTCCCCTTCTAAACTTCCCTTTTTGACTTGGTAAAATAGGTCCCATTTCATTATAAAATAAGGAGTAGTAGGATCCTTATATTTTGCTCCAGGGACTAGCTTTCCATGCACCCTCTATATGTCCTCCTCCAGTGCAGACTTAAAGGCCTCAACTTCCCTCTGTGCCTGTCTGAAATTCCCCAGGTTTCCCACCTGTTCCTATTCAAAGGGTAGTTGATGCCCTTCCCCTTTTCAAACCCACTCCTAAAGATTTTACCTTCTTCTCTGGTTACTGTGGATTAGCAACGTAACTGTATTTTTCCTGTCGGTGTTGTCTCTGGGATTTAGGTACAGTAGACCCTTGACTTACAAACTCAATTTGTTCCAGAGGGTTTATTGTAACTCAAGTTGGTTGTAAGTGAAGACTATTTTTTCCAAAAGAAATAATGTAAATACCTATAATGCATTCCAAACCTCCCAAAGCACCCCTTACCTAACATTTTCATAATAAAAAAGGGTTGTATAATGTGTGTAATTACCAAAAACACCTATAATTTTCCTAGTGTACTCACCAAAAAGTTATAAAATGTGCCTAGCCTACCAGAAACAACAATTTCATACTGTACTCACATTCAAGTTGACATCTTTGGCTTGCAGGAAGGGAGGAAGTGGAGGATTCCCCTCCCCACCCCTTCAGAGCACATCTCTAGCCCCAAACACTCATTTCCCCCTTCCAGTATACTTGTTCCTCCCCTCCTGATACTTTGCTGTAGCCAGAAGGCTGCTACACTCCCTTTCTGCTGCTGCACAGAAGCTTCCTTGGTCACCAGTGATGCTGTTGCTTGCTGCAATGCCGTGCTGGGTCTGCCTCTGTGCTCCTGTGAACATTTGCAGCTCTGGGTGCACCTGAGATGGACAGGCCACAATTGGCAACAGCAGCAGCAGCAGCAGCCAATCATTGCAACAGCAGAGCAGAAGTCCCACCCACCAAACCCCAAAAAATGCGATTGACAGGAAAAAATGCCCAATTAGAAGCAATTGCATGCACGAGCGGATACACATGGCTTTGGCTGGCATTAAGGTTGTAACTCAAGACTTTGGTTGTAACTCAAAACTAAAATTTTGGTTGTAACCCAAGTTTTCGTATGTCAAGCCGGTTGTAACTCGAGGGTCCACTGTATCTTAGAGTCATTGAGAAACAGGTCTGGAACTTCTAAGGGGAAGAGCTCTGGAAATGTCAGTTCTGTATTGTTATATTTGGGTGAAATCAACATGAGCTGCTTCCACAGGATTTTGAAAATTGGACAGAGCCATTATAACTTTCCTAAAGATTCCTAACATTCTGTTTGCTTTTTTGACTGCCGCAGCACAATGAGCTGACAATTTCAATATATTATCCACTATGATGCCTAGATCTTTTACCTAGGTGGTAGCTCTTAATATGGAACCTAACATCATGTAATTACAGCATGTTATTTTTCCCTATATACATCACCTTGCACTTGTCCATATTAAATTTCATCTGCAATTTAGATGCTCAGTCTTCCAGTTTTGCAAGGTCCTCCTGCAATTTATCACATTCCACTTGTGATTTAACTACTCTGATTAATTTTGCATCATCAGAAAATTTGATTACCTCACTCATCATATTTTTTTCCAGATCATTTATAAATATTAGGGATGTGCTATCTTTCAGGACGAATTAGGCAATTTAAAAAAAATTGCCTAATTTGTCCTGGTTCGGGGACCCCAAAACCCAAACAAATGTTTCCCGAAATTTCATGAAAAACGTGGATTTAGGTTAGTGCACACTAATGGGAGTTAGTGCATGCTAACATTAAAATTTTAGTACCCGAAATTCGGGTCCTTCCGAATTACAAAGACCTGAACCACGGGAAACACGATATTTCCCGTGGCAGGCCGAAAATGAAGCCTAAACCAAAAGGATCAGGCTTTGCTCATCCCTAATACATATAGGGGCGGATTTTCATACTCCGCGAATAGGCCTACTTTTGTTTGCGCTCCAGGCGCAAACAAAAGTATGCTGGATTTTAGTAGATACGCGCGGAGCCGCGCATATCTGCTAAAAACCTGGATCGGCGCGCGCTAGGCTATCAATTTTGTATAGCCGGCGCGCGCCGAGCCGCGCAGCCTACCCCCGTTCCCTCCGAGGCCGCTCCGAAATCGGAGCGGCCTCGGAGGGAACTTCCTTTTGCCCTCCCCTCACCTTCCCCTCCCTTCCCCTACCTAACCCACCCACCCGGCCCTGTCTAAGCCCCCCCCCTTACCTTTGTCGGGGGATTTACGCCTCCCGGAGGGAGGCGTAAATCCCCGCGCGTCAGCGGGCCTCCTGCGCGCCGGGACGCGACCTAGGGGCGGGTCCGGGGGGCGCCTATGTAAAATAGGCGGGACGCGACCTGGGAGCGGTAAGCCTATGTAAAATAGGCTTACCGGCGCGCAGGGCCCTGCTCGCCTAAATCCGCCCGGTTTTGGGTGGATTTAGGCGAGCAGGGCTCTGAAAATCCGCCCCATATTGAAAAGTACCGGTCCAAGAACAGATCCCTGAGGAACTCCACTGTTTACCCTTTTCCACTGAGAAAGTTGGCCATTTAATCCTACTCTCTGTTTTCTGTCTTTTAACCAGTTTGAAATTCATGAAAGGACATCGCTTCCTATCCCATGACTTTTTACTTTTCTTAGAAGCCTCTCATGAAGGATTTTGTCAACCTTCTAAAAATCCAAATACACTACATCTACTGTTCATCTTTATCCACATGATTATCAACCTCTTCAAAGAAATGAAGCAGATTTGTGAGGCAAGACTTCCCTTGAATAAATTCATGCTGACTGTGTTCAATTAAACCATGTCTTTCAATATACTCTACGATTTTGATCTTTAGAATAGCTTCCCCTATTTTTCACAGCACTGAAGTCAGGCTTACTGGTCTATAGTTTCCGAATCACCCCTGGAACCCTAGAGTCTTCAGGTACAATGGATGATTTTAATGATAGGTTACAGAATTTTAATTAAAAGATATGAAATTTCATTTTTTAATTCCTTCAGAATTCTGGGGTGCCTACCATCCAGTCCAGGTGATTTGCTACTCTTTAGTTTTTCAATCTATCCTACTACATCTTTTAGGTTCATAGTGATTTGATTCAGTTCATCTGAATTATCACCCTTGAAAATCATCTGAAGAACTGGTATCTCCCCAACATCCTCATTAGTAAACACAGAAGCAAAGAATTAATTTAGTCTTTCTGTAATGTCCTTATTTTCTCTAAGAACCTCTTTAACCCCTCAGTCAACTAATGATCCAACCAACTCTCTTAAATGTTTCTTGCTTCTGATATATTTTAAACATTTTTTATTATGAGATTTTGCCTCTACAACCAATTTAATTTCAAATTCTCTCATAGCCCACATTTTCAGTGTTTTACACTTAACTTGGCAATGCTTATACTTTTTCCTATTTTCTTCAGATGGATCTTTCTTCTAATTTTTGAAGGATGCCTTTTTGGCTAAAATAGCCTTTCACCTCATCTTTTAACCATGCTGGTAATCATTTTGCCTTCTTTCCACCCTTCTTAATGCATTGAATACCTCAGGACTACACTTCTACGATTCCATTTTTAAGCAATGTTCATGCCTGTTGTACACTTGTAACCTTTGCAGCTATACTTTTCAGTTATTTCTAACTATTTTGCTCATTTTATCAAAGTTTGCCTTTTGAAAATTTAGTGTTAGAACTGTACATTTACATACTGTCTTCGTTCCAGTCAGTTCAAATTTGATCATGTTATGATGACTACTGCCAAATCTCCCCACTATTGTTACCTCTCTCACCAAATCCTGCATTCCAGTATTAAATCTAAAATAGCTCCCTCTTTCATTGGTTCCTATACCAATTGCTCCATGAAGCAGTCATTTATTCCATCCAGGAACTTTACTTGTCTAGCATGTCCTGATGTTACCTTTATCTAATCAATATTGGGGTAATTGAGATCTCAGAGTCACTGGTGCAGGTAAGAAGATAAAGTCCCATTCAGTAATATCAATTGTATTTATTGTTGAAATTCACAATTCATTCAATATGGCAACTCCATTCACAGTAGCAATCAAAACATTTAAAGTCCCCCGACACGGTCCCGTGTTTCGTGGTGGCTGCATCGGGAGGGACCAAATGCTATTCCAAATCTGCAATATAACATGAATAATAAAGAATGGAACAAAAGCTGCTGTATCAAGAATAATCATATAATTCAAGTGATTCACATACCTTGTAGGATAACCTCAGGAGCGCAATCACCCTCTACTTTTGACTATTATTTAAAGAACAGAAAAAGGCGCGAAAGACAAACTCTCGCGAGATGCTGTTAGTGGCAGGACAACACCTGTGATCGTGATAACATGTTAACAACAGAAGTTAATAAAACAGATACCATTCTATGTCCTTATTAAGTCCATTGGGAGAAACTGTGTTTAGAGTATAAATCGCTGCTCCCTCCGACCAAGTCGGAGGGAGCAGCGATGGACTTAATAAGGACATAGAATGGTATCTGTTTTATTAACTTCTGTTGAGGTCATTCCCTAAGTCAACTTTATTAATAGAAATTAATGAACTTCTCCTCCAAGACCTTATCCAAACCTTTTTTGAACCCAGCTACACTAACTGTACTAACCACATCATCTGGCAACAAATTCCAGAGCTTAATTGTGCGTTGAGTGATAAAGATTTTTCTCTGATTAGTCTTAAAAGTGCTAATTGCTAACTTCATGGAGTGCCCCCAAGTCCTTCTATTATCCGAAAGTGTAACATCTTCAGCCTTCCTCATAGGGAAGTTGTTCCATCCCCTTTATTATTTTGGTTGCCTTTCTCTGTACCTTCTCCATTGCAGCAATATATTTTTTGAGATGTGGCGACCAGAATTGTACACATTATTCAAGGTGCGGTCTCACCATGGAGCGATACAGAGGCATTATGACATTTTCCGTTTTGTTAACCATTGCCTTCCTAATAATTCCTAACATTCTGTTTGCTTTTTTGACTCCTGCAGCACACTGAGCTGACAATTTCCAAGTATTATCCACTATGATGCCTAGATCTTTTTCCTGGGTGGTAGCTCCTAATGTGGAACCTAACATCATGTAACTACAGCAAGGGTTATTTTTACCTATATGCAACACCTTGCACTTGTCCACATTAAATTTCATCTGTCATTTGGATGCCCAGTCTTCGAGTCTTGTAAGGTCCTCCTGTAATGTATCACAATCCACTTGTGATTTAACTACTCTGAATAATTTTGTATCATCCGCAAATTTGATAACCTCATTTGTCATATTCCATTCTAGATCATTTATAAATATATTGAAAAGCACCAGTCCAATTACAAATCCCTGAGGCACTCCACTGTTTACCCTTTTCCACTGGGAAATTGGCCATTTAATCCTACTCTCTGTTTCCTGTCTTTTAATCAGTTTGTAATTCATGTCTTTAGCAAGTCCTGATGTTACATTCACCCAATCAATATTGGGGTAATTAAAATCTTTGTGTTACAAACTACACCCTTTGTGTTACAAAGGGTGTAGTTTATGTTATAACATGCCCCTGCCCCCTATTGTATGTTGGTAAGACCACTCGTATGCTTAAGACTTGTATCATCGAGCATTGCTCGAACATCCGTTTAGGCAGAATAGATGAACCCCTGGTGACACATTGGCTGGAACGCGGCCATTCCATTTCTGATCTCTCCTTCTTGGTCCTCGAGGTGGTTTGCCGTCCCTCCAGGGGTGGCAACTACCCCAAGGTACTGGGTCGGAGGGAACAGAAATGGATTTTTATTTTGGATACCGTTTCTCCTAAAGGCCTAAATAAGGATATTGACTGGTATCTGTTTCACTGAGTCCTGTATTTGGCTGTCGCGATCAAATTTGACAGCTCTCGCGAGAGTGTCTGCTTTCGCGCCTTTTCTCGATCTTTAAATGGCTGTCAGTATTGAGGGCGTTCGCGCTCCACTGAACACTTTGAGAAGGTATGTGTACCGTCTTTAGAAACTGTTTGGCTTTTCGCACCACCTTTACAAAATGATTATATACAATTTTGTTTATGTTTTAGATTTAGATGCGTGTGCTGGTCCCTCCCGATGCAGCCTAGCGAAACACGGTCCGTGTCGGGGGATCGCTGTAAATTATGTGCTATTTGAATTATGGAGTTGCCGTGTCAACATTTATTCACCTGGTTTTGTTTGAATTGGAATAAAAAGTTCATTTGGAATACTTAATGGTGATATACTTTATCTTGCACCAGTGTACTTTGTTACTTGCAGATGTGCAAGGTTTTTGCTTCTTTTCTCTTTGGTAATTAAAATCTCCCATTGTTAATGCACTGCCAAATTGGTTAGCTTCCCTGACTTCTCTTAGTATTTCATCATCTGTCCGACCATTTTGTCCAGGTAGCCAGTAGTATACTCTTATCACTATATTCTTTCTCAACACACATGGGATTTCTACAGAGCATTGAGACTCTTGTATATCCTGTTGGACTCTATGCCCTCCCGGACATAAAGTGCCACACCCCTACCAAGAAGAACTGGAAGTTGGGCAAAGTAGAAGAATACATATGTATGGTTTATATGCAAAATTGTGCATAAATTAGAAACCAATTGCAGATATACTAAAATATACTTATGCAACATACACATTAAGGGGCGGATTTTCAGAGCCCTGCTCGTGTAAATCCGCCCAAAACCGGGCGGATTTACGCGAGCAGGGCCCTGCGCGCCGGTGAGCCTATTTTACATAGGCTCACCGGCGCGCGCAGAACCCCGGGACTCGCGTAAGTCCCGGGGTTTTCGGAGTGGGCGTGTCGGGAGGCGTGTCGGGGGGCGGGGCAGGAGCGTGCGGCGTTGCGGGGGCGTGTCGGCAGCGTTTTGGGGGCGGGTACAGGGGCGTGGCTACGGCCCGGGGGCATGGCCGCGCCCTCCGTACCCGCCCCCAGGTCGCGGCCCGGCGCGCAGGAGGCCCGCTGGCGCGCGGGGATTTACGCCTCCCTCTGGGAGGCGTAAATCCCCCGACAAAGGTAGGATGGGGGTTTAGACAGGGCCGGGCGGGTGGGTTAGGTAGGGGAAGGGAGGGGAAGGTGAGGGGAGGGCAAAGGAAAGTTCCCTTCTAGGCCGCTCCGATTTCGGAGCGGCCTAGGAGGGAACGGGGGTAGGCTGCGCGGCTCGGCGCGCGCAGGCTATACGAAATCGATAGCCTTGCGCGCGCCGATCCAGGATTTTAGTAGATACGCGCGACTACGCGCGTATCTACTAAAATCCAGCGTACTTTTGTTTGCGCCTGGAGCGCAAACAAAAGTAGGCTGTTCGCGCTCGTCTGAAAATCTACCCCTAAAGTTATGAGCAATTTACATTGGGGTAGATTTTCAGACGAGCGCGAATAGCCTACTTTTGTTTGCGCTCTAGGCGCAAACAAAAGTACGCTGGATTTTAGTAGATACGCGCGTAGTCGCGCGTATCGGCTAAAATCCTGGATCGGCGCGCGCAAGGCTATCGATTTCGTATAGCCTGCGTGCGCCGAGCCGCGCAGCCTACCCCCGTTCCCTCCTAGGCCGCTCCGAAATCGGAGCGGCCTAGAAGGGAACTTTCCTTTGCCCTCCCCTCACCTTCCCCTCCCTTCCCCTACCTAACCCACCCGCCTGGCCCTGTCTAAACCCCCATCCTACCTTTGTCGGGGGATTTACGCCTCCCTCCGGGAGGCGTAAATCCCCGCGCGCGAGCGGGACTCCTGCGCGCCGGGCTGCGACCTGGGGGCGGGTACGGAGGGCGCGGCCACGCCCCCGGACCGCCCCGGGCCGTAGCCACGTCCCCGTACCCGCCCCCAAAACGCTGCCGACACGCCCCCGCAACGCCGCGTGCTCCGGCCCCGCCCCCGACACGCCTCCCGACACGCCCACTCCGAAAACCCCGGGACTTACGCGAGTCCCGGGGTTCTGCGCGCGCCGGGAGGCCTATGTAAAATAGGCTTCCCGGCGCGCAGGGCCCTGCTCGCGTAAATCCGCCCGGTTTTGGGCGGATTTACGCGAGCAGGGCTCTGAAAATCCGCCCCTAAAGTAAGATCATGTAGATTAGAGTAAGATAGAGCTACCTTGATAATTTGTCTACTGAGTTGCTGATTTACCAAAAGAATGGTTCTTAGCTACATCTAACCAAAATGACATCTAATTGCTACATTGTTTTTATTATTGAATTTTAGCTTCCAGGCAGTTAACCACTCTTTTAACTTTCTTAGATCACTTCTTGTACTGTCTACTCCCTCAGGTGAATACTTTATTATAGATCTTAGTATCATCTACAAAAAGGCAAACCTTTTACTCCTAATGGTTCACCATATTACTTACAGGTCTTACTACCAATCTCTGAAGCTCTCAATTTATCAACTTTCCTTTATAGTGACCTCCATTTATCACCACACTCAGTTGTCTACTGCTAAAACTCCACAAGGACTCATGACACCTTATAGACTAACAGATTTACTGAGGAGGCATTTAAGAACAAAATTACACATCATCTCATTCACCTTCCTTAAAGTTCGGAGATGTATCACATCTGATCCGATTGCTTTGGCCACTTTCAGTCCATTTTTTCATAAATGAAGTGGCATTTACTCACTGCCATATATACCCTTGCCAACAATCTATGGTCCTTTTCCAATCCTTTTTTCAATAAATATCAAAGAGAAGTAGGGATGTACATTCGGTTTTGATGAATTAGGAAATTTGTACGATATTTCATAATTCGTCATGGATCGGTAAAACCGATAAACAATCGCATTTTCCCCAAATTTTCGGGAAAAATTGTTTCCTCTTTTTCTTTGTCCATCAAACATTTTTTCTTGTCTTCTCACAACCTTTTTTTTTCCTTTCAGTGACATACTTGAAAAAATTCTTAACACCTCACTTTACCTCTTTAGTTATCTTTCTTTTACTCATGCATTTGCCACCTTCACTAGTTTTCTTGCATTTTCCAGCTTTACCAGACTTTTGGCTCTGTGCTCCTCTTTCTGTGACCCCATGTACATTTTGTATATGTTAGGAAGAGTTATTATCAAAGGGACTTCTGTGGGTCAAAAATGCCTGCCCAATTTTGAAGCTAAACATATATATTTGTCATGTTTGCATATATGTTTACCTGGAATAATCAGAAGTGTTCCTGAGCATGAAGCTGGGGAGGGGGTAGACTTACATGCATATGTTTGGATTTTAAAAGGTATGAACATTTTTTCACAGAATATGTCTGCAGACATTTTAGCAGGTTTAACTTTTACAAGTAGATTTGGAGGGGTAATTTTCAAAGCAGACTTATGCATGTAAGACTTTGAAAACTGGTGCAACAACACATTTTTATGACTTTCTTCTGTGGGCTGATTGAAATGTATCCCCTTAGTCCTTACTTTTTCAGTCTTTCGCACTGGACTTGCTAAACCTGTTTTCCAGGAAGGTTATTAATTGTAGGGATGTGAATCGTTTTAGGACGATTACAATTATCGTCCGATAATTTTAATATCGTCTTAAACCGTTATGGAACACAATACAATAGAGATTCTAACGATTTATCGTTATAAATCGTTAGAATCGTGAGCCGGCACACTAAAACCCGCTAAAACCCACCCCCGATCCTTTAAATTAAATCCCCCACCCTCCCGAACCCCCCCAAATAACTTAAACATTTCCTTGCCAAATCCTACCTCCTTCAATCCCCCACCCTCCCGAACCCCCCCCCCAAATGACTTAAATTACCTGGGGGTCCGGAACGGCAGTGGTCCAGAACGGGCTCCTGCTACTGAATCTTGTTGTCTTCGGCCGGCGCCATTTTCCAAAATGGCGCCGAAAAATGGCGGCGGCCATAGACCAACAGGATTCCACGGCAGGAGGTCCTTCCGGACCCCCGCTGGACTTTTGGCAAGTCTTGTGGGGGTCAGGAGGCCCCCCCCAAGCTGGCCAAAAGTTCCTGGAGGTCCAGCGGGGGTCAGGGAGTGATTTCCCGCCGCAAATCGTTTTCCGTACGGAAAATGGCGCCGGCAGGAGATCGACTGCAGGAGGTCGTTCAGCGAGGGTTCCGGCGCCTCGCTGAACGACCTCCTGCAGTCGATCTCCTGCCGGTGCCATTTTCCGTACGGAAAACGATTCGCGGCGGGAAATCGCTCCCTGACCCCCGCTGGACCTCCAGGAACTTTTGGCCAGCTTGGGGGGGGCCTCCTGACCCCCACAAGACTTGCCAAAAGTCCAGCGGGGGTCCGGAAGGACCTCCTGCCGTGGAATCCTGTTGGTCTATGGCCGCCGCCATTTTTCGGTGCCATTTTGGAAAATGGCACCGGCCGAAGACAACAAGATTCAGTAGCAGGAGCCCGTTCTGGACCGCTGCCGTTCCGGACCGCCGCTGGACCACCAGGTAATTGAAGTCATTTGGGGGGGGGGTTCGGGAGGGTGGGGGATTTAATTTAAAGGGTCGGGGGTGGGTTTTAGCGGGTTTTAACGATTTTAACGATATATCACGATATTTTACCCCCCCAAACGGCAACAATACGATTCCCTCCCCCTCCCAGCCGAAATTGATCGTTAAGACGATCGAGGACACGATTCACATCTCTAATTAATTGCATGAGCATGGGTGGATCAAAGGAGCCCCCTGCTGGCCACACAAAGGAACTGTTCTTTGCTGCCTTTGCTGCCCATGCTACCCACTTAGAATGGCATGCACGAATGAACTTGTCATTGGGCTTATGCAGAGAGATGACTCGATTCAAAGGGCATGACTGACTAACCTCAACCGCTGTCTTAGAACCTCCTAACATCACAGACCAAAACTTCAACATAATAATAATGAAATTTGGCAGCTCTCCCTTATGAGAAAGAGAGCGTAATCTTACCTGGACATGTTTCTCACCGAACTGTGTTTCCAGTGCGCTGTGCCCTTCCGTAGAAGATGGCGACTATGGGGTGGGAGCGATACCTCATGGACAACGATCTCCGATGGCTATCTGCTCAAAATACAAACAGTGTAGCTACCCCTAGCAGCTTACCCTTCACGATGGCTCCACGTATGTGTCCCATGGAATGCCGAATCCGAAGGTTCAATTCTTATACTCGTGACAGCCCTTCGTCCGAGTTTGGGGTCCACATGGATTTCCACTCGCGTCCGAGCTCCAGTGTGATATGTCGTAATATTTGGTTTGGACTTGCCGATTGGTTTGTTCAGCTAGGAGGTGCGTCTGATGCGGTGCATGCTGGGGTCTGGTCACGGAAGTGAAATCATCTGAACCATCCTCTGCTACCAGAATGTAAATGTAGGTTTCAGAAATGTAGCCGCAGTCAGTTGATGATCTAAAAGCAAGTTCATTAGTGAAAAAGACAGAGAAAGGAAAAAGCGGAACAAAGAAATGAGGAAGTAATTTGTTCCAAAGAGTAGCAAACAAGTTAGCAAATGGGCTTTTTCTGTGCTACTCAGCTCTCAGCAGTCTGCACACCGTTTTTAAGCTTTTCATAATGTCCAATAAGAATGTTCTGACACACATCCTGGGTGTATTTCTTCTTCCGGTCACCAATAGGAATCGTCACTCTTAGTCCAATCAGGTACAGTCTCTTGGGTGTCTGCTACTTTCAGGAAGAGAGTTAACTATCCAGAACTAGGCTCTCTGAAGCACATGGTCACTGAATATGTTGCCAGGAAATTCAAAGTTATACTATCCATACACATACAATTTCCAGTTGGTACATTCCTATTTTAATAAAGTTGACATGTTTGCAATCCAGAATTTTGACTTTTGTATAACTTCTCTCCAATTTTGCTGTTACATCAAGGTGTACTTTCTGCTCATCACTGTTGCTCAGGTGGGCACTTTCTCTGATATTGGAGATGTTTTCAACATTTGTAACTATATCATATTTTTTCTTGTGGTCTTCGTTACCATTTGCCTGAGAAGATCTCTTTGAAGAAAATCCAATATGCCTCTACTTTTTATCATTTCTGCAGATGGGATACTTCTTCCTTATCTTGCAGCTGATGCCTCACTCCACCCACTGGAGATTAAAAATTTAGCTGGATTTGTGTGCCAAATGATATAACCATATATTTGTACTTTAGATTTTAAAGGGATTCTTGAGTAGACTTTACTCAGATTATTTATATGCATTTACCCCCCATAAGTCAGCTTTAAGACACATAAATCAGGGGATTTTCTAATAGGCACAATGCAATGAGAGGTCTAGAACAGGTAGATGTGAATCAGTTATTTACTCTTTCGGATAATAGAAAGACTAGGGGGTCACTCCATGAAGTTAGCGTATGGCACATATAAAACTAATCAGAGAAAGTTCTTTTTCACTCGGCGCACAATTAAACTCTGGAATTTGTTGCCAGAGGATGTGGTTAGTGCAGCTGTGTTTAAGGATTGGATAAGTTCTTGGAGGAGAAGTCCATTACCTGCTATTAATTGAGTTGACTTAGAAAATAGCCACAACTATTACTAGCAATGGTAACATGGAATAGACTTAGGTTTTAGGTATTTGCCAGGTTCTTAAAGCCTGGATTGGCCACTGTTGGAAACAGGATGCTGGGCTTGATGGACCCTTGGTCTGACCAGTATGGCATGTTCTTATATTCTTATGTTCATAACCAGTTTTACCAATTAGTTTACCAATTTGCCTCATCCGTGTACAATTCATGAAGAATCTCCTGGAACCTCAGCCTAAAGTCCCCCTATGTTGCCCAGACCCACCCCCCCAACACACACACACACACATATACACATACCTAGACATTTTTTTCACTTTTAAGATACTAAACAGGAATAAATATATGAGAGTAAGGTACCACATTTATATGTGTAAATTGCTTATAAAATAACAACATACTCCCATAAATGTTGGCCTGTCCAGAGATTACCCCTGGCTTGCCTCTTTTTTACATGTGCAAATTTACTCACAGACTCTCATTTATGTATGTATGTTGCAGTTTTTAAAATAGCATATATTCATGTATACATTTTTTTATACATGCAAGCGCTATTTTTTACACATGCCAGTTTTGAAAAATCACCTTTTAGCTAGTTATGACCAGCTGAAAATTTCCCTAAATATAACTGGTTAAATTTACGAATTATCTTTTCTGTTCAGTGCTGTTTGAAAATTGACTTTAAACTTTAAAAGGTGAATTAAAAAAAAACCCGTTACGTGCATTAATTAGGGGAAGCGTGATGAAGTTGGGCTTGTGCACACCAAGAGGATTTTAAAAGCTGCCAAGATGTGCATGTATTTCCCACAGCATGCACATCTCAAATGTTTTCAAAAAGGTGCGGGGCATGGGCAATTCAGGGCGGGAATCTAAGATGTGTGCATAAATACTGACATGACCCGGTGTGTGCTGAGGCCCGCTGCCACGTCACTTTAGTTTTGCTATGGATGACATATAAGTTAATATTTAACCAAAACTGGGCAGATCTGTGAGGTTTTAATGGTTGCGGCTATCAAACCGGAGGGAGGGGGGACAGAGGATCTATCTCTTAACTGAGTGAACTGGGGATGAACTGATAAAACTGGGGATGGCATCAGTGTGCACCCCTTTTAAAATATCCATACTTAAGCAATATAAGTGGGATGTATGCACACAAGCACACAAATGCATGCATATGCACACGTAAGTTATAAAATGTCCTCGTACTTGGGCGTGAGCTGATGAATGCATCAAAATGTGCACACACACGCCAGTTTGAAAGTTACCGTCCCTGCTATCCAGTCAAAGTTATGGCTGTGGCACAACTCATAAGTATTTTTTTTTTTTTTATAATTTACCTTTTTATTATATTTACTCATTAACAATAAGCAAATAAAACAAGAATATTGTTTACAACAGGCAAAATACATAAAGTATCACTTAAAGCAAAACATGCATTTTAATTTTTTCAATCTAGGCCACATCATTGGGGAAAGAATAGCCATATTTAGATTGCTACCTAAACAAAATAAAAAGCTAATACAATTTATCTACCCAATAGCATTTAACCCTCAGCCTTATCTGTAACAAAAGTTTTAAGATGCAATGGGTCCTAGAAGATAAATCTATTATTTTTGTATATTACTAAGCATTTGCATGAATATTTGAGAAAGAAGGTACTTCCTGTCTCTACAACCCTCTGTTTTAACCGTAAAAACTGCTTCCTACTTACTTATGTAATACAAGCTATATCTGGAAATGCATATAGCCTTTGTTTACAAAACAATCGAGTTTTATATTGACAGAATTTCTGTAAAATCCTGTCTCTGTCCTGCTCAGATACAAATATGACCAGGAGGGTTGCTCTCGAGGAAATGTCTTCAAATGAGGACTCAAGGAATGTAGCTAAGGAAGGACATTGTGCCTGGAGGAAGTCCAGCTCCCTCTCATCAGAATCTGTATCTAGGTAGATAATAAATCTTAGACAGAGCTGATAATTTATCTATAGAAAAAGCAAAATATCTAGGATATACTTGTTAAATGCTTCCAGAGCTGACATTAGTCTGGTCACTGGAAAATTTAAAAAAGCAGGTTCTTTCTTCCCATATAATTTTCTATCTTCTTAATCTGGCTTTTTCATCAAGCTATCTTTGACATGTGCTGTTTCAACTGCTTACCCGGCAGGTAGCTGAGAGTTCAATTTTACTATGGAATTATCCATAACATTAAGCTGATGATCTTGCTCCTGAATTTTTGTTCTAGTGCCCAAAGTTATATTACTCAATTGCTGTATGTAATTGATAAAATCCTTTCCAATTTGGACACCATCCTCCAAATATCAAGCACAGTAACACTTGTAGGCTCGTGAACCTCTCCTATATCCTGAGATGTAGCTAGTATAGCTGGAAAATGGACCCTGGTACTTGAATTGACAAAGAGACCCCAAGCCTATTACCTAAGTCAGGAGAAGTTGAGGACAAGTTAGCCACCAAATTAGTTACAAGACCACTGAGTCTACTCGGAGCACTAACTTCTCCTAAAATCAAAGTGGAATAGGATGTGTCCTTATTAAATTTAGGTTGTGGTGGGATAGATTGGTACCTGGACTCAGCGAGGCTCCAGATGATATAGCAGTCTCCTGGTTACTGTCTAAACTGGTACATTCTTGCCGAACAACATGTTGATCCATTGGGCCTTTGGTGGAGACTGAAGGTAACATTAAAATATTCTCCCTTTCCTTTCCTTACCCATCTTAAACTAGACCGTCAAAGAAAAAAAAATTATACAGAAGGGGCGTGCCCCGTTGGTACGCAGCAGCATTCCATGACTGCATTCATTTTGAAGAGGCCACTGTCCCAGGGCAATGATGACACAGTCTCTCTCTCTCTCTCTGAAGCAGCAGGTAGATTGAAGGGCAGTCACCACCCCTCAGTCTTGGCTGGCCCAACTCTCTCCTCCACTCCCAGCTGCATTCCCCAGCTTATAAGTATTTTTATTTGAACTACGGTGCATATTCACTTATCCCTAGTTCCCGCATTTTTCCTTTCTTCATTTCCCCTTCTTTCTACCTCAACCCTGACCATACTTTGATAATTTACCCTGCCTCCTCACCATAATTGTATTTTTCTTTTCTACCTGCTTTTCTTTCTATTAATTTTTTCTTTCTTGCAATATTTTGATGCCCCTCACCTCACTACTGTAAATATCAACCCTTATCTTGTTAATTCTAGTGCTGTTTCATTAGAATAAATCTCATCCTGCTTCTTTCTCCCCTTACCATTCTCTACTATGAGGCCACAGATTGGAGTCTCTTTCCTTAGACAAAGTTATTTTTGACATATTTTATAGTTTTGCTAACTCTAGAAAGACAAGAGATAGATTATGATTGCTAGTACTTCAGACCTTCAATGAGATATTGTGCTTCAGAAAGCAAAGAATGACACTTCAATTTGTTTTTCTTATAGTTGTACTGCTTTCCTTTATTTCTTGAGTATGCAGCTGGGTGACAACATTAAGATTTTTCCCATGACTCCATTGGCAAGAAAGAATATAAAAATAACATTAAAATATAACTATATTGTGCATTAGAAAAACATCCTGTCTGGTAAATTAATTGTATTTAGAACGCTAATTTTTTCTGACACTGATTATTAGCCAGGGAAATGATGGTCATGGACATTAATAAATATGTAAATACTAATAAAAAGAAGTGACAGGAGTATATCAAAACATGTTGTTATTTATCATAATAAGCTAATGAAATGGTAGTCTCAGAGATAGACATTGTTAATAGAGAAACTGTCAGAACTGGAAAACTAGATAATCCATCCAAGCAAGTTTAGAAGGCAGAGTTACTAGAAAATGTAAGATGGCTGATTTACAATTGTTTTCTTGTTTGTTCATGTATACTAGTAATATGATTAGGTCATGTTGATGACTCAGGGATTACATAGGGATATACAGGATAAATATTTTTGTTTCAATTTATTTTTTATTTCGGGAGTGGGGTAGGTTTTTATTAGTTCATTTAGCGCCAAATTTTAAGATTTAGGCGCAGGCACGCACAAACCTTGCACACATGTTATAAAATCCGGGGGCGGCACGCGCAGCCTTCCTCCATCCCTCTGAGGCCGCTCCAAAATCAGAGCGGCCTCGGAGGGAACTTTCCTTCCGCCCCCCCCCCCCCACCTTCCCCTCCCTTCCCCTACCTAACCTGCCCCCCAGCCCTACCTAACCCCCCCCCCCTTTACCTTTTACTTAGAAGTTGCACCTGCCTCCGGGCAGGCGTAGGTTGCGCGTGCCGGCCATTGGCCGGCACGCGATCCTAGGTACAGCAGCAAATGGCCGCTGTGCCTGGAGGATCCAGCCCCGGCCCTGCCCCACCCCGCTCCCCACCCCCTTTTGCCAGCCCCGGGACATACGCGTCTCCCGGGGCTTGCGCATGTCGCTAGGCCTATGCAAAATCGGCTCAGCACACGCAGGAGGGGTTTTAAAGGGTTACGTGCGTATATGACACGTGTAACCCTTTCAAAATACGCCCCTTAATGTTTATTTCAGTTTGGTTCATTTTTTGAACCAAAATATCTTTTTTTAATGGGCTTTTCCAAAGCCCTCCAACCCTCTTCTCACCCCCCAAGAAAGCTGTAAGGCCTGGGCCTACTTGGCTGGGCTGAGTGAAACCCAACTGGAGCCTCCCTGGTTCCTTCTGATACCTCTCCAGCCCCTGAAATATTGTGTTGAGGACATCCCCAGCCCCACATACCATTTTCATGGAGGCCCAACTAGCTGAAAAGGTAGAAGTAATGCCCACTCACTCCTGCCCCAAATCATAATCCTTCAAAAATGGTGCCTGTAGCCCTGATGCTATCAAATTTGCATCACATTGGTGATGACGTGAGGGCTGCAAGTCCAATTCTCAAACAACCATGATTCGAGGAATAAGTGAACGGGTATCGCTCCTCCCTTTTTTACCTAGGGGGATCAAGGAAGTCCCTAGATCCAGTACATTTTTTAGGGGTGAGAGGGAGGACAGAGGAACAATGAGAAGCCTCATCTGAGCTTGGCTCACCCCAACTGGGTAGGCTCAAGCCCCATGGTTTTAATATGTGGGACAGAGGGTGAGATAGAGGGGTCCATGGAGATCCCAGCTATGCTCAGTTCAGCCCTGTTGAGTAAGTTCAGGTCCCATAGATTTCTTGAGTGAGGGGTAGGAAGGAGGTTATAGATCCTAGGTGAGACCATTGAATAAAAAGATAACATTTTCAGGTACATTATGCAAGGTTAATTGTTTTTTTGATGTGCTATTCATTTAAAATGAATGTACAACCCTAAGATTTCAAGATAATGTCAGGTACTCTTTAACCAAAATACTATTTCACCTATCTACAGTAGATTATTCATTACTTTATCCAAAACTACTTCAAGTTGTCGGACACTGGAAGCCTAACTTTCAAACCAGGGATAGTAACTTTCAAATGAGCAAGCAGGAGCACACATATACACAGCAATTTTAAATCCTGCGCACACATACGCATGCATGTTAAAAAATAGCCCTGGCATGTGAATGTGTGCGTCTAATTTTAAGCTTGTGCATGCAGGACAGCATAAGTCGGCTTTGTAATGCTTAAATGAGGGAATTTTATAATAGACACATGTCCAGGACATGACCAGTTTCGCCAGTTCAGCCAGCAGTTTGCCTTGTCTAAAGCTCCAAACCCCTCTGTTTATTCAGCCTGCACTCCCCCCAGTTCACCCAGACCCTTCAAATACTTCAGAGATGCCTGAAGATGAGGTATATTTTAAGACTTATACCTCATCCAAAGCAGAAATAACTGTGCACTGAATCATGATTGGGTACGCACCCAGGTACATAGTTACTTTCTCGCATGTCTCATGGCCCCACACCAGAACTCCATTGTCATGGTCACATTCAACCCATTATTTTTCCTGAAGCAAAATATTCATGCTTCAGTACTTGTGCACACATATGGATGGCTTATAAAATTGGGTAGACACATGCATGTGCTAGATGTGCGCCCATCTCCCAATTTTTAGGTGTGCCTGGCTTTTAAAATTCACCTTTAAGATGGTAACTTTCAAACGGGCTCATGGGTGCAGAGATGCTTGTGAATATGGGCATGCGGTTAGATACATGACAATTTTATTTCCCTGTACTTACCAGGATCAGTCCAGACCGCTGGGTTATGCGTCCCTTCCAGCAGATGGAGTCAGAGAAAAAAGCTGAAAGGCACCCCCTCTTAACCTGGTGTGCCACCTGCGATCCTTCAGTATTTCTTTGACTCCAGCAGATGAGGGTGGCAGAACCTGCAGTCCTGATCTTTTAAAAAAAAAAAAGATTATTTCATCAGAAGGAGTTGTACCTTCATTGGTTTGATCTTTGGCTAAATCAAGCTATTAAAAAAAAAAAAATAGTGGTTAGACTTTTTTTTCTGGAGGTGAGCAGTGTCAGTCCTCCCAAGGCTCCTTCTTGGTAGAGGCTCAGGTGGGGTTGGAAGCCATCAGCCATCTTACCCGGAGCTAACTCTTCTACCAGTGAGAAGGTGGATATACCGGTGGGCCTGTCCCTCCCCCTCGCACCCAGAGATGTGATAATTCCTCGGATGCCTCCTGTGCCACTATTGTTGTCCCAGGGTCATTTTTGACTCGTTTCCCCTGGTTGACTGCGACTTTGATCTTAAAAAAAAAAAAGATTGAGATAAATAACTTGTGCACAGGTTTCCTGAGGCTCTGGAGGGACAGTTTCGCCATTTTTTCAGACCCTTGCTATCGTACCACAGCGTGGGATGCCGCGGGGTTCATTGTGCTCAGCATGTGGGGAGCCGGTAGTACGGCTCTCCCGCTATGACCTTGGTTTGAGGTGCCTCCCTGGCAGTAAAGGACCATTGGGGAGTGACAGCAAGCTTTTTCAGCATGATCCTGAGGTACAGGGAGGAATTTTCACACTCATAGGTCTCAGGCTGCCCCGTCCCCGTCTAGTGCAGGAACGGTGGCCATTTTGCCTCCGCCATGTTCCGATGGAGGGCTGGATGCATGGGGATGCATGGGGAAATTCAATATTTTCAATAAAAGCACTTAGCTCCCACTGTAGCGTTCTAAACACTGCCCCAACACGGACCATGTTTTAGCTGTCACCAGCCTTTGTCAGGGGACACCTCGTAATAGCAGCATCAAGACGCCTCATTTATTCATGTTTTAATCCTAAAATAAACGAACCATTAAAAACATCCTCACACTATCACTCAAACCCTGCATTCAACAATTCCCATATATGTCGAGCCATATCCATACTATGACATCAACAGTTCTTTAAGAAAAAATATTTTCTTTTAATTTTCTTTTATCCGTCATTCCCTACCTCAGTACAAATGGCGCCATGGTGTTCAAAATAATACCTTCACTTCCTCCAGACTTTTATATCCTCTTCCCTCCCTAGAAGTGTGTCCTATCAATCACAATTAAAGGTACAACAGCCCATAGTAAATGACACAGCTGAAAATACAGACCAGTCAATCTCCTTATTCAACCCACCCGGGGCCACCATATTGATAAAATATATCCACTTTTGTTCTTGTTGGTGTTTGAGGTATTTGTGGGTGGATCCTTGGGCCGGTGGCAGATGACCACATCCCTGGGGAAAGATTCCGAGAGGGACCACCGGTCAGGCTCAGAATATGGAGACAGACACACACTAGTTCTTTTATTAAACAGTATATTGAACCACCAGAGGTGGCAGTAGTGAGCTGGAAGTGCCTGGCAGGGCTGTAGTCCCTCAGGTACTGGAACAGCAATCCTGGATAAATGAGCTGTAGAGAAACTGAATATAGTGAGTAGGCAGAATATACAGAGTTCAGGAACAGAACCTTGATGGTAACACTCACATAATAGTCTCTAGAAGTAGTCCAGGTGTTGGAATGAGTTAGGCCCTCAAGGAGCGAGTACCTAGTTCCAGGGAAAGCTCTGAGTGAGAGAGAGTAACTCACTGGTGTAGTAGGCAGCGATGACTCCTAGGCAGAATAAGTATTCAGCAACCTGTCTGGGAACATGGGCCCTCGAGGAGCGAGTACCGGTTCCAGACTGTGACCTGAAAAACAAAGAGAGAGCGAGGCCCCCGAGGAGTGGGTACCCCTGGTAAGTCCGAGGAGGCAGAGCAGCTTAGGTAGAGTAATCCATTCCCTTGCTAACTCGATTCGTTAGCGATTTCTAAGACCTTATATATCCGGTACTGCTGACGTCATCTCAGGGGGACGCCCCTGAGGTTCGCGCCATTGCTGGTACATCATTCGGGGCCGCACCATGCATGTGCCCTAGGCCCTTGTTCAACATGGCAGATTGCAGCGTTGAGGAAGATGGCAGAATGACGCCGTGGCAACCAACCTTCCACTTGAGCAAGAGGGAGTCGCCAAGGAGGTGAGGAGGGCGGAGTAGAGACGTCGGGCATCGACAGTCACAACAGTACCCCCCTTCAAAGGACAATTTACTCTTTGGGTACCAGGCTTAGATCTTGAAGGATGCATGAGGTGGAACTGATGAAGCATCTCCTTGTCCAGGATATTGGTCTGAAGCTCCCAAGAATCTTCTTTGGGGCCGAAACCTTCCCCTTCAGAAGGTATTCAAAAGTTTTGCCTCATACGAACATCCAGATCCTCTTTGACTTTGAATTCTAAGTCGTCTTCTGCATTGATGACAGGTGGATCTTTTCGAAGAAATTTCGCTGAGTATGAGTGGTTTCAGATGAAAACGTGGAAAGTGTTATGAATATCAGCAGCAGTGGATGAGCTGCTGGGATGTCACTGAGCTTCAATGGAAGTGGCGGTCTTGGGAAACGTCCATAGACCACTTCAAAAGATGACACAATAGTGGATCTTACAGCTGGATGGAGGGACTCCTCACATCTTCCATTAGACATCTGCGATTGAAGTTGCTTTCTGCCCCTGGGTCCATCGGGGCAGGAGTCTGAACCATGACCGGTCCATGAGTCCAAGAGACAGGAAGAGAAAGCGGAGGAGTGGGAGCGGTATGGCCTAAGAACAGTCCTCTTGCAGGACTTAGGCCTGTCCATTTTCCGGACGAATGGAGCATGTAGAGACATCATGGCTGGGCTGACCGCAGTACATGCATAGGCCGTGCTTCTTCCGAAGTCTTCTCTCTTTGGAAGTAAAATGTCCATGACCGAGTTGCATTGGTTCATCTTTATCTACAGCAGGAATTACTGGAACCATCCGAGGTGCGGATACAAGACTAGCCTGTTTCAACTCAGGTAACACCCTAGGTTGGAGTTCCTTCACCTTGTCCCGGAGCCAGTGATCAATCCGAGTAGCCAAGGCTACTAATTCGTCCAGCGAGTCAGGTGTTTCACGAGCAGCCAGCTCGTCCTTTAAACGGGTATCCAGGCCTCTGCAAAAGAGTGTCTTGAGACATTTGGGGTCCCAGTGAAGTTCTGCCGCAAGAGTTTTGAACTCAATGGCAAATTCAGCAAATGATCTGCTGCCTTACTTCAATTCTACCAAAGCAGAACTGGCTACAGCAGTTTGAGCTGGGTCATTGAAGACGGATTTAAACAAGTCCATACATCCTTCTATATCCTGCAATATGGAGTCCTTGTGCTCCCACAAGGTAGATGCCCAAGACAAGGCCCTACCATCCAGGTATGAAATGATGTAGGTGGACTTGGAAAGAGCTGTTGGAAATAAAGATGGCTGAAAGGCAAAGTTCATGCAGCACTGGTTTAAGAAGTCCCAAGCCTTCTGAATTTCACTGAAAAAACGGATAGGAGCCGCCAGTGGTACAGCAGGTTTTAAAGTTACCTCCTGTAACTGACCTTCTTGGTTGGAATCTGTGTCTTAAATTTTCTGTGTGTGTAGCTGATGAAACGCTGAAGTAAGTTTCTCCAAGGCGTCTTGCTGCTCCACAATGCACTGGGCCAGGCCCAGTATGGCCTGCAAAGCACTGAGTTGTGCCGGATCCATGGAGTTAGCAATCTGTTGGTGTTTGAGATAGTTGTGGGTGGATACTTGGGTGTGGTCATCTACCACCGGCCCAAGGATCCACCCACAACAAACCTCAAACACCAACAGTTCTTTCTGCAGTAGAAAATTATCAAAATCACTACCCCGTTCAGACAGCTTTGGTTGTTCAATTACTGCAATCCTCAGGCCTGCAAATTCATGCCCCTTCAGCAAACAATGTTGAACCAAAGGTGCTTCAACATGCTGTCTCCCAATGGCACTTCTATGCTCGATCATCCTGACCCTTAAACAATGTTTTGTCTTACCAATATAAAGTAATGGGCAAGGGCACCAAATTCCATAAATCACACCCATCGCAGAACAATCAGTATGCGCTCTTAAACAAAGTTTACCCCCTTTAAAGAAAGGTAAAACATCACCAGTAAAAGATTGTTTGCAAACAGAGCACTTATTACATGGATAATGCCCCCTTCTGGCATTCCCATGTACTATATTTGTGGTTGCTTCATCTCCAAAATACTACACTGTCCCTGATGTTTCTACCTCTTTTTAAAGCAAACTGAGGATTGTCATTAAATATTTGATGTAAACTCAACACATGCCAGTGTCTTTTTATGCTGTTCTGTATGCGATAAACATAGAGGGGTAGATTTTAAAAATTTGCACGATCGCGTACTTTTGTTCGCGCAATAGGCGCGAACAAAAGTACGCTGGATTTTATAAGATAACGCGCGTAGCCGCGCGTATCATATAAAATCCGGGGTCGGCGCAAGGAGGCGCGGGCCGGCACCACGCCCCCGGGCCCGCCTCCGAAACGCCGCATCATTTCGGGAACGCCCGGACACGCCCCTCCCCGCCCCCTTCCCGCCCCTTTTACGAAGCCCTGGGACTCGCGTAAGTCCCGGGGCTCTGCGTGCACCCGCGGCCTATGCAAAATAGGTGTGCCGGCGCGCGAGGCCCTGCGCGCGTAAATCCGGCCGGATTTACGCGCGCAGGGCATTTAAAATCCGCCCCAGAGTGAATAAGGCAACACACAAACTGTTCTGTCTTCTTCCATGTTTTGTCTAGCTCTAGTAGATGGAACCAACAACAAATCTCTATTTGCCCACCATGCTGTCTCTGGCACCAAAATGTTTTTTTTTTTCTCTCTGCTTAGCCCTTTAAATGGCCGCCGATGTCATCGGTCGGTGCCGCTGTCGCCTCTCATGACGCGACGGCGGACATGCTCCGCTCCTCCCCTTTACCTCCCCCCCTTTTCACTATCGGGCTGCCGTCCCCCCTCGGTGGGGCGGCACGTCTGTTATGGGGTGGGCTCTGGCCAGTAGGCTCAGGCCAACCTATGACTCATTTTCCGTCTATAATGATACTTTGATAAACATGTCTTTTCAGGAAATTATGTACTTTGTTTCATCAATGCAAAGCAACTTTATTAGGACTTCAAAATTCGAAGGTTTTTTTTTTGTTAATGTAACTATATCTAGGATCAATAAATTATGGTCCTTTCAATATGGTAGACCATAGCAAAAATTACTTTATTGATGAGCATCAACTTCACAATCTGTGAATCCTGCTAAACACAGTTATATGATCAATAATGTTATTTAAGTATTCACATGTTTCTAACGGTTTTATAAAAAATACACAAAAAAATAATAATTATCTTATTATTTATATACATGTTCGATCGCCAATCCTTTATATGAACAAATGTAAATGAATATTTATAAAAATAATCTGTATATGATATACCAATTATTTCTGCAGATCATGCCTTTCAGAAATTAAATGTAAAGTTTATGTATCTCTGTTTTAAAAAACAAAATGAATGCTAAGTAGAAAGGTCTAGTGTGACAGAGTTCATTCTTTTGTGGTTCATTTCTCTAGATGACCCTCTCTGCCTCAGTGTATTATATTAGTAGCAGCTCTGGGATGCTATTGGGCATTGTGAATGTTAATGAAGATTTTTCACAAAACATTTAATTTCATGTGGCTTAATAGAAGTATAAGATGTTCAAACCAAAGTATTTGCTCTCATGAGCACTAGAGCAGAATATGATTTAATTTTCTTTTAGTGACAAATTTAACAAAAGTAGAGCTCCCAGGTGTAAAAAAAGTTATAAAATGTTAAAATGTACTCAAAATATTGAAAATGAGCATTATATGAAAGCTTTTTCTTCAACTACACATGAGTTCTTTGTACAGTCAGTAAGTAAAATATGCAATCACAGATAATTCTGAGTTATTAGCAATTAATTAAGTCTAGTTTCTTTTGTGACTCTAATACATATGAATAAAATAAAATAATTCCTCTGAAAGCATATAGGCTAATTTACATTAGTTGATTTAGTTTTAGTTTGCAATTTCTTTTGGTTTGATATACAATAGGTACGAATATGCTTTGTAATATCATAAATTCCATAATTTGATGTAATAAAGAAAAAAGAAGGAACAGTCCACACAAAAGATTTTAGTGCAGAAATATGTTGGATGTTGATTTATTTTATCATACTTACAAAAAGTCCAAAAGCTTTATAGAGCATCTTGACCTTTTAGAAAATGCAAGAACATTAAAACATCTGGATTCTCAGTAACTGCAACTAATTAACCTTAATCTTCTAGATTTGGACTGTCCATTTAACAATTACTTTAATTTTGTTCAACATGAATAAACACATTGAGCAGGAAGACCAGCTATGATCATCTTAATGAAATGCTTTGTCTTCTATGAAATAATTAGAGTGTTAAATTATTAATGTACTTAAATGCCTGATATGATGCGTTGGATTGCTGGCATAGTGATATTGCTATGCAAAAAACATGAATTAATTTCTGAGTCCAATACAGTCTACCTTATCTTTTTCTCCACTTTCTGGCTGGAGAAAAAATGTTGTCAACCTTGAGCACAAGTCATTGTTCAATTGCAGCACCAACTAATTTTCAGTGGTAGGTGCTTAACTTGGCAATTGCAGACTTAGGTCTGTCTGTCGAGATCTCACCAATCCATTCCCTCTCACTACCATATATTGAAAGATATGGAGGGTCCAACAGTACCCTTGATCTGCCTTCCATATGCTCATATTCAAAGTATGAGGGTGGTGACAGCCCCTCTGCAATTTATTTTTACAACTGTTTTCTCAAATTTACTGAAATTGCACAAAAACATTGAACTACAAAGTTTTATGTTTATATGCCTAATTAGACACTCCTAAATGTGGTCTGTGTGCTCACCATTTCATAGTAACATAGTAATGATGGAAGAAAAGACCAAATGATCCATCCCCACCAAGGGGGTCATTCTTTAAAATGCAATGTGGCCTTATCGCATGCGTTAGGACCTTATCACATGCGATAACACCCTAACGCACATGATAACGACTGCGTCGTGATGATAAAATTGGGCAGGGTAAGGACATTTTTTTTTCCGGTAACTCTGAGGGCAATAATGTTTAGACATTATCACTGGCAGTGGCATCGGAAATACCACCACCTTTTACGATGTCACTATGAGGGTGATAGTGTGCACTAGAGATGTGAATCGGAACCGGAATTGGTTCCGATTCCGGTTCCGATTCACATCGTGATTTCTTTTTCGTCTGGCCCGATTGGGTATTTTTTTATCGGCTGCGCCCGAGCCGATAAACAAAAAACCCACCCCCAACCTTTTGAAACTAATCCCTTAGCTTCCCCCACCCCCCTAAAACCTTTTACAGGTACCTGGTGGTCTAGTGGAGGTCCCGGGAGTGATCTCCCGCTCTCGGGCCGTCGGCTGCCACTAATAAAAATGGTGCCGATGGCCCTTTGCCCTTACCATGTGACAGGGTATCCGTGCCATTGGCCGGCCCCTGTCACATGGTAGGAGCACTGGATGGCCCGCACCATTTTTAAAGATGGCGCCGGCCATCCAGTGCTCCCTCCATGTGACAGGGGCTGGCCAATGGCTCGGATACCCTGACACATGGTAAGGGCAAAGGGCCATCTGCGCCATTTTGATTAGTTGCGAGACAGTCTAGCGTGGTGGCTGGTGACAGCCAATCTATCACGGGGGGTTCCTCTGCTGGTGCCCGAATGGACAGTGGTCACCACGGATGCCAGTCTCTCCAGCTGGGGAGCAGTGTGCCAGAGGAGGTCATCCAGGGCCTGTGGTCCCCCGAGAAATCTCAGTGGTCAATCAATCAGCTGGAGACTCAAGCAGTGTGGTTAGCACTACAAGAGTTCTGTCCTCTTTTGTAAGGGAAAGCAGTCCGGGTATTGTCGTACAATGCGTCCATGGTGGCATACATCAACCACCAAGAGGGAACCAGGAGCCAACCGGTGGCAGTGGAAACTCGTCAGTTGATCAGCTGGACAGAGCAACACTTAGTCAGCATCGCGGCGTCTCACATTGCAGGAGTAGACAGTGTACAAGCAGACTTCTTCAGCTGGTACCATCTCAACCCCTGAGAATAGGAATTGGTGGATGACACTTTTCAGCGCATTTGCATAGCATGGGACAGGCCCAGCATGGATCTCATGGCAATGTTTTGGAACACCAAGGCTCCACGGTTCTACGCTCATCGCCAAGAGATGGGAGCAGAAGGGGTAGACGCCCTGGCACTACCTTGGCCCACCGGCGTTCTACTATACATATTTCCACCTTGCCTGCTAATCATCAGGGTGCTCTGACAGCTAGAGCGACACCCAGCGCGAGACATTTTGGTAGCACCAGAATGGCCGAGGCATCCATGGTTCATGGATCACCTCAATCTAGCGGTTTCGGGTCCCCTATGATTCCCCGAGATCCCAGATCTACTTCACCAGGGGCCCATTTGTTTGGAAGAAGTCGATCGCTTCTGTCTAGCGGCATAGCTTTTGAAAGGCGCCGTCTAAGTCGCAACGGTTATTCTCCAGTGGTAGTGTCCAATCTTCTCCGGTCATGTAAGACTTCTATTAATCTCGCGTATGTTAGAGTGTGGAAGGTTTTTGAATGCTGGTGTCTAGAACGAGACATTTCACCGATTTGAGCTTCAGTGTTGGATATTCTGGGTTTTCTTCAAGATGGATTGTCAAAGGGATTATTGTGCAGTTCTTTACGAGTCCAGGTAGCAGCTCTTGGGTGTTTGCATGGTTCGGTGCAAGGTGGACCATTGGCGATGCATCCAGATGTAGCTCGTTTCCTTTGAGGAGTCAAGCACTTATGTCCTCCGGTCAAGCAGCCTTGTCCATCTTGGAATCTGAATCTGGTGCTTATGGCCTTGTGTGCTGTGCCTTTTGAGCCTTTAAAGAGGGTGAAACTGAAGGATCTTACCTTGAGGGTGATTTTTCTGGTAGCCATTAACTCGGCTCGTAGAGTGATGGAACTCCAAGCTCTTTCCTGTCGGGAACCCTTTTTGTGGATCTCCAGTTTGGGAGTTTCTTTGCAGACGGTTCCTTCCTTTCTGCCGAAGGTGGTGTCTTCATTTCATGTTAATCAATCAGTGGAGATTCCAGCTTTCGGGGACCTAGACCAGTCGGATACTTTGTCCAGGGAGTTATGTAAGCTGGATTTTTGCAGGGCATTACTGTGGTATTTGGAGGTTACTAATGATTTTCATATGTCGGATCATCTTTTTGTGTTATAGAATGGTCTTCGAAGGGTCACATGGCTTCCGTGACCTTTGCTCATTGGCTGAAGGAGGCTATTCATTTGTCTTATTTGCTACAGGGTAGGCCTCTTCCAGTTGGCCTCTGTGCCCACTCTACTAGGTCGCAAGGGGTGTCCTGGGTGGGGTGTCACTTGGTTTCCCCACAAGAGATATTTAGGGTGGCCACGTGTAAGTCACTACATACTTTCGCATGGCATTACAGGTTGGATGTGCAGGCTGAGGATTTGGGAAGATTTGCAGAGGGTGTGCTTTGAGTGAGCCTCTCTGGATCCCACCCAAAGTAAGATCAGCTATGGTACATCCCAGCAGTCTGGACTGATCTGGGTATGTACAGGGAAAGGAAAATTAGTTTCTTACCTGATAATTTTTGTTCCTGTAGTACCACGGATCAGTCCAAAGTCCCACCCAAGCAGTTTTCATAATTGTGGGGGAGAGTCCGCTCGTGTTTTTTTCTGCAGAGCATTGGTTTGATTATCCTTGAGTGGTTCTCTAGGCTCAGATCTTAGAAGGGTCCAGTGACCCGGTTCTATTGTGTTCTAGTTCAAGGGTTAGTGTATATAGTTATGGTATCTTATGGGAGCCATCATGCTTTGTTATAACGAAATACTGCTGGACTATAGGTGTCACGTTCCTATATAATGTGGAGTTTTGTTTTAAAAACATCACTGTCTCTATCTGCTAGAGGGGGACTGATCCATGGTACTACAGGAATGAAAATTATCAGGTAGGAAACTAATTTTCCTTTGGTGCTTGATAGCACAGGTAGAAAAAACTCTGGGCTACCATTCTTGATCATAACATATCTGGATGCAGCTGTCTTTCCTACTACACTGTCTTTAAACAAAATAACAAGATAATTGTTTAACTACAACTGCCAATCTTCCACAGACTAAGCATGTTGTTCTGGGTGTGTATATTGCCATCTCATTGAACTATTTCTCTATTTAAAAATCAAAAGACAATTATTAAATCCTTAGCTAAACACAGTAAGGGGCTGAGTACAGGAGTATGAGTGAAATGTTAGGTCACCAGAGTCAGGCAGAACTCCGGAGTCTCAATGTGTGGATGAGACGATGGTGCAAGGAAGAGGGATTCAGTTTTGTTAGGAACTGGGAAACCTTTTGGGGAAGGGGGAGTCTATTCTGAAGGGATGGGCTCCACCTTAACCAGGGTGGAAGCAGACTGCTGGTACTAATCTTTAAAAAGGAGATAGAGTAGCTTTTAAACTAGAATAAAGGGGAAAGCTGACAGTCGCTCAGCAGTGCATGGTTTGGAGAGAGGTATCTTCAAAGGATACTAATGATGCATTAGAATTAGGGCATCCTGACAGTGAGGTTCCAATAATAAGAAAAGTAGTCCAAGTGCCTGTAACTAAAAACTCACCTGAGCTAAAAAGTTCTAACTTATCCCTATCAATTAAAAAGCAGAATGAAAATACAAACAAAAAAACAAACATTGAAATGTTTGTATGCTAATGCAAGAAGTCTAAGAAGTACGATGGGAGAATTAGAATGTATAGCAGTGAATGATGACATAGACTTAATTGGCATCTCAGAGACATGCTGGAAAGAGGACAACCAATGGGACAGTGCTATACTGGGGTACAAATTATATCGCAATGACAAAGAGGAGCACCCGGGAGACGGTGTGGTGCTTTATGTCCGGGATGGCATAGAGTCCAACAGGATAAACATCCTGCATGAGAGTAAATGCACAATTGGATCTTTATGGGTAGAAATCCCTTGTGTGTCGGGGAAGACTATAGTGATAGGAGTATACTACCATCCACCTGGTCAAGATGGTGAGACTGACAGTGAAATGCTAAGAGAAATTAGGGAAGCTAACCAACAGGTCGATACAGTAAGGAGCGGTAGGAAGAGCTGCATTAGTGCCGGGCATACCCGCGTTTGCCGCACGCACAGTCCGGCTCACCTACCGCTCAATACTGTATTAAAATCGTATGCAAATGCAAGCCACATCCAAGAAGCGTCCGTGAAGCGTTAGGCCCGCGCAACCCATCTTACTGTATAGGCGCTTTATACAGCGCCTATACAGTATCCTGGGTGTGCTGGTACCTGTCATTTCAAATGTCATTTGAAATGACATTTGAAATGACAGGCACCAGGAAGTGGATCCCAACTTTAACCAAAGAAAACCTAAAAACCTAAAATCCCCTCCTCCCGAAGTGACTCGACATGTAAAATATGTGAATAAGTGTAACCAACTTACTTTTTGTTTCTTTTTCAGCCCTTTCAGCCTTCTCTGCCGTCCTCCAGAGGGGGCAGCCGGCGGCAAAAGCGGCTTCCAGCAGGCCCCGCCGGCGAAGACGGACGAACGCACGCCCGTGGTGCATGGGCGCTCAAGCCAATGAAAGCACATGGATGGGCGTGCGTGACGTACGCCGTGACGTCACGCACGTGTGTTCATGTGCTTTCATTGGCTTGAGCGCCCGTCAATTTGGGCGCTCTAGCCAGCGAAGCGCATGACGTCACGGCGTACACTTCGCTCATGCTTCGCTGGCTAGAGCGCCCAAATTGATGGGTGCTCAGGCCAATGAAAGCACATGAACGCGCGTGCGTGACGTCACGGCGTACGTCACGCACGCCCATCCATGTGCTTTCATTGGCTTGAGCGCCCATGCACCACGGGCGTGCGTTCGTCCATCTTCGCCGGCGGGGCCTGCTGGAAGCCGCTTTTGCCGCTGGCTGCCCCCACCGGCTGCCCCCTCCAGAGGACGGCAGAGAGGCTGAAAGGGCTGAAAAAGAAACAAAAAGTAAGTTGGTTATACTTATTCACATATTTTACATGTCAAGTCGCTTCGGGAGGAGGGGATTTTAGGTTTTACATATTTTACATGTCCAGTCGCTTCAGGAGGAGGGCATTTTAGGTTTTTAGGTTTCATTTTGGGGGAAAGTTTGCCGTCTACCCTTACCCCTGCCTCTAACGCAGGGGTAGGGGTAGGCGGTAAATTAGCAGGTTAAACGTGCGGCTAAACTGCAGGTTAAAAAGGCGATAGTCGGGGCACGCATTACTGAATGGGGGGAATAACTAATCTGATCATTTACATCTCATATACATGCCGTGGGCGGAAGGGGTTACTCGTTGATTTAAAGAGGCGGTAAGAATGGGTTAAAGGGGATAGTGAATCGCGGGTTGGACTAACGCAGCCAAATTGTGAGTAGATGGCGGATTAGAAGCAGGGTAACCGCGGCCGCACTTTACTGTATTGACCTGTATATTGGTAGTGGGGTAATAATGGGAGACTTCATTTACCCCAATATTGACTGGGTAAATGTATCATTGGTACATGCTAGAGATATAAAGTTCCTGGATGGAATAAATGATAGCTTTATGGAACAATTGGTTCAGGAACCAAAAAGAGAGGGAACAATTTTAGATCTAATTCTCAATGGAGCACAGAATTTGGTGAGAGAGGTAACGATGGTGGGGCTGCTTGGCAATAGTGATCATAATATGATCAAATTTGATTTAATGACTGGAAGGGGGACAGTAAGCAAATCCACGGCACTCGTGCTAATCTTTCAAAAGGGAAACTTTGATAAAATGAGAAAAATTGTTAGAAAAAAACTGAAAGGAGCAGCTACATAGGTAAAAGGTGTGCAAGAGGCGTGGTCATTGTTAAAAAAAAAGCCATCCTAGAAGCACAGTCCAGATGTATTCCACACATTAAAAAAGGTTGAAAGAAGGCAAAAGATTACCAGCATGGTTAAAAGGGGAGGTGAAAGAAGCTATTTTAGCCAAAAGATCTTCATTCAAAAATTGGAAAAAGGATCCAACAGAAGAAAATAGGATAATGCATAAGCATTGGCAAGTTAAATGTAAGACATTAATAAAACAGGCTAAAAGAGAATTTGAAAAGAAGTTCGCCATAGAAGCCATTAAAAATCACTGTTTGTCTAGATATAAACATTGGGGCCAAAAATTGATGTGGAGTGAGTTTTAAAGCAAAACTGAAAGCATTGGTGGAGGGCTGGAAGGGAATTGGGGCCGGAGTGTGCTGGAAGCCAATAGAGACGGGTGGGAGGGAGAAAAAAGGGGGGAAAAATGGATAAACTGCGTAGCTTGCTGGGCAGACTGGATGGGCTGTTGGTCTTCTTCTGCCGTCACTTCTATGTTTCTATGTTTCTATGTTTCTATGTTTCATTACTGAAACAGCCTTGCTGTAACCAGCTTGGGCAGCAGACTCACAGAACCAGCAGGGGGCAATTAGATCATTTAAGGTCTGTGCATAGACAGGAAACAGCACATTGGAGGGCTGTGTCTAAGCAGAATAGACTGTTCAAGCATCCAGCTAACAGATAAGGAATATTTTAATTTCTAATTTCAGAGTGCTTTTGTGATAGAATATATTGCTGTCTGTACTTCATATTTCTCTCTCTCTCTCTCTGCTTTTAGATATTGAGATTGTATATTAATTTTGCTGTGGGTTAATTATTTCAAGACAAAAAAACAAACAAAAAAAATTCCTGTTGAGATACTCCTGTCTCTATAATCACTCTACACTTTAATCTCTATCTTTAACTACATATAGCTGTTATTAAAAATCACTGTTTGTCTAGATATAAACATTGGGGCCAAAAATTGATGTGGAGTGAGTTTTAAAGCAAAACTGAAAGCATTACTGAAACAGCCTTGCTGTAACCATCTTGGGCAGCAGACTCACAGAACCAGCAGGGGGCAATTAGATCATTTGAGGGCTGTGCTCAGCCAGAACACAGGAAATACTAAAGCTTCTTGTGTCCAGCTACATAAAAAAGTTTAACATAGTAAGCCAATCTGGGGGAGGCTATTGTCAAACACAATAGCAGATACAGTGTCCTGATAGCAACCTTGACCATGGGTAACTGTTTAACTCCCTCCCACCCCTGGGGTTTTGTTTCTGTTATAATCTGCCTGCATAGATAATTTCTCACCTTTATAGGCTGGTAATTTGGTAATTCCTTAAGTGTTATCCATCAAATTTACAAAAATGAGGACTATCCAATGCAACTGCTGTGGAGCCTTTATATTGAGGGTAATCATATGGAAACTTAAAGCTTGCCCCATTTGTTCAGAACTCTCTACCTTGGAAAAGGAACTGGCTGAAGTTCAAGCTGAATTAGCTTCAATAAAGAAAGTCCCAGCCACTTTACATTATTCAGGAATTAATTACCCATTACCACAGAATAACCAAAAGTCAAGGAAAAAGAGATTTACTGTGGGCTCCGGAAGGATAAGACCTGTGACCCACAGACACCCGTTATTGACAGCGATACAGGCCACAACTCTCTCTCTCTCCCCCCCCCCCCCCCACACACACACACTCACACAGGGCATTAAGGAACTAAAAAAACAGTTTTACAGTGGGCTCTGGAAGAATTAGACCTGTGATCCAGAGACACACACTGTATCAAGTGCAACAAGTACAAAATTCCTTCTCTGTACTAAATACTGAAGAAGTTCTTGAGAAAAAGAGTGAAGAAAAAAAAGAAAAGAGAGAAGAAACCCAATGCATACAGAAATTCCAGATCAGAAACCAAAGAAAAAAGCTCACTGTGATGGATGACTCTGTCGTCAGAGGCACTAATCTTTTCCCTTGCACAAATGCAAAGGGAAAAGTGGATAACAAAACTCAACTAAAGAGGTCACAAAAGAAGTCCAGGAACAGCAGTAAACTGAACGAAGAAAGCTGGAAGGCTATGAGCACAAATGCTCATAGCTTGGTCAATAAAATCCCAGATCTGCAAGCCCTAATGGTGGAGGCGGACTTGGACGTTGTTTCTGTCACAGAAACGTTTACGGAATCTCATGACTGGGATACGGCAATACCAGGCTATAACTTGTTAAGGAAGGACAGACAGGATAGGAAAGGGGGAGGAGTGGCTCTTTATGTCAGAAACAATATCCAAGCATCTGAGCTGCAAGGAAGATGGGGCAATGAAGAAGCATTATGGGCCAATCTAAAAAAAGATGGGGCATCCATTTTTATTGGAGTGGTTTACAGGCCTCTAAACCAAAAGGAAGAACTGGAAAGAGATCTGGTTGAAGACATCCAAAAGATAGGAAAGAAGGGAGAAGGAGTGATCGTTGGAGACTTTAATATGCCAGATTTAGACTGGAGAATCCCATCTGCAGAATCTAATAATAGTAGAGAAATAGTGGATGCCCTGCAAGTAGCTTTGTTCAAACAAATGGTAATGGAACCCACGAGAGAAGGAGCTATACTTGACTTAGTGCTCACTAATAGAGATAATGTCTCTGATGTCCAGGTGGGTGCCCACCTCAGCAGCAGTGATCATCAAACGGTATGGTTTAATATCACAAAAAGGATACGGAAAAGAAGCACAAAGACCGAAGTTTTGCAGTTCAAAAACACGGACTTTGATGAAATGGGGAAGCACCTGGAGGAAGAACTAAAAGGCTGGGAAAACAAGAGAGATGTGGATCAACAGTGGACCAATCTAAAAGGAGCAGTTACCAAGGCAACTAATCTATATGTTAGAAAAGTAAAGAAAAGCAAAAGAAAAATGAAACCTATCTGGTTCTCAAAGGAGGTGGCTGACAAAATAAATTTATTTATTTAACATTTTTTAACATTTTTTTTTTAATATACCGCAATTCATGTAGCAGAGTTACATATCATTTCGGTTTACATTATAACAATAACAGGCATGTAAGAATGCAATTACATTAAAACAGGGGAGTGAACTAGGATAAGAGTGAACAGGGTAAAAACCATAGCTTATAAAATCATAGTTATATTGTGAGTCTTTTGAGCGATTGGCTATAGCTCTGGGTGAGAAATTGGGTTAATACATTTTTACGGACTATGGATCATTTATTTGTGATGAGGAAAAAGAGATGGAGTGTTACTCTAATATGTAAACAGGTTGATAGACTGGTGGGTAGTCTGACGGATTGTAAAGTAATGTAGGAGTGATTGCTTGGCGTTAATTGAATGCTTGCTCAAATAACCAGGTTTTGAGTCTCTTTTTGAAAGTGTTCGTGCATTGTTCTTGCCTTAGTTCTGGTGGTAGGGAGTTCCATTCTGCGGGGCCCGCTGTAGATAGAGCTCGTTTGTTTTTTTTAAAAGGCCAAAAGAACAGCATTCAAGAAATATAAAATATCCCAAAGGGAGGAGCACAAAGAAGAATATCTTGTTACGAGTGCACGCGGGCACGGTCGTCTCGAGCTGGTGGTGAGCCCTTGGGCCACGGCGAAAGCTAGGGAGGAGCCCCAGCCACACCGTGGGAGGTGAACTGGGCAGGCATGGTGAGCCAGGCGGGTACAGAAGCAGGCACAGAGTCTGACCCTCAGCCGGACCTGCATGCCCATGGTAGCCAACACTGGGAAGTTGACTGATGAACGGTCCTCCGACTGTTCCCGGCCCTTTCGGACCTGCCGCTGGGAACGGCAATGGGCAGCAGGCCGGACAGAGGCGAGGGCAGACAGAGTCCTTTACACAGAAGACGTCAGACGGGGGCTGAAGCAGACATCCAAGACAGTCTGAAGCAAGACGTTGAAGAGGAGGGCTGGAAGGAGACATGGCACTGTCCAACAGGGCGCCCTACTCAGCCCACCCACGGGACTGAGTCGCAGACCACCCCATCCCAGACGTGCCCTACACAGCCCAGGAATGCTGGTCACGGACCACGCTGAGGAAAGGAGGGTGCAGGAAAGGTCCAGACGAGCAGGAACTCCGATGCTGGGATACTGACATCCGAAGCCCCTTCGGCTGGCAGGCAGGGAAGCTCAAGAGCCCGGGGGACGAATTCCTCCTGTTGGCCACTCCAGGGCCCAACAGGACAGAAGGCTCAGGAACCAGACGAGGACATAGGGCAGAACAACCGGAACTGGAACAGGAACAGGATCAGGCAGCTTCAGGAACAGACATCAAAGCAAGGTCAGGAACAGACATCAAAGCAAGGTCAGGACAAGGAGCCATCAACCCAAGGCAGACCACGGTAGACCTGGATCGGCAAGGTTACAGGCAACTGTAGAGCCCGATCCGGAGGCCAGTTGCAAATGACAAGGAAGTCCTTATATACTGGAGGTAGAAGGCAACTCCCTGGGAGGAGCTTGCCAGGACCGCCCCTCGCTGGTCCTATAAATAAGGTGGAGAGCTGCGGGCCGGCCCCTAGGAGAAGGGCGTCGCCAAACAGGAAGTCCAAACGCTGGCATGCAAGCCACAGGCACAGCTAGGCCTCTCAGGCCCTGGAGCAAGTCCCGGATGGAACACAGGCGAGGCCCTGGCTTCGGAGCGGCCTCCGGAGGAAGGTGAGAGACCACCTGTAGCGCAGCAACAGGGGGGATCGCAACATATCTGGTAGAACTGAGGGAGATGAACCAAGACAGCAAAAAGTAAAGCGGAAGAGAGGATTGCCAAGGATGTGAAGAGAGGTGACAAAACATTTTTCAGATATATCTGTGAAAAGAGAAAAGTTCAAAGTGGTATAGTGAAATTGAAAGGTGGAAAGGATCAATGTGTGGAGAGAGACAAAGAAATGGCAGAAATATTAAACAAATACTTCAGTTCTGTGTTCACTAAAGAGGACCCTGGAGAAGGACCGTCGCTAGTTAACAAGAAACTGGAGGGGAGTGGAGTAGATGTAACTCCATTTACAGTAGAGAATGTATGGGAAGAGCTGGGGAAACTGAAAGTGGACAAAGCCATGGGGTCTGATGAGGTTCATCCCAGGATACTGAGGGAGCTTAGAGATGTGCTGGCGGATCCGCTGTGTGACCTGTTCAATAGATCCCTAGAAACGGGAGTTGTGCCGAGTGATTGGAGAAGAGTGGTGGTGGTCCCGCTTCACAAGAGTGGAAACAGAGAAGAGGCTGGTAACTACTAGGGATGTGAATCGTTTTTTGACGATTTAAAATATCGTCCGATATATTTTAAATCGTCAAAAAATTGTTAGGGCCACGATACAATACCAATTCCCCCGATTTATCGTTAAAAAATCGTAAATCGGGGGAAGGGGGAGGGCAGGAAAACCGGCACACTAAAACCCCCTAAACCCCCCCCCCCCGACCCTTTAAATTAAATCCCCCACCCTCCCGAACCCCCCCCCAATGCTTTAAATTACCTGGGGATTCGGCGGTGGTCCAGAACGGCGGCGGTCCGGAACGGCCCCCTCAATAGAATCGTGTTGTCTTCAGCCGGCGCCATTTTTCAAAATGGCCGCCGCAATATGGCGGCGGCCATAGACAAAAACGATTCGACGCAGGAGGTCGTTCCGGACCCCCGCTGGACTTTTGGCAAGTCTTGTGGGGGTCAGGAGGCCCCCCCAAGCTGGCCAAAATTTTCCTGGGAGTCCAGCGGGGTTCCGGAAGCGATTTCTTGCCGCAAATCGTTTTCGTACGGAAAATGCAGGAGGTCGTTCAGTGGCGGTCCGGAACCCCCGCTGAATGACCTCCTGCAGTCGATCTCCTGCCGGCGCCATTTTCCGTACGAAAACGGTTCGCGGCAAGAAATCGCTCCCGGAACCCCGCTGGACTCCCAGGAAAATTTTGGCCAGCTTGGGGGGCCTCCTGACCCCCACAAGACTTGCCAAAAGTCCAGCGGGAGTCCAGAACGACCGGCGGCCATTTTGAAAAATGGCGCCGGCTGAAGACAACACGATTCTATTGAGGGGGCCGTTCCGGACCGCCGCCGTTCTAGAACACCGCCGGATCCCCAGGTAATTTAAAGCATTTGGGGGGGGGGGGGTTCGGGAGGGTGGGGGATTTAATTTAAAGGGTCGGGGTGGGTTTTAGGGGGGTTTAGTGTGCCGGCTCACGATTTTAACGATTTTTCACGATAGTTTACAGACCCAAACGGCAACAATACGATTCCCTCCCCCTCCCAGCCGAAATCGATCGTTAAGACGATCGAGGACACGATTCACATCTCTAGTAACTACAGACCAGTTAGCCTCACTTCAGTGGTGGGAAAAGTAATGGAGTCACTGTTGGAAGAGAGAATATTTATTTATTTATTTATTGTTTTTGTTATACCGAGTTTCATGATAGGCATCACATCAACCCGGTTTATAAATAACAAGGAGTGTAAAGCATAACGTAACATAAAAAACAATATTTTCAATAAGAACCTTGAACTTTAAATACAGTGAATCAGAAAAAGGGAGAGGGAAAGTTACAAAAAACAAGGAAAATAAACTTGGGATGGAAGGGGAGAAATTGAACAGCACAATATATACATTTCAGCCTATTGATACATTAGAATAGCAAGTGAAAAAATAAGACTATGAAACGGTACATAGGTAATCAAATGAATAAATATGACACAGTTGTGAATGGTAATAGTATGATAAATATTCAGCAGGAATTAGTGAGAGAGGGTTTGAGGTTGGTTGATTCGTGTGTTGATTCGTGTGTTGATTCGTGTGTTGATTCGTGAATAGTGAACTATCTATAGTTGGGAGAATTGCTGGACCAGAGGCAGCATGGATTCACCAGGGGAAGATCCTGTCAGACAAATCTGATTGACTTTTTTGACTGGGTAACCAAGGAATTGGATCAAGGAAGAGCACTCGATGTCATCTACTTGGATTTCAACAAAGCTTTTGATACAGTCCTGCATAGGAGACTGGTGAATAAAATGAGAAGCTTAGGAGTGGGTGCCAAGGTGGTAGCCTGGATTGCAAACTGGTTGACGGACAGAAGACAATTTGTGATTGTAAATGGAACTTTCTCTGAAGAGAGAGCGGTTTTAAACGGTGTACCACAAGGATCGGTGTTGGGACCGGTTCTGTTCAATATCTTTGTGAGCGACATTGCAGACAGGATAGAAGGTAAGGTTTGTCTTTTTTTGTGGATGACACTAAGATCTGCAACAGAGTGGACATGCCGGAAGGAGTGGAGACAATGAGACGGGATTTAAGGAAGCTGGAAGAGTGGTCGAAGATATGGCAGCTGAGATTCAATGCCTGGAAGTGCAGAGTCATACATATGGGGAGTGGAAATCCGAATGAACTGTATTCGATGGCGGGAGAAAGGCTGATGTGCACAGATCAGGAGAGAGACCTTGGGGTGATAGTGTCTAATGATCTAAAGTCGGCGAAACAATGAGACAAGGCGATAGCTAAAGCAAGAAGAATTCTGGGCTGCATAGAGAGAGGAATATCGAGTAAGAAAAAGGGAGGTGATTATCCCCTTGTACAGGTCCTTGGTGAGGCCTCACCTGGAGTACTGTGTTCAATTCTGGAGACCATATCTCCAGAGAGACAGAGACAAGATGGAGGTGGTCCAGAGAAGTGCGACCAAAAAGGTGGAGGGTCTTCATCAAATGACTTGTGAGGAGAGAATGAAGAATCTAAATATGTACACCCTGGAGGAAAGGAGGAGCAGGGGTGATATGATACAGACTTTCAGATACTTGAAAGGTTTTAATGCAAATGCATTAAAACCTTTCAAGTATCTGATGCATATCCATCCCACCTGATCTGCGACAGGAACCCTGCCTACTTACTTTCAGGAAAAGGCTCAAAACGTGGTTATTTAAGAAAGACCCCAACTGAACCTTAACTCACCGTCAATTTACTCTCAGACATTACCACAATGCTGTAAACAATAACATTGTAAATTCCATTACATTGTAAATAATTGCTTTCTGTTAAATTCCTATCGCCTTTTTTTTTTCTTCTTCTGCTCCCAGTTGTGTACATCCCTGTTTTATTGTAATTGCAACGTTTTCGCTCCGCACCTGTTAAAGTTTTATTATATCTTTTCACTTTACACCCCTTGTTAAATGTAAACCAGCATGATGTGATACCTATCGTGAATGCCGGTATAAAAAAAAAAAGACTAAATAAATAAATAAATAATGATCCAAAGACAACGACAAACCTTTTCCGTTGGAAAAAAATCAACAGAACCAGAGGTCACGATTTGAAGCTCCAGGGAGGAAGACTCAGAACCAATGTCAGGAAGTATTTCTTCACGTAGAGGGTGGTGGATGCCTGGAATGCCCTTCCGGAGGAAGTGGTGAAGACTTCAAAGGGGTGTGGGATAAACACTGTGGATCCATAAAGTCTAGAGGGCGTGAATGAAGAGTGGGTGGCTCGCGGGCATGACGGCTACTACCTGGAGATAATACCCTTATTCAATAAACATACACACAGTTAATGCAACTCAGACATTGCTCTAAGCTTCAACAGCAAAAGGAAATGTGGAAAAAAGGATTTGCCTTCACAAAAAAGCGGGGAGTAGTTTGCTTATTACGGTGGTTACTACCCCAAACCGAATAAGCCTGATACTTCACTTTCAATGCATATCCAGCATAGCTCTCTGCTTCAATGGCAGGGGAGGAAGACCGATACTTCACGCATATCCAGCATAGCTCTCTGCTTCAACGGCAGGGGAGGAAGACCGATACTTCACACATATCCAGCATAGCTCTCTGCTTCAATGGCAGGGGGAATGAAGAAAAGTGGATCTATATACAGACAACAACCAACAAGGACTGAATTACATAGTCTGGGTAAACAGATAAGCATGGGTATAGCTTGCTTATTGCGGCAGTTACTACCCCTAACTAATTAAACTAGATATGTCACTTAGATGCAGTTCCAACACTGCTCTCTACATTAATGGTGGGGGTGGAAGGGAAAAAGAACCAAAAGGTTACTAAGATCCAAGAGAAACAGATAAGTATGAGAAGAAAAAAAGTGTGAAGCTTGCTGGGAAGACTGGATGGCCATTTGGTCTTCTTCTGCCGTCATTTCTATGTTTCTATGTTAAGCAAAAACTCACAATAAAAACTTTTAAAAATATATCCGAAGGATAAAGCCTGTGAGGGAGTCAGTTGGACCGTTAGATGATCGAGGGGTTAAAGGGACACTTAGAGAAGATAAGGCCATCGCGGAAAGATTCAATGATTTCTTTGCTTCGGTGTTTACTGAAGACGATGTTGCGGAGGTACCAGTACTGGAGAAGGTTTTTATGGGTAATGATTCAGATGGACTGAACCAAATCACAGTGAACCTAGAAGAGGAAGTAGGCCTGATTGACAAACTGAAGAGTAGTAAATCACCTGGACCAGATGGTATACACCGCAGATTTCTGATGGAACTCAAAAATGAAATTTCAGACCTATTAGTAAAAATTTGTAACCTATCATTAAAATCATCCATTGTACCTGAAGACTGGAGGATAGCTAATATAACTCCAATATTTAAAAAGGGCTCCAGGAGCGATCCGGAAAACTACAGACCAGTTAGCCTGACTTCAGTGCCAGGAAAAATAGTGGAAAGTGTTCTAAACATCAAAATCACAGAACATATAGAAAGACATGGTTTAATGGAACAAAGTCAGCATGGCTTTACACAAGGTAAGTCTTAGCTCACAAATCTCCTTCACTTTTTTGAAGAAGTTAATAAACATGAGGATAAAGGTGAACCAGTAGATGTAGTGTACTTGGACTTTCAGAAGGCTTTTGACAAAGTTCTTCATGTTAGGCTTCTAGGAAAAGTAAAAAATCATGGGTTAGGTGGTGATGTCCTTTCATGGATTATAAACTGGCTAAAAGACAGGAAACAGAGAGTAGGATCAAATGGACAATTTTCTCAGTGAAAGGGAGTGGGCAGTGGAGTGCCTCAGGGATCTGTATTGGGACCCTTACTTTTCAATAGGGATGTGAATCGTGTTCCTGATCATTTTAACGATCAGGTTCGGCTGGGGCGGGGGGGAATCTGATCGTTAGAGTTGTGAATTGGGATCGGTTCCAATTCCAATTCACATCACTAATTTTTTTTAGTGAGGCCCGCGCAGATTAAAAAAAAAACCCACCCCGACCCTTTAAAATTACCCCCTTAGCCTCCCCCACTCTCCTGACCCCCCCCCCAAAAAAAACTTTTTACACATACCTGGTGGTCCAGGGGGGCCACGGGGAGTGATCTCCCATTCCCAGGCCATCAGCTGCGCTAAAAAAATATGGCGCTGATGGCCCTTTGCCCTTACCATGTGACAGGGTATCCGTGCCATTGGCTGGTCCCTGTCACATGGTAGGAGCACTGGATGGCCGGCGCCATCTTTAAATTTGGCGCCGGCCATCCAGTGCTCCTACCATGTGACAGGGGCCGGCCAATGGCACGGATACCCTGTCACATGGTTAGGGCAAAGGGCCATCGGTGCCATCTTTATGAGTGGCAGCCAATGGCCCGAGAGCGGGAGATCACTCCTCATGCCCCCCGGACCACCAGGTAATTTTAAAAGGTTTTTTTGGGGGGTCTGGAGGGTGGGGGAGGCTAAGGGGGTTGTTTTAAAGGATTGGGTTGTTTTTTTTTATCGGGCCATCGGCGCCATTTATATTAGTGGCAGCCAAAATGACGCCGATGGCCCGAGAGCGGGAGATTGCGCCGGGACCCCCCCCACTGGACCACCAGGTAATTTAACATTTTTGGGGGGTTCGGGAGGGTGGGGGAGGGTAAGGGATTGGTTTTAAAGGGCCAGGGTGGGTTTAGGGGTTGTTTTGGTGTGCCGGTTTTCCCGCCCTCCCCCCAAATAATTCCCGTGCCCGATTTAATGATTTTTGACGATAAATTGGGGGAATTTGTATTGTATCGCGCACTCTAACAATTTTTGACGATTTAAAAAATATCGACAATTTTTTTAAATCGTCAAAAAACGATTCACATCCTTACTTTTCAATATATTTATAAATGATCTGGAAAGAAATACGACGAGTGAGGTAATCAAATTTGCAGATACAAAATTGTTCAGAGTAGTTAAATCACAAGCAGATTGTGATAAATTGCAGGAAGACTTTGTGAGACTGGAAAATTGGGCATCAAAATGGCAGATGAAATTTAATGTGGATAAGTGCAAGGTGATGCATATAGGGAAAAATAACCCATGCTATAGTTACACAATGTTAGGTTCCATATTAGGTGCTACCACCCAAGAAAGAGATCTAGGCGTCATAGTGGATAACACATTAAAATCATTGGTTCAGTGTGCTGCGGCAGTCAAAAAAGCAAACAGAATGTTGGGAATTATTGGAAAGGGAATGGTGAATAAAACAGGAAATGTCATAATGCCTCTGATTCACTCCATGGAGAGACCACACCTTGAATACTGTGTACAATTCTGGTCGCCGCATCTCAAAAAAGATATAACTGTGAGGGAGAAGGTACAGAGAAGGGCGAGCAAAATGATAAGGGGAATGGAACAGCTCCCCTATGAGGAAAGACTAAAGGGGTTAGGACCTTTCAGCTTGGAGAAGAGATGGCTGAGGGGGATATGATAGAAGTGTTTAAAATCATGAGAGGTCTAGAACATGTAGATGTGAATTGGTTATTTACTCTTTCAGATAATAGGAAGGCTAGGGGGCACTCCATGAAGTTAGCATGTGGCACATATAAAACTAATCAGAGAAAGTTTTTTCACTCAATGCACAATTAAACTTTGGAATTTGTAGGGATGTGCAGCAGGGACGGATTTGTCCTATTTGGTATTCAGATTCGTTGGGACCCAAAACCATTGCATCCATTCTCAATGGACCCCGATCCATTCATTAGTTACTTATGTATTCGTTTCCCAAAAAAACCCCATCCCAACCCTTTAAATTTAATTTACTACAACCTCCCACCCTCCTGATCCCCCCCCCCCCCGACTTGCAAAAAGTCCCTGGTGGTCCAGCGGGGGTCCTGGAGCAATCTCCTGCACTCGGGCTGTCAGCTGCCGGTATTCAAAATGGCACCTATTGACTTTGCCCTTACTATGATCACTCCAGGACCCCCGCTGGACCACCAGGGACATTCCAAGCGGGGGTCCTAGAGCAATCTCCTGCAATCTTGCCGTTGGCTGCCGGTATTCAAAATGGCGCCGATAGCCTTTGCCCTTACTATGTCACAGGGGCTATCGGCGCCATTTTGAATACCGGCAGCCGACAACCCGAGTGCAGGAGATCGTTCCAGGACACTGCTGGACCACCAGGGACTTTTGGCAAGTCTTGGGGGGATCAGGAGGATGGGGGTTTATTTGTTACTGATACATTGTATTCGTGGGGGTTCGCCATACGTTTCATGACCCCCACAAATACAACGAGTATGGCATATACGTTGTGGATTGCCATTACGTTGCAAACAAATGCTCACCCCTAGGAATTTGTTGCCAGAGGATGTGGTTAGTGCAGTTAGTATAGCTGTGTTTAAAAAAGAATTGGATAAGTTCTTGGAGGAGAAGTCCATTACCTGCTATTATTTAAGTTGACTTAGAAAATAGTGCTATTACTAGCAACAGTAACATGGAATAGACTTAGTTTTCAGGTTCTTGCCAGGTTCTTATGGCCTGGATTGGCCACTGTTGGAAACAGGATGCTGGGCTCGATGGACCCTTGGTCTGACCCAGTATGGCATGTTCTTATGTTCTTCAGACAATATAGCATTATTTCTACTAAGAAGAAGACACTACCTTCATTTACAATTGTATTTTATTTTTGTTTCAGTATTCACTTATCCTGTTTATTGCTGTTAAGAAAACACTCAAAGGGACGGATTTTAAGAGCCCTGCTCGCGTAAATCCGCCCGGATTTACGCGATTGCCTTGGAGGGAATGGAGGCAGGCTGCGCGGCGTGGCGCGCGCCGGCTGCACAAAATTGGCAGCCTTGCGCGCGCCGATCCTGGATTTTAGCAGATACGCGCGGCTACGTGCGTATCTACTAAAATCCAGCGTACTTTTGTTGGCGCCTGGTGCGCCAACAAAAGTACGCGAAGGCGCACTTTTTAAAAATCTACCCCAAAGTATGTAGCAGAAAATAAATTGACACAGGTCTGATCATTTCCCTAAATTATCAATTTGATCTGAAATAGCAGAAATCTAATAGAATAGTGAAAAGTGCACTTTTTAGAGTGAAAGCAGAATTCTGGAGAATATAGGATTTATGTGACATTATCGCAAGGAAAAAAATGTTACTAATGGAAATGCTGTAGCAATTAGAGATATGCTAGACAACATTTTCTTCTGGTTATTTCATTCATTTGGTTCTTTTATTTTTTTGTCCTGTTTTTGAGTTTCGTTCCCATTGATTTCATTATTTTACACATGTAAATTTGAGTTTAAATACATGAAGTTGTACATATGAGTGTAAGCACATTTTTTTGCAAGTTAAAAAATAAATGCATGCAAAGCAAATGAAACAAATTAATTCTATATCCCTAATAAAAATAAGCACATGGGAGATTTCCAAATGCAAAATAAAAAGACTAAAGTGCTAGGTCTAGCTATGCCTAACTTCAACCCAAAGAGAAAAAAAAAATCTAATGAAAAATATCCATGGAGTATATGAAAAATATTTGAAGTGTCAATCATAGAGCTGTTTACTGATCCACCCTCTCTGTTAAAATCCTGCTGCCTGGAACATATTGGGATGTTTTTCATTTGCTGGAGCTGACAAATACAGATTCTGACAAGCCTCATATGGAGACTTTAACCTGAGGGGATACCCTATCAATGAGGAAAACTGAAGAAAAGAGAAATGATGGAAAAAAATGACACAAATTAAAAGCTTCTCACCAACAGCTTCTTTGTAGGTTCAAGGAAAATAAATAAATGTTTATAAATGAAGAAATGTAGGCTTATAGCTGCACATCCCCACATTAAATGAATGACTGTGGTTTAATATTGTAGGATATCTCAGTCACCCAAATAAGAAATGTTTTAATCAGTTTATTATATATGTAGTACAAAAAGTTCTCATTTAAAAAATATATATTTGCAGTATGGGTTTTGTGAATTGAATTGAAATAATATTGTTACAATGGGGGATAAATGAATGAATATGTGAAAACTGGATTATGATATGATCTAAATAGCTATTACTTTGATGTAAGCATACTAAAGTAGCACATATAGGGGGTCATTTCCAATGATATCACACGCGAAAAGGGACTGCGAACTTAGAAAATCCAGGCCATAGTATGCTGTAAAGTTTACTATGCAATGCCAAACCTATGTTAATTCATGAACATATAAACTCTTATGTACTAAGAACATAAGAACATAAGAAAATGCCATACTGGGTCAGACCAAGGGTCCATCAAGCCCAGCATCCTGTTTCCAACAGTGGCCAATCCAGGCCATAAGTACCTGGCAAGTACCCAAAAACTAAGTCTATTCCATGTAACCATTGCTAGTGTTGTGGAGCACGACCTCAGGTCCAGTTAGGAGCTCAGAGGTGTGGTCCCATCTAAGGAAGATATGAGTCCTTGGGCAGTGGTACGGCTCAGGGAGGAGCCCCAAGACACACCATGGGAGGTGAGCCAGTACGAGCACGGGTGGAGCAGGAGCGAGGCTGAAGCGAAGACAAGGCGAGGATTCTGGAACCAGGCAGGCTCAGACCTCCTCTGGACCTACACGCACCAATGAGATCCAGCAACGCAATGCTGATCTCGAGAGTAGTCCTCCGGCCACTCAATAGCCCTTCCGGACCTTTCGCTGGGGAACAAGTGTGTGAGGCCAGACGGAGGCTGAGGGAAGGAACATGAATACTTGGACGAAGACTCAGGATACTCAGAGGATTCAGACTTAGACTTGGATACTCAGGAGGCTTGGACAAAGACTTGGATACTCAGGAGACTCGAATGAAAACTTGGATACTCAGACAAGGACTCAGGATACTCAGACTCGGACAAGGATTCAGGTTGCTCAGAAGTTTCAGGCAAGGATTCAAGAAGCAGATGAAAGTACTGGGTGAGAACTGTATCACACAAAGCCCTACACAGCCGCCCATGGCTGGTCGTGGACCACGCTGAATGCGAAGCAGACTCCAGGCGAAGACGTGGAACTTGAGACTGGAACATGGAAAAGATTCACTAGAGGCCTGCACCGGGGTGCGCACTACACAGCTGCCTGTGGCTGGTCGCGGACCACGCTGGAGCGGAGCAGGTTCTGGCAGAGTCTTTGGCATGGCATAAGGGAACTCTGTAGACCAGGAACAAGGTACTCAAGAGCAAGGCTTTAAAAACAGAAGTCTCCTGGAGGCTTGTGCTGCAGGCGAGAAGAAGGCCTTGTACCATGAGGTGCCCTACCAGCCATCCCTCGGGCTGGACTCGGAACTTGACATGGCACACCAAGAGAGTTGGACAGATGAGAGACCTGGGAACTGGACGAAGAGCTGAAGATGAGTCGGACAGAGTCAAAACAGGAACATCGGACATCTGGAACATGGAACATGGCACCTCAGGACACAGGGCATCTGGACACAGAACATCTGGAAGATCAGGAACTGAAGACAGGCAATGAGGGAGCTCCGACAAGGGACGAGACCAGGGACATCAAGGAGATGAAAATCAGGAACATGAAGAACATGTAACAAAGATCCAACAAGGCACAGGAGACCACGGAAGACCTGGATCAGAAGGAAAAACACAGCGGATGTGCAAACCTGATCTGAAGGCACTGAAGGAAGGCAGCCAGGGCCCTTTTATAGGGCTGAAGCAGGAAGTGGTGTGTGATGTCACTCCAAAGGGCCACGGGGCTTTTCCCGCCACTGGCCCTTTAAATCTCAAGAGGAGGTGCGCGCTCAAGCCTAAGGTGAGGCAGGAAGAGACAGAGACCTCTGGGCTGCGGAGGATGGCATCGACGGCGGTCTGCCGCGGTCTGCCATGTTCCGGAGAGCAGGTAGGTGGGGGGGCTGCCCACAGCTCACGGGTAGGCCCACAACACTAAAGCATAATATTTAAATATAACATTTTCATGACCTCTAAATGCAGGTAGTAAATGCAGATTACATTAACTTTAAAAAGATGCAAGTGAGAGACATTTTTTTAGCTAACAATTTTCCTTGTATTGTGCTCAATCTAAAACAAAAGAGAGAACACATTTTCAGATCTTGAAAGATTTTTTATTTAGAACTGACAAATTTCCAGTGCTCATTAATGTCATTATTGTATGTTATAGCTTTCAGCTTACAATTTATATGCAATACTATACTACATTACCCTAGTTTTCTATATCTTAGCACATAGGGGCCTATGCACTGGGGGGGGGGGGGGGGCAATTTTTAGAATGTTTACTTTGGAACAAGGAATCACAAAGAAAATAAGTGCAGAAAAACTTATCAGTCCACTGATAAATATCTTGTAAATGGTGAGATTTAGTATTTCAAACGGCATCTCCACTGCTAACAGGTATATATTCAAATCTTAGAAGGGTCCCCTGACACGGACCTCGTGTTTCACTGCAAGTCTGCGTCAGGAGGGCCAACAAGTTCAAGTAACAAATCGATAAATTAAATACAAGAAAGTATTACTTTAGAAAAGTGAGACCATCCAAAAATGGGTAAAGCCAATGCAATACATGAAACATACCAATATCCGTGGTTATGCAGGTTGACAGGGAGGGCATTGGTAAAGGAAACAGAATGGACTTTAAATGCTGTCAATTTGGTGCAGAAACATACCAGCCAATCAATGTAAAGGAGAAAGTAGCCAATCAGGTTAAAGCAAGAAAACTCAAGTTAAATAGCACCACTCAATCTCATTATTTAGGCCAGGGGGGACAAACAGTTCAGAGTATATATCCAGTTCTGCTCTTTCCGGATAAGATTTTCTGAAAAATGACCCCCAGGGGAGGGAGATAATAACACGTCAATAACAAAAAATTGTAAATCCAAAAGAGAATGAGACTGTGATACCCAATGATTAACTAGAGGGCATTTTCACTTAAGTTTTTAATGTTTGAACAATGTTCTATTATATGTGTTTTAACCACGCGTGTTGTTTTGCCAACATATAATTTTTGACAAGGACAGATGATCACATAGATCACACCTGAAGAGGTACAAACAGAACTCCTACATAAATGAAAAATTACTTTAGAAATGGGATATCTAAAAGAAGAGATTGATAGTGAAAACGAACACACTGAACAGTGACCACACGGTTTATGAGCTCCCAGTGAATGGGGCTGAGATCAGCTAGAGAGATGTTCAGAATGGACCAGGAGGTCTCGGAGATTCCTACCTCAGCGGAAGGTGAACCGTAGAGAACTACTGAATAAATCATGTAATAAAAGTGAAGACCAAAACTTGCGAATAATATTGCTAATTGTAAAACTAATTTTAGAAAAAGGTAAAATACAATTAATAAAGCCGTCAGAGGAACATTTTTGTGGTAGAAACAAAAAATCATACAACACACATTTAAATCCTTTTTTTCAAAACTTTAGGCTGGTACCCCCTCTCTCTAAATCGGGAAAATATCTGCTTAGCTTGATTCACAAACTCTTTTGATGAGCAGAGCCGGCAAAGTCTCAAACTACCCGATAGGAATATTCTTCTTTAAGATACGTGGGTGATGACTATCAAATGTGTGGACCGATACGTTTTTCTGCACTTATTTTCTTTGTGCTATTTATGCTGAGTGCAGTATTCACTCTCCTTTGCTTTTTGTGTACTTTGGAACAAGGAATATGTGTATACTTATCTACTGGCTTTGAACAAAAATTCAAAGTGAACATATACGCAGACCTTCTCTTAGAAACTTGCCACTGGAAAAGAATATGCAAGCTTATATGCACCTGCTTTTTCTACTGGTAGATTTAAATTATTGCTAGGAATGTATATATGAAGATTTAAAAATGCTATTTACATGTATACTTTTCCTTTCCTGTCCTATACATATTCCCATCTCTCCACAACATGCACTTTTTGCTGCATTGACGGATAGAATTTTTCAGGCAGTCAATAAACTTGGGTAAAATGCTCTGAAAAATTGTCTATATTAATGCACTAAGACATAGGGGTATTAGTGCATATTTCTAAGCACATACATAAAAAATACATTTTGCAATTGATGTACTAAAAATTAATAATTAAAATAATGTATCTATACTAAAAAGCCCAAATTAATGGCCAGAATTTAAATATGCGTAGATATCGCCACTTACGCACATAGCCAGACCCTGTGCACACTGTGTGCATTATAAAAAGGACAATGTCATGCACGTAAGTGACGATAGGTGCATAAGTGCAGAGCCCTGACAAATGAGCAGGCCAGGGGGCAGAGATAGGCGGTCCAGGGGGCGAAGCAGGGTGAGCTGTGGTGCAGGCCGGGTAAAAAATATAATAATAATTTAGAGGGTGGGGAGGAGAAGAGAAGGGGAAGGGAGGTTAGGGTAGGGGGTAAGAAAGTTCCCTTCCTGTCCACTCCTAAATTGGAGCGGACTGGGAGGGAACTGTGGGAGCCCTGATCTCGTCGCCGTGCAAGTTTGCAAAATTTTACCCCCCACCCCCCTTGCGCAAGCCGTCCGCACACACGCTTGGGGAATATAAAATCCGGTGCGTATATGCGTGTGTCCACGTATTTTAGGACATGCACATGCCAGTGTGTGCATGTTATAAAATTGGCGCAACCATGTGCTCGTGCTGGGTAGCATGTGCACATGGACGGGCGCGTGCACCTTTAAAAATCTACCCTTAAGTGAACATAGGCATTTGAGTACATTTAGTTAATTATTATTTTTAGTAAATTTTGACCCATGATAATTGTCCTAAAAGAAGGAGCCATTCAAGACAGTGGAACCTCCCCAACCTGGCCTGATACACAAAATGCCCCTGAAACTAATACTTTACAAATTCCTTCGATGTGCCATATATATATTTTGCCAGGCCGAATGAATTGTCATATAGCGCAGGTTATATATGTGATTATCAGCCCATGTAAACTGTTGTATATTGGCCAGACAAGGCAGCCAGTCAGATCAAGAATCCTGGAACATCTTAGTTGTATTTGTATGAATAAAGAAAATGCACCATTTGGTGCAGCATTAGAAAACAGTGGGTCATGCAATTGATGATTTGAGGTTTTGTGTATTATTATGAGTGCAATTATAGCATGGGGATAATATCTCCTGAGTTTTATTACCGAAAGAGCAATGTTAAATGTTTAATTGGAACACTGTAGAACCACGGGACTTGAATCAGGATATTGAGTGGGGTTCAAATTTATAAGGGATGGTAAGAATATAAGGTTTGTGTTCTGATTGGATAAAACTGGGTCAGATTTTACATCTTTACCTATTTCCATTGGTCAATATAAGGAGTTGAGGTTGAGCTAAGCACAGCCATGGCATTTTTGCATGTAGGAGAATGTTGGTACTTTGATATTCATTAAGGCCCAGAGTTTCAAAGTCATACGCACATAAATCCAGAGGATTTACACGCATAGGTGGGGTTATGCGTGCTGGGCCTATTTTTGAAAGGCCTGGCAACATGCGTAAAACCCACGGACGCGGGTATGTCCCGGGGCTTCAAAAAAGGGGTGGGAAGGGGGCGGGTTGGGGCCAGAGGCTGCCAGCATGTGCAACTTGCGTGCAACTTGCGCTTGCCCAGAGGTAGGTGCAAGAGGTAAAACAAAGGTCTGGAGGGGGATTAGGATAGGGCTAGGGGGTGGAAGGGTTAGGGGAAGGGGAAGGGAGGCTAGGTTAGGGGTTAGGAAGTTCTCTCCATGGTGACCTGTGACATGGAAGTCATTGGCCCATTTCAACACTTTGTCATGCAATATGGAAGATACTACCATTTTCCCTGAAGGGATGGGCACCAAAGTGGCTAGAAATGTTTTTAGCAGGATGGATGATGTGCCTAGGAGATTCTGGGGCATCCTCAGTTTAGAAGGAGCAAGAGAGGGTGTCTGCTCATAGATTCTTGGGCACAGGGTGATATCGTAATTCAAAATTGAAGCGAGCAAATAACAAAGACCAAAAAGTATGTCTCGCATAAAGCTGCTGAGCTTGATATAGATGTTTGAGGTTCTTGTTGTCTGTGTATATAATAATATGGTGTTGAGCCCCACAAGAAGATGGTACCATTCCTCAAGAGCCAGTTTCACTGTCAAGAATTCCTGATCTCCAATTTTGTAGTTCTGTTCAGCTTGGGCGTACTTCTTAGAAAAGAAGGAACATGAACATACTACCCCCTTCTGGAGTGTGTTGGCTGATGACAGCCTCTACCTCTAGGGTAGATGCATCTATATCTAAAATGAAGGGTCATGTGGAGTTCAGATGAGATAGACAAGGCTTGTCAGTAAAGGCATTCTTTAACTTCTGAAAAGCCTCAATAGCCTCTGGTGGCCATTGTTTAGTATTGGTACCCTTCTGAGTAAGGACAATAAGGGGGACTGCCAGGGTGGATTAATTTGGATTAAACTGGCAGTAATAATTTGCAAATTCCAGAAATCTTTGTAAGTCCAAGAGGTCCACAGGGTGAGGCCAGTCCAAGAAGGCTTTTACTTTGGCAGGATCCAGGCAAAATCCATCTCATGAGACTATGTACTTGAGAAAGGGGAGTTCCTCTAGTTCAAAGAGAAATTTTTCCAGTTTGGTGTAAAGATTGTTCTCTCACAGGCATTGCAGGATGTTGCAAAAGTCTCTCCAGTGGGCACTCAGGGTTTGAGTGTTAAATGTGGTTTTCCATTCATTGCCAGCCTTCATGCAGATGAGGTCCTATGCATCCCTGAGGTCCAATTTTGTAAAAATCTTGGTACCCTGTAGGCAATTGAAGAGCTCTGTTATTAAAGGTAGTGGATAACAGTCCTTCTTAGTAATGGTGTTCAGACCATGGTAGTCTATGCACAGCCTGAGGGATCTGTCTTTCCTCATGATGAAGAAGAACCCAGTCTCTGCTGGGGAAGAGCGAATAAACCCATGTTCCTGGTTCTCCTTAATATAGCTGACATATCCTGTGTCTCAGGAAAGGATGAGGGTAAAACAGGCTCTGAGGGCCATGACTCCTGGGATAAGCTCAATGCCACAGTTGTACATGTGATGAGGAGGTAAAAGTTCAGTGCACCTTTCTGAGAATACATCCTTGTAATCTGCAAACTGAGGAGGAAGCCCAGGAAGCAAGAAAGCCATGGATGAAGAGTTCTACCTGCACTAAGCAGTAGTTTCTACATTTGTGGCTCAGGTAGGCAAGTTGTAAAGCAGACCAGTCAAAGTGTGGTTGATGTTGTTGGAGCCATGACAGACCTAGTATGATGGGATGGATGGCTGGAGATCACATGAAAGATGATCTTCTCTATGTGCAAGAGTCTGGTACAAAATACTACTGTCACCGTGGTCTAGGTAACCTGACCTGGGAATGGGTCTCTGTAGACAAAGGATATCACCAAAGAAGAAGTAATATGGTTTGTTGGAATTTGGGGTTGGTCAACTAATTCTTGTAAAATAAAATTTCCTCTGGAGCTGGAATCTACAAAGACCTGGGTTGAGAAATGTGTGGAGACCAGATACAGTGAGACCAGCAGGAAGAGTTGGGGGAGCCTGAACGGTAAGACCTAAGTTCATCTCCCTGAAAGTTCCTAGGTGTTTAGGTTTCTGACCTCTATGGACATTGGGCCAGGAGGTGACCTTGGGCTGCACAGTAGAGACAGAAGCCCAGCTTTTCTATCTTCAGGGGCCAACTGGCAGCTTCCCAACTGAATTGGCTCTTCTGAAGAAGGTGAGCTCAGAGGTGTGGCATCTGGAGCCAAGAGCAGACATTGAAATTGGGGTGCTAATGAGACATTTCTTCATGCTGGACAAGCCACTCAAGTCCTTTGTTGCAAATGATGATCATTTTTGACAGTTAGGGCAATGAGAGTCTCTAGCAAGGCGGGACAATCCCAGGCAGTGAGCACATCTTTGATTTTCCCTGAAAGGCCCTCTAAGAAAATGGTGACTAAGCTATCCTCTCACCAGTTTAGCTCAGATGCTAATGTCTGAAACACCACTGCATATTCAGCTAAGGTTCAGGAGTCTTGATGGAGGTAGAGCAGATCAGAGGCCATTATGGTTGCAATACCTGACTCCACAAAAATGGTGTGAAACTGCTCCATAAACTGTTGCAGGTCAAGCAGGATAGAGTTCCCTCACTCCCAGTGGGGAGATGCCCAGGCCACTGCTATTCCATCAAGCAGGGAGACAATATATGTGGTCTTTGCTTGGTCATTGGGGCATAGTGGAGATTGTAACTTGAAGTGAATTCAGCACTGGTTAAGGCATCCCCGACATCACTTGGGATCCCCGTCATACCGGACTGGAGCTGGCAACTGAGTAACTGGCTGACTGGATGCTGAAGGAGCTAGTGGTAATGGTGCGGGTGGAGGTTGTACTGCAGAAGTGATCAGGATGTCTCAGTGGGTGGTAAGACAGTCCCTCATGATAGCCAAGAGCTCCAAGGAATCTTGGTGTTGTAGCCTGCAGGCTATGCCAGAGATGGCATGCTGAGAAGTAAAGTCTGCCAAGTCCATGGTTTCAGCAAACGTTTATGTCTGTGGACACTTGGGCCAATGCAAAATTGATGCTACCTGTAGGGGTGTTGCGCTGTCAGTTCCCAATGCCATCCTCCCGCTACATTTTGTCTTACTTGGATGGGAGAGCCTTGTCATGGGCTTCTACATTATGGGAACGCAAGGACCCTGTCTTGCAGGACATGGAAGGATTTATGGACTTGTTTAAATCCGTTTTCGATGACCCTACTCATATGTCTGTTGCCGGTTTACTTTAGTGGACTTGAAGCAAGACAACAGATCATTGGCTGAATTCACCATAGAATTCAAGACCCTTGCAGCGGAACTTCACTGGGACCCCAGATGTCTCAAGACCCTCTTTTACAGAGGCCTGGATACCCACTTGAAAGACGAGCTGGCCACTCGCCAGACACCTGACTCGCTGGAAGAATTGATAGCCTTGGCTACTCGGATTGACCATTGACTCCGTGACAAGGTGAAGGAATGCCGGCCTAGGGTCTCACCTGGGTTGAACCAGGCTAGTGCTGCATCTACACTTCATAGGGTTCCAGTAATCTCAGCTGCCAGTAAGGTTGAATCGATGCAACTTGGTCATGGCCATTTGACTCCCAAAGAGAGAAGATCCCGGAAGAAATGCGGCCTGTGCATGTACTGTGGTCAGCCAGGCCATGAGGTTTTTACATGCCCCGGTTTGTCTGGGAAACAGACGGACTTAAGACAATGTCGAGAAGGACTACTCCTAGGCCTAACTACGCCTACTCGTACGCTCTCTCTTCCAGTCTCCTTGACCTATGGACCAGTCACGATTCAGACTCCTGCCCTGGTGGACTCGGGGGCAGCAGGCAATTTCATTCTTAAATGTTTAGTGGAATATTTGAGGATCCCCCTCATCAAATTGAAATATCCACTACTGTTGTCCTCCATTCATGGAAAAGACTTGCCAGGCGAAGTGACTTGCCAAACAGAACCAGTTACTCTTCGCACCGGAACTCTTCATAAGGAATCACTCTCATTCTTCGTGCTGGATAAGGCTATGCACCCTATCGTCCTGGGGTTACCCTGGTTGCGAGTTCATCAGCCTCAATTCAACTGGGCATCGCTGAATCTCTCCCACTGGGGCCCAGAATGTCATGGGAGGTGCCTTAGGGAGATCTCGCCTATCATTGACTCGTCAGCGACTCCAGCTGTACCAGGACTGCCGCTCCAGTACACCCCTTTTGGGGATATCTTCTCCAAAGAAGTAGTTGAAGTTCTTCCTTCACTGGAGCCTTATGAGTGTGCCATACGACAGAAGTCTGAGGCGGAGCCTCCGAAAGAAGAGATGAACACTCTTACTGTTTTTGAAGATATGACAATGTCGGAAAATATGAAAGAAAATCTCCGGAAGGGCTTTACTCAACCATCTGAGTTGCAAGCTGGTGCAGAGATTTGCCTTGAGGGAGAGTCCAATGATACACTGACCAGCAAATGTTCCTCAATATCTCTGGACAAAGATGAAGCAACCCTTGATGAACTATCTTCAATATCTCCAGACTCGCTTATCTTTACTTCAAAAGATGAGTTAGAACCCGAAATCACTGAGATCCTGGATGTTCCTAAAGGAGACAAGACTTTTGAATACATTCTAAAAAGGGAAGGTTTCGGCCCCGAAGTGACCTTTTGGGAGCCTCAGACCAATATCCTAGATAAAGAGATGCTTCATCAGTTCCACCTCGCGCATCCTCCAAAATCTAAACCTGATACCTGAAGAGGAAGTCACCCTTTGAATGGGGGGTACTGTTGCATCCGTTGGTTCCCGATGCCCTCATCCTGCATGTCCTACCTCGTTGGCGCCTCCCTCTTCGTTCACGGGAGGTCTGGCTGCCACGCGTTCCTTTGCTGAGGTCCCCCGGTGTCCCCGGATCGGCTGCATGCTGCAACACGCCATGGCTCCTGCGGGCCTAGGGGCACGCGCGCAACGTGACCCCAATGGAAATACCGGTGAAGGCGTGAAACTCGGAGGCGTCCCCTGAAGATGACATCATCCGCGACCAACATAAAAGGTCTCAGCATTTGCTAATCCGGCGAGTTAGGAAGGGGTTACCTACAGGAGATTTCCCATCCTAAGCTACTCTGCCTCCTCAGACTTACCTGAGGTATTCGCTCCTCGGGGGCCTCGCTCTCTATCTTTTGTTTGCCTCTGCCGGTTACCATTGGAACCGATACTCACTCCTCGATGGCCTCTGTTCCCGAGCTACCTACGGATACCTTGGCCTCGCTACCTGCCACATTGTGAGTCTTCACCCTCACTTTCTCTGAGCTTTCCCTGGAACCAGGTACTCGCTCCTCGAGGGCCTATACTCTCCAGCACCTGGGCATCTTGAGACCCTTGCATGAGTGTTACCATCAGGTTCGGTACTTGTGCCCTGCTTGCTGCTGTATCATCAGTTTCTCTACAGCTCAGCCTCCAGGGATCACTGTTCCAGTATCTGAGGGACGACAGCCCAGCCGGGCATTCCAGCTCTCTACTGCCACCTCTAGTGGCTTCCAATCCTGTCTAATAAAAGAACTATTGTGTGTTTGTCTCCACATCCTCAGCCAAGTGGTGGTACCTCTCAGGCCCTTCCCAAGGGTGTAGTCATCTGCCACCGGCCCAGGGATCTACCTACAGCTCCTCCTCCTACCAGGGGAGCACACCTGAACAAGTGTTTTTCCTCCATCTCCAGGAGCAAAGCATAACTGATTCAGAACAAGGGGGAACCTTGCAGATACTCACCTTTGGCAAGCAAACCCAGGCAAAGCAGAGACTTGTCAGGATCTTTACCTATACCAGCCCACGTTCCCCTTGGATTGAGCCTTTGGGTGCTGGTAGAGCACAATTTAGGTGGGGTCTCTGCTGATAGTAGAATAGAAGGTCCATATTAGTTAGGTCATAGGCAGGCAGCCAGGTGTATCTAGGATTCAGATAGTGGTCTGAGGCAGGTGTGGTCAGGCATATTCGAGGTCCAGGAAGTGGTCAGAGGCAGGTGGAGGTCAAGCATACCTGAAGTGCAGGAAGGGTTCAGAACTATTTATACATCTGAAGGAGAGGAAGATGGACAGATAGAAGGGAACAGGCAGGCAAGAGCCAGAACAAGTGAGCAACAGAGAATGCACAATTAAGTTCTGGAATTTGGTGCCAGAGGATGTGGTTAGTGCAGTTAGTATATCTGGGATTAAAAAAGGTTTGGATAAGTTCTTGGAGAAGTCCATTAACTGCCATTAATCAAGTTGACTTATGGAATAGCCAGTAGCCACTGCTATTACTGGCATCAGTAGAATGGGTACTTGCCAGGTACTTGTAGCCTGGACTGGCCACTGTTGGAAACAGGATGCTGGGCTTGATGGACCCTTGGTCTGACCCAGTATAACAATGTCTTATCTTCTTATGTTCTTATGATGGAACAGGCTGTAATGAAGACTGAAGACAAGCTGGATGAAGAATGAAGGCAAGCTGTATAAAGACTGAAATGCTGGGAAGCAACATGCACTGTGATGAGTAGTTGGACTTGTTGCTGAGGTGTGTTGCTTCTGGGGTTCTGCCCTTATATTAGGCAGTGCTGGTGATGTCATCTTTAGGGACCATGGGGACTTTTCCACCACAGTCCCTTTAAATCCTGGGAAGTGGTGCACTCACGCATCTAGGGGGAGGAACAGTACCTGCAGTCAGCGGTCCTGGTGGCGGCTCAGAGCAAGGGAGAGCGACATCCTGCTGAGTGGTTTGATTAGTGATGTTTGCCACATTAGTAGATTTCAAGGCTGGGCCAGCCCAGGAAGGTGAATGTGGCAGTTCATGGAAGCAGCCCACAGACTGCCAAATGCAACACTCAGTCAACGTTTTGGCTGATCAATTTAGAGCTTCATCAATCAACATTGTCAGTGTCCTTCGAGGGCTTTACTCATCTATACAGGAAATGAACAGAACCCTTACCCATGTGATTGGGCTTATGTTCCCCAGGAGGCGAGTTCATTGTCCAACTCTGAAACCACAGAATGCAGCAGCCCTCCTCCCCTTTACAGAGCCAGAGGTAGAAACCAGAAATGGAAGCCATATCCTCGAGGTAAGTTCCCACCATGCTGAAGTGTTTCTGACATTATCTGTACCACACTCGACCACCAATGAATCAATCTGGACCCATCCCAAACCCATTCTGTTCTATTTATGACTCGTCAACTAACACAGACCATGAGTGACTGTCTCTAAATCCCACCCAGCCCACATTTGACCAAAGACAGCCCCAGGAACCACATACAATGAAGAATAGTAAGACATTGGCTGTCACTGCCCCTCCAGACCACCAAAGACTGTCTCTAGGGTTCTATGATGAGAGAGGCTTTATTTTCCAAAAGTGTATCATCATCTGTCATCACTGCAGTATGTAGAAATGGTGCTTGCACTCCTGTTCTTCTTTCCAGTGCAGATGTTTCTCCCCCTCATCTCTATCATTGCTTGACTCACCACCAACACTTATCTCATCCGGTGAGTATTTATACTCCAACATTCCACAGCACTATTCTTACTGATTTCCTGATAGGCTGGACAGCTTAAGACTTGCATGTCACATTTTTTTTCTCTTTTCCCTTCGTTTTGCAGATGAGTGCATCAATGGTGCTCATCACTGCAGTATGCAGTAATGGTGGTTGCGCTCCTGCTTTTCCTCCAGTGCAGATGCTCTTTCCACTTGGACACCTCATTAACATGGATTCTTCTGCCACTTAGATGTCATGTTTGAGTCATCACTCACTGCACTGCTGACACTGGTCTCCTCTTAATCCATGAGTATTTATGCATCAACATTCCTGTTTACTATTTTTGCTGATTCCATAGTAAATGCTGGACAGTACATCGCTGGGCTTCAGATTTTCATTTCTCACTTTTGTTTTTCTTTCTCCTTATTTTTGCTGGTGGGTACATTTACATCATCAGCACTTATCATTGCAGTCTGCAAAAATATTGGTTCCATTCTTGCTCGCTCTTTGCCACTTTTTTGCTGAAGTAGTGGATCCAACTCTTGGATGTTTCATCTGCTTTGCCAGGCTGTCTCCAGTTTATGGATCTATTGATTGCATTTATGGACTTTCACTGCATATTCTACCTTGATTATGCTCTGTTTTCCTGGCTGTCAGTGTGGCTCATCAAATGTTACTGATTCTTGATAAATATGCATCCTTGCATTTTATACAAATGCTTCAAAGTCAGTCTTATATTCTTACCTCTGCAATTGCTTTTGAGGTGAAATTAACAATCTCAAAAAGTTAATTGTGTACTGTTTTGTTTTTTCTTCTTGGGATGTGGGTTATAGGCATCACAGTCACAGACTGTGCCTCCTTTGGTCCAGGAATGTCCACATTGGTGTGAATATCCTTGACCTAAGGATGCAGGGCCTGTAACAGGCATCACAATCACAAGCTGTGCTTCCTTTGGGCATGGATTTCCATTCTGATGTGGGAAACTCTGGCCCAAGGATGCACAGCCTGTGAGAAAATGGAGTTATACCAATGAAGGAGGAGACTAGTCAGTCATGAAAAATGATATTTTATTAAACTCACATTAAAATCTGGAACATTCATTAATTTTTATTTTATTCATTTAGATTCATATTCCACACATTTCCAAGAGTTCAAGGCAGATAACACACAAAAACATTCATAAAATCTTAAAAACAATAACACTGCAAAAAACTAAAAAGAGATTTTAGAATAAAAACATAAATTACAAAAGATTGCAGTGATTAAATAACATCTTAAAAAATTATAACAAAATATGATAAAAAAAATGAAAAAATATAATATAAATAAAAACATGAACATAAAATAATCAGTTGTCACCCCAGAGACTACCACATTAAAAAACAAATAATAAATAAAACAAGTCAATGGCCGCACTGTGTATTTCTCCTAGCATTCCTCTTTCTTTGCTCCAGTCTGAGAAGAGACAAATGCTGGAATTGGAATTTCTTCCACACAGTCCCTGCCCCTGTCAACTCCCTCCTCCCCAACCATGTGTAAAAACTTACGTCCAGAATAATTTGCTTTGATTTGAAGCAGAGCTCAATTCCACTTGACGTATTATCTCTATTTGTGGCAGGTGTAAACACATTCGGCTTTGGTCCCAGGTCCATATCCATATCCAGATAAACGCCATCCCAGAGAGTGATCTTATGAAGCATACAGCACACCACAATGATACCCAATACTTGATCTGGTAAATACTGCAGTGCTCCACCAGATCATTCAAGGCTGCAGAACTAGTTTTTAAAAAGGACAAATTTATGTTCTATGACATCTCTTGTTCTTGTATGCACCTCGCTATACCTGATTTCTGCCACTATACTCCCCTATGAGGAAAGACTAAAGAGGTTAGGACTTTTCAGCTTGGAGAAGAGACGACTGAGGGGGGATATGATAGAGGTGTTTAAAATCATGAGAGGTCTAGAACGGGTAGATGTGAATCGGTTATTTACTCTTTCGGATAGTAGAAAGACTAGGGGACATTCCATGAAGTTAGCATGGGGCACATTTAAAACTAATCGGAGAAAGTTCTTTTTTACTCAACGCACAATTAAACTCTGGAATTTGTTGCCAGAGAATGTGGTTCGTGCAGTTAGTATAGCTGTGTTTAAAAAAGGATTGGATAAGTTCTTGGAGGAGAAGTCCATTACCTGCTATTAAGTTCACTTAGGGGCGGATTTTCAGACTCCGCGAATAGGCCTACTTTTGTTTGCGCTCCAGGCGCAAACAAAAGTACGCTGGAATTTAGTAGATATGCACGGAGCCGCGTGTATCTGCTAAAAACCTGGATCGGCGCGCGCAAGGCTATCGATTTTGTATAGCCGGCGTGCGCCGAGCCGCGCAGCCTACCCCGTTCCCTCCAAGGCCGCTCCGAAATCGGAGCGGCCTCGGAGGGAACTTCCTTTTGCCCTCGCCTCACCTTCCCCTCCCTTCCCCTACCTAACCCACCCACCCGGCCCTGTCTAAGCCCCCACCTTACCTTTGTCGGGGGGCGTAAATCCCCGCGCGCCAGCGGGCCTCTTGCGCGCCGGGCCGCGACCTGGGGGCGGGTACGGAGGGCGCGGCCACGCCCCCGGACCGCCCCGGGCCGTAGCCACGCCCCATACCCGCCCCCAAAACGCTGCCGACACGCCCAGAAAACGCCGCGACGACCGGGACCGCCCCCCGACACGCCCCCCTCGGAGAACCCCGGGACTTACGCGAGTCCCGGGGCTCTGCGCGCGCCAGTAGGCCTATGTAAAATAGGCGCACCGGCGCGCAGGGTCCTGCTCGCGTAAATCCGAGCGGATTTACGCGAGCAGGGCTCTTAAAATCCGCCCCTTAGAGAATAGCCACTGCCATTAGCAATGGTTACATGGAATAGACTTAGTTTTTGGGTACTTGCCAGGTTCTTATGGCCTGGATTGGCCACTGTTGGAAACAGGATGCTGGGCTTGATGGACCCTTGGTCTGACCCAGTAAGGCATTTTCTTATGTTCTTATGTTCTTATGCAGACAGGGGCGTGAGCAGCCATGCCTTCCAGTTGTAACTAGCATCTTCAGGAAAACTAGAGAATAATCCATTAACTTGCTGCATGCAAGTCACCAAAATAATCTGAGTTGTTGCCCACCCCTCAGTTTGGCCCACACTTTTTTACCCACTCCAAAGAGATTACATATACCCATCCCAGACAGCTAACAGAAAGTGTGCATTATTCTGCTTTTTGGAACCCACTCCAGAGAGCTTACATTTTAAATTTTCAGCTAACGCTTTCCACACCAACCCCAGAGAGCTTACATGTGTAGCAGAATGGTATGTATTTTGGTACTAGACATCAGAAAATATGAACTATTATACCTTTTGGTACCCACCTCAGATAGCTTACATTTATCTACCCCAGACAACTAACATTTGATTATATAACAGAATAGGATGTACATTTGGCACCATGCATTAGGAATTGGCATTCAGGAGAAAAAAAATCAGAAATGAGATGAAATTTCCTATCTCATTTCAGATAGTTTTCAAAACAGAACAAGTTAAATTCCATCTGAATCTTGTTTCATTTTGAAAACCTATTTAAAAAAAACACAAATTCACCGGTCAGACCTAGGCCTAGGCCAAGGCCAAAGCTGGGGCCTTGTCTGGGGTTTAGGCTGAGACCCATAGCAGGGGTACTGACTTATGTCCAAAAGTGACTCTGAAGTCTCAGCCTGGGCCTCAATTAAGCCATAGGCTGTGACACAATGAAGAAGCTATGGTCTATGCCTGAGCACGATATTGGGGTCTTGACCTATGCCCTGGCCCAATGCCAGGGATACTATTTAGCCTAGGCCAGGGCCCATGCTAAGGGCTGATGCTGCTGACTGGCACAGAGTCCAGATCCCAATGCCAGGGCCTCAGCCCGGTCCCAAGCCCGATGCCGGGGACCGGCCCAGAAGCCATGTCCTAGGCCTAGGCCGAGACAGAGGTCAGATGCCACTGGGGTCTTGACTCAGACTCAGAACTGATGCCAGGGCCTGGCCTGAAGCAGGGTTCCATTGCCTGGGGTCCAGGCCTCAGAGCTCCTCTTTGGCATTTTTTTTCTTTGGCTCTTCTTCGCCAAATTATGCCATTCCCTGGGGTTGTTGCACCGGAGTTAATTAATTCCAGCGCAAACTCACCAGTGGAGGGCACCATTTTGATGTATAGCAGTTGAATTAGTTGCTATATATCAAAGTTACACCCTCTACTGGAGAGGATGCATCAGAGTAAATTAATTCTGGAGGAATAACCAGAGAGTACAGAGTCACGAGGAAGAGCCGAAGAAAGAAGATGTTGAATAGGAGATCCAAGGCTTTGTGTAGGGACCTGGCCTCTGGTTGGGGCCCCAGCATCAATCCTGGGTCTGGGCCAAGGTTTAAGTGTCAGGACCTGGCCTTTGGGCCGGGCTGCAGCATCGGGCCTATGTCCAAGTCCTAGCCTAGGTTGAGTTGCAGGTGTTGGTGTTTCTTTCAGTTTGGTTCAATTACTAAGCCAAAAAAAAAAAAAATAAACCCACAAAAAAAAGACAAAAACTGGTCTCACTGAGGCCTTCCAATCCTTTCCCAAATTTAAGAAAGTCTCCCTAGCTGTTTTTGATCTCTCTCCCTACCGCTCTCCCACCCAGCAGAAGAAGACTTAGGGCCCATAATTACCCAGCTAAGCTTAGTCTAATCTAGTCAGAACCTTCCTGAGCCTCTCCGTTCCTTTGTCTGTACCCCCTGAAAATTTGCTGGGGATGGGGAGGTCCCCAGGCTCCACTTACCCCTAGACTAAGTTCAGAATACAAAAGAGGCAGGGGAGTGATAGTGGGCAGCTGGCTAAATCGTGGCAGTGTAGTTTCACCCGCCACGGTGCACCACGCCGCACACTATCGCCCCCTTAGTGTCACGGGAAAAGGTAGTGTTACTTCCCACTGTGCTGCCAGTGATAATGTGGTAAACATTATCACCAACAGCGCTGCCGAGCCATAACCCCGCCCTAATCCCACCCACACTCCTCCCCTTCCCCTTATTAGCATGGCATCACCACGATGCAGCCATTGTTGCAGAATAAAGAATGACCCTGTCCATTCTCTGTGTGTTCTACTGGGGTCCAAAGGGGATGGAGTGATCCCTGCTTGTTCTTGTCCTAGCTCACAGTACAATTATAAATGGTGCCTGTTGATACGAGAATGTACAACTAACTGGCACTGAGCACACCTGAGACAGGTGCCTAACTAAAATCACTTTAGTGCCATTTTTCCAGGTAGTCTGCACTATTTATTAAAAGATTCTAGGGGCAGAATCTATGAGCATTGCTTCTGCTTCTTTCCTGATGATGCTCCTTCAAAAGAAGGGATATCTGGGGGGCTGGGTGATCCTCATCTCGAGCACTTGGTAGTTGTTCATTGGAAGGCAGGTGAGAATGGCCTGGGGAGGCCCCAGTTAGATATGGTTCAGCCCATCCAGGTGTGTCTGAGCCCCAAAGTTGATATTATCTGTGGGAGGGGCTCAGATGGACTTACACAGGTCCTGGATGTGCTCTGGGAGAACCATCAAGATCTTTTTTTTCTTTTGGCAGGTTTAATAATGTTTTCAGTTTGGGAAATGATCCAAACTGAACCCCCCCAAAAAAAATAATTATTAAATGGGATGAAAAAAAAAATTCAAACCTCTCACCTGAAATGAAAAAAACAAACAAATGAAATTGTTGAGGCTGCACATCTTAGAAGCTAAGAGAATATATATATATATATATATATATATATATATATATATATATATATAAAATCAGATTACAACTGTCATGAAAGCAGATTTTCAGATCTTGCCCTGGGTCTCTCTTAGCTAGGTTAAAAGCTTCTTCTCTAAAGGGGAGAAATAGATGCTCTTATAGGGATGTGCTTTTGTTTGCAAATGACATGAAAATATCAACAGTATTCTTTGTCATTTTCCTAATTTTGCATCAGAAATAATACAATTTTATTATATGCTTTGTAGCATTTTAGAGACCCCCCTGTAAAAAATATGCCAGTAGGTCCCTTACCTGCCTCCTCTCCATCCCAGTCCACCCAAATAGTTTTACAAAAAATTGTGTCAGGCCTCTGCTAAAATCCCCTCCTGTCCCTCTCCCATTCCCCCAAATTCTCTGCATTAAGCTGAAAGCAAAATTGCCCCTTACCTCCTTGCTTGCCTTCTAGCATTGCTCTGACTGGCAAATCTAAGCTAGCTATATGAAAGCGAACATAGCTAACTTAGGGGCTGATGCAATACAGTGCGCTCAGCCGAGCGCACTGTATAACCCGCAGTTGGACGCGGGTTAAATAGGCACTAATCTACCCTCTAATGCAGAGGGGGATTAGTGCCTATTTAACGCACATCCAATGTGGAGTGAATGGGATAGCGCTTGTTGGGAATGAGAGAGTAAGGTTCTCTGACACAATATCTATGACATCATTTATTAATGTGACATCATGGTAATATACGTTATTTACAGAAAGTTATTTACATACCACATGGTTGCATATGCCATCCAGCACCCTTCGTGTCATCAGCCTTGTATCGAGGAGTCGTCAGGTCAGCAAAGGCGAGAAGGGGGTTTTCAGTGTCCAGCACTCTATACGTCTATAGAGGCAATATCTCCTACTCCTGCCGGACACTGGAAAATCCTGCTCTTTTATACCGTGCCGTAAACAAGTGTGTGTGCGAGAGAGAAATGATTGATCACTATCCCCCCATGTTATGTATCAACAGTTGCTATTACCCAGTCGGACTCGTCCTGTCCCTGGCATGTAGGCGGTTGATCAGACTGCTGTATTCCTGACAGGGAGCCAGAAAGCTGAGTTGCACAACCTGTTTAACAAGAACATGTTTATCCTACAGCGCTCATCACATGCAAATGAATGAGGCTATTACAGCGCTCATCACATGCATGTGAATGAGGCTATTACTCATTCACTCCAATGCAAAAAAATAAATGTGCGTCTCAGATGCACATTTATCGCTCAACTATTATCGCCTGCCTGGAGCATCGGTGCCATTTTATTTTTAGAACAGCTGATGCCTGGGAACAGGAAATCTGTCCCCGAGGCCCCCCTGGATCTCTCCTCTCCCCGAGGCCCCCCTGGATCTCTCCCCGAGGCCCCCTGAGGCCCCCCTGGACCACCAGGTAATTTTAAAAGGTTTTGGGGGGGTCGGGAGGGTGGGGTCGATTTAAAGGGTCGGGTGGGTTTTTTTTTTTAGCGGCGCGGGCCTCCCTAAAAAAAAAGGGTCGGGAGGGTGGGGGAGGCTAAGGGGGGTCGATTTAAAGGGTCGGGTGGGTTTTTTTTTTATCGGGCCATCGGCGCCATTTTAATTAGTGGCAGCCAAAATGGCGCCGATGGCCCGAGAGCGGGAGATCGCGCCGGGACCCCCCCACTGGACCACCAGGTAATTTAACATTTTGTGGGGGTTCGGGAGGGTGGGGGAGGGTAAGGAATTGGTTTTAAAAGGTCGGGGTGGGTTTAGGGGTTGTTTTGGTGTGCCGGTTTTCCCGCCCTCCCCCAAATAATTCCCATGCCTTATTTAACAATACAATACAAATGCCCCTGACGATAAATCGGGGGCATTTGTATTGTATCGTGCACTCTGACGATTTAGGACGATTTTAAAATTATCTGACAATAATTTTAATCTTCAAAAACGATTCACATCCCTAAGTGCCTCCTTGGCAATGGGCACCTGGGAGAGGTGGCTGTAAGTGCGGGTTAGAAAAATGGATGCTCAATGTGAGCATCCATTTTTTCTCTCTACCAGCACAATATAGACGAACCTTGTAAATTATTTATGTATATTGTGTAAATTGAAAATTTTTTCTTTCCTGTCAAGCCTTTTATTTGGTCTCTGTGGTTCTATCTACTTAGTATCGAGATGATACTTTATAGGCGGAACCACAGAAAGCATTTTTGTTGTGTGTTGTTTTGTTGAGCCCTCAAGTCTGGAATGACAATGCCAGCCTGGGGCTGGCGTTAAATTTTCAACATTAAACTGGGCAAGTTGAATGCATGACCTTTTTTTGCAATCTTGGATAATGGCTATTGGCTAATAGCCTCATCTACATGAATTTACAAGTGATGAGCGCTATTAATTATCTGTTCGATAGAATGTGCATTTTGAACACACTAATTTTGTTACTGCATCAGGCATTAGGGATGTGCAGAGGGATGCCATACGTTGCATTCGGGATACATATTCGTCGGGGGGCAAATACGTTGCATACGTCCGGATGGCGCCCCGATATGGTTATACGTCTAATCCTATTCTAATCCTACCCGGCTAAAATTAAATTTACTACAACCCCCCACCCTCCTGAACCCCCCAAGACTTACCAAAACTCCCTGGTGGTCCAGCGGGGGGTCCGGGACCCATCCCCTGCACTCCCACACCCTCCATACCAGTTTCAAAATGGCGCCAATAGCCTTTGACTTACCATGTCACAGGGGCTACCGGTGCCATTGGTCAGCCCCTGTCACATGGCCATCGGCGCCATCTTGTGCTCCTACCATGTGACAGGGGCTGACCAATGGCACCGGTAGCCCCTGTGACATAGTAAGGGCAAGGCTATCTGCGCCATTTTGATTCCTGGCACCCGACGGCACGAGTGCAGGAGATTGCTCCCGGACCCCCGCTGGACCCCCAGGGGCTTTTGGCCAGCTTGGGGGTGCCTCCTGACTCCCACAAGACTTGCCAAAAGTCCAGCGGGGGTCCGGGAGCGACCTCCTGCACTCGAGCCATCACAGGGGCCGTCACAGGGGCCAACCATCGGCCCTGTGACATAGTGAGGGCAAAGGTAGCGCCAGCACCATTTTGAATACTGGCAATACGGCCCGAGAGCAGGAGGTCGTTCCGGACCCCCCTGGACTTTTGGCAAGTCTTGAGGGGGTCAGGAGGCCCCCTCCAAGCTGGCCAAAAGTCCCTGGGGGTCCAGCGGGGGTCCGGGAGCGATCTCCTGCACTCGTGCCGTCTGGTGCCAGGAATCAAAATGGCGCTGATAGCCTTGCCCTTATATTGTCACAGGGGCTACTGGCGCCATTTTGAAACGTACCGAGGGTGTGAGAGTGCAGGGGATGGATCCCGGACCCCCCGCTGGACCACCAGGGAGTTTTGGTAAGTCTTGGGGGGTTCAGGAGGGTGGGGGGGGTTGTTTAAATTGGCAGACAAATAATTCGGCGAAAATTAGTTGTATTCGTGGGGAAAGCGATACGTTTCGCTTCCCCACGAATACAATGAATATTGGCACATCCGTTGCGGATTGCCAATACGTAGGGACCGAATGCACACCCCTCTCAGGCATTAGTGTAGTGCGTCCAAAACACATGTCCAATACAGAGTTAACCAGTGCACTGGTCTGAGCGCCCGATATTGCATCGGCCTGTTAGTAAATGACCAGAATTAACCACTATAGAATTTCAGCATGGACAGCCTATTCATGGACAGTTATTGTATCTATGCGACAGCTTGACAAGTATTACCTGTATGTAATGGACACAGTATTATCTCCATAAATGAACATGTACTAAAAACAAATGGCATATGATTTCATACTTGCAACCATATCTATTAAACATTATAGTTTAAGCCTTCTGGGCTCTTTTAAAGCTTTTGGGCCTGAACCCTAAAGGAAGGATGTCTTACCTCTCACTTAACAAAAGAACAGGACCTGGTCTCCTATGTTATTCTAAATCCAATGCTAAACAAGCATATTTTCAAAGTAAAAGATTGCTTTCCAAAAAATAAAATCAACAGGAAACATTGACATTGGGATGGAAATTTTTTTCCACCAGCACTGTAAAAACAGAATCTCAGGTATGAAAAAAGAGACAGATGGAGATCTGCCAGAAGACCTGTGCTTAGCTTTGAGTAAATGACAATAAAGAAGCATAAGGCAATATAGAAATAAAATAGTATATCCAGATGTTTCTCAAGCATACATTTTTCTCATGCGTTCTAAATTATTTACATATAAATCAGTCAACAACAGACTACATTGATTTTTTTATGATGCAAACGTGGAGAAATGTGTGTTTTCTTGATTGAAAATAAAACTTTTCTTATACTTTAGACATTTGTGCAGAGGCACTCATTCAAACCCAGATGGGAAACTTTGCACAGGAAAAATATAAACTGAGTCATTCTGAGTGGCTGATTCAGCTTTTTCTACAAGCATCTCCCTGCTGTATTGAAGATATATGATGCTGCCTGATCAGGCTTGAATTGTCCTCTTACAGTAAAACAAAATGCTCAATGCTAGCACAGATTTTATAAGCAAAATATATTGCAGTATATCAGAAAAGCAAATACAAAGAATTTTATTATTTGTGTCCTAGAATATATTTTGATCTAGGTCAACTAAATTATTCATGAGTAATAAATCACATTTATGAAAAATAATGCCAGCAAAAATAAAACTGTATTTTGTAAAAAGTGCTTTCTTAGGGCTTGATTCTCTGAAGATTTTTCTCCCTTTCTGTGTCTATGACTAAAAGCTTATTAAACAGACTCTTAATGCAATAGTGGTGTAGTATTACAATTTTTGTTAATAGTTTCTTCAAAATAATACAGCCATATCTGAAGTAGAGGTCTATGTATGTACTAACCTCCATTAAAAGCTGCCTTTAATGCCCACAATACTAAAGTAGTGATTCTGAAGCCGTTCCTGGAATACCCCCTAGCCAGTCTACTTTTCAGGATATGCACAAAGAATATACCTGAGATAGGAATTGCATGTAATTAAAGCAGCACATACAGATATATGTCATGTATATTTATTGTGACTATCCTAAAAATCAGACTGTCTACTAAACTAATGTTAAGTACTTAACTAATGTTAAGTAGAATACAATCGGGACTCCATAACACATCACTTCCTTTGTATAGATTAGAATGTGCTTAAAAGGCTAACTGAAAAGGGTCTGTCTCTTATGGTTTTTGCACAGTGCTGTACATGTTAAATAGCGCTATAGAACTCATAAGTAGTATTAGCACCCCTACAGTTGTAGCTTGTAATTTGTAAGTGATCATACAGCTCTGAGGCTCTGTCAAGCATGTGTTCACTGATTGCTCAGTACAACCCTTGCACAGGTATGCATATGAACAAATATTGATGTATATGACAAAAGCAGATAAACAAGTAGTATTGCAATGCTGTTTGCATCAAACATCTGTGGTAGGTGAGTCCAAAAAAATCTCCCACAATTGTTTGTGAACCAAAAGATCCACACATTTTATGTCAGAATGCTTGGCAGACAGTATCCACTAGGGAAGTGCAGAGGGAAAATTTTGTTTTAGTTAATTTATTCATTTTGTAGGTCACAATCATCTGTTTAATTTGTTTCAAATGAAAAAAAAATGTTTTATTCATTCATTTGTTTCACATTAAAGTCAATGAGGAAAACAATGCAGCCTATTTTGGGCTCTCAAATTGGGGTTTTTAAATCATTTCTGATCAACTTGTTGGTTGATGTCATCAGATGTGTGAAGGCACTCAAAAACATCAAGACTATGTCAATGTGCCACCAAAAATGGTTTGAATAGTCGAAGGATCCACAATGGAGCAAAACTCTACCAACAATGGCAGCAGTTCTCTAAGGCACCATCTGAGGAGCAAAGCAGCAGAAAGAGTGGCCAGAACATACCAAGGCTCCACCTGTTAGGTAAAGGGGACCAAAAATAGTGACATAACCCCCCCCCCCCCAAGCTGCACAAGAGGGACAAAGTACCATGAAAAGGGGAACAAAGCACCAAAATAGGAGGGAGAAATTTCAAGATAGAGAGCATTAAAGCAGCAGAAGGAGTAGGACAAACATCTCAAAAACATCATGACTGCCACAAAGCAGCCACTCACAGTGGGCCAAAACACTCCAGGGCTCCAAATCTGAGACAAAGAGCATCAACCAAATTGGTACATAGCCCTAGGTAGGGAGAACCCAGAGGAAATTCCCAGAGGAGGTCTTAAGCTGTTTCTATATGGCATCACTAAGGGAAGTGGCTGACTGTTCAGGCTTGCAATTGGTCTTTCCCTTTACTGTGTCTAATCTCAGTCTTGTCAATATCATCATCTTTCTCTATCTCCTTATAAGAAGCTAAGATACTATTGATTAGAGGCAAAACATTATCTTCAGCCACTAGCTGTTCAATATCCTGTAATTCAGGGAGACCAGAACATGATTCTTCTTCTGAATCAGTTTTGCAAATACTCTCTATATTACCTGAGAAGCAGTAATAGTGGAGAAGCTGGGTCTTGGTTTTAGATGCTATACTTCTACAGTCCTTGCCTTTTGCTATTGTATAATTCATTGATGGCTAAATATAAGATTAGAAAAATAATGATAAAAACCGTAAGGAAAGCAAGTTTAAAGAAATAGTCTAAGAGAGCATGAAACCATTAAAGATAACTGGGTAAGGTCTGAATTTAGCATCAGATTGCCAGAGCAAAACCAAGAGTCAGCAAATACCATAAGGTAATAGAATTTGAAAAGATCCTCAAAGATAGTTAAAGTAGAGGCAGAACCACCCAAGATAAAAAAAAAAAGAGTGGCTTGGTGCAGCAGCATCAGCATCAGTAGCCTGGTTGCCTGGAATGCCCTTCCGGAGGATGTGGTGAGGACCAAAACTGTGAAGGACTTCAAAGGGGCGTGGGATAAACACTGTGGATCCATAAAGTCAAGAGGCCGCCAATGAAGAGTGGGTGACTCTCCAGAATGATGGCTACTGCCTGGAGACAATACCCTTATTAAATAATCATACACATGCTTACTGTGACTCCAACATCGCTCTAAGCTTCAACAGCAAGGGGAAATGTGGAAAAAAGGACTCACACTCACAAAGAGGGGAGTAGCTGGCTTGTTACGGCGATTACTACCCCAAATCAAATGCCTGATACTTCACTTTCACTTTCAATCTTCACTTTCAATGCATATACAGCATAGTTCTCTGCTTCAACGGCAGGGGAGAAGAAAAACTGATATTTCACACATCCAGCAGAGCTCTCTGCTTCAACGGCAGGGGAGAAGAAAAGAGGGTTCGCACTCACAAAGCGGGGAGTAGCTGGCTTGTTACGGCGGTTACTACCCCAAACCAAATGTGCCTGATACTTCACTTTCGATGCATATCCAGCATGGCTCTCTGCTTCAACAGCATGGGAGAAGAAAAACAACCAATAAGGGCTGTATAACAAAGTCTGGGTAAAACAAATAAGCATGGGTGGAGCTTGCTTATTGCGGCGGCTACTACCCCTAACTAATCAAGCTAGATATTTCACTTGGATGCAGCTCCATCACTGCTCTCTACATTAAAGGTGGGGGTGGAAGGGAAATAGAACCAAGAGCTAAGAGAAACAGATAAGTATGAGAGAAAAAAATGTGTGAAGCTTGCTGGGCAGACTGGATGGGCCATTTGGTCTTCTTCTGCCGTCATTTCTATGTTTCTATGTTTCTATAAGTAGCACTTGAAATTAAAAGCACAAACAGTAGGTACAGAGTAACACAGCAAGAAGAGTGGCAACAAGGCCTCAAGATAAACAGGCTGAGGCAGGAAGAAGAATGGTATCAAAAGCTTAAGGCACCAAGAGGGCAAAACAGTATCAGGAGTGATATAAAGGGCCCAACTATCCATAAGTGGTATTCAAGATGTGCAAAGCATTCGATTGCCAGGGTCAGTACTGAATTGTCAGCAAGTACTGTAAGGGAAGGTAATTTGAAAAGAACCTGAAAAGACAACTGGAGCAGAGGCGGAACCACCCAGAGGTAACAAGAGTTTCTTAGAGCAGCAGAAGCAGTGGCACTGGAAATTAAATCACAAATGGTAGGTGCAGAACAATGCAGCAAGCAGAGAAGCTCTACTTTGCAAGCAGAATTAGAATACTTGGCATTCTTGTCTGAAAAGAAGTTCTAGTTCTGCATTCTTAGACATTCCCCCACAAATTATGCACTGGGGGATAAAACACCCCAGTATAACCTATGAAAAATTAGGATGGAATAACTAGGCTGGGATTTAAGCAGAAAACAACACAGAGGTATCAAAACCTCCAAAGGGGGCATAGGTGGCAGCAAAGTAGAGTGTCAGCAGCAAGACCCCAAGATGTAGCTTCAGGGGTATGGCAGATAGGCATGATGTCAGAAAGACCCCCAAGATATAATGTCAGAGTAATGGAAACAAGACAGAGTAACAGCAAGAACCAACTTTCCTGCTGCTCTTCAGGGACATGGAAGACAGCAAGGCATAATGAAAGCAGGAACACCAAGGTTTAGGATTAGGGATATAGCAACAAGGAGAATGGGAGCAAGATCCACAAGGTATAAAATAAGGAGCATGGATCCAAACAAGTAAGAGTGGCAGGAAGACCCCAAGGTGTAGCATGTCTGCATGTTGACTATCTGCATGTCTGCACTGTCTGCATGTGGACTATACTATAGCAGTACAGTGGAATATTACACTCAGCAGCTCTCAAAGTGTGTACAAAAAATGTCTCTCACACACATATAGTGAGGAGAATTGCAAAGAGCATAGAGGCATCAAAACTACCAAGGTGCAGAGGGATGGATGGTGTACTGTAAATTGCAAAGAGGCATCAAACCCCCAAAGTATAGAGTATTGATGTGGTACTGCAAACAGTACAGAAATATTAAAACCCACAAGGTATCATGAGAGAGGCAAAGGGAACAAACAATAGTTGTATGAAAAGTTCAAAGCAATGAAAATACCCAAAGAGAAGAAATTACAGCAACAACAGTAGATTTCCCAAGGCACTACGAAGTGGCATAATGATGCCAATAATAGCAGGTGTTCTCCAAGGCAACATTAGAAAGGCAGTAGCAATGGTAAATTTAGACAGGACAGAATAGAGCCAGGAAAGGTGGGCTGGGGTGGAAGGAGAAACTTTAATGCTTTTTTTTTCTTTTTCAATATTATTTCTTTTAGGGGAGAGAACATCCCAGTATAAACAATAAAGAAGCAGAATGAGAGAACTAGGCTAGGATTCTAGAAGACTACAAAAAACATTAAGTTAGAGATCCAGAAAAGAGGTGGAATGGAAGGAGAAACCTGTATGTTTTTTTCTTTTCTTTTTTACTATTTATTTTGGTGACAAAACATCCCAGTATAAACACCAGAGAAGCAGGGTGGGAGAACTAGACTGATTTTCTAGAGGTGTACAGCAAAACAGTAAGGCAAATAATCAGAAAAGAGGTGGGGTGGGAAGAAAACATATTTTTTCTTTTATTACATTTTATTTTGGGGATGAACAGGGCTTAATTTGTAGACCAAAAGGAAGTAGAACTGTGGAACAGGGCAGTGGGATGCAGAGAGGGGAGCAGAGGCAGGGTAGACTGTGATCTGTGTGGATCAGGGTCAAATGTGAATTCTCTCTATTCCCTAAACACAGCCACTCTATCACACACACATATGTGAACACACTCTTTATACACTTCTTCTTAGTTATCCCAATCATCCTTCATCCCCAGCCCCAATCAGTGATCAGTCTTTAGCCATTATTCACCCATCAATGCTCAGTAGGTATTGGTAGGTGAAGGTCAACTGGGGTTGAATACTGTTGGGGGATGTGGATGGAGGGTCACTTAGAAAAGGAGGAGGACTGAAGAGAGAATGAGACCTTTTTTGTCTACCCTCTTATTCCTCCTCCTTTCTGTCTTGGTGATCCTGATTCTCCATCCCTATCCTTCACTTTTTTATGTCTGTCTGTACCTCTGCAGTTTTTGCTTCAGTAGTAATACCCCTTCCCCTCCTATTCCCTCTAGATCAGGAGGAGATGTGCTGAATTAGGGAGTAGAGTAGTTGTTCTCTCTATTTCTGAGTTTTATAGAATTTATTAAAGCATTGCTGAATGTTTTGGATACTAATAGCTGTCACACTATATCTGAGATGCTGAAAGGTCCCATACAGTAATGTGTTTCGTTGTTTTCACATTGTCATCTGTTTGTCTGAAAAACTTGGTAGATGCAAGTTAGCTGCAAGAATCAATGTTGATCTGAGACCCTATTAGGAATATAGGGACATTAGCAAAGACAATCCTGCTTGCTGGAAATGTCTTCTCATTCTATCATGCTGAAGAAGTAAATACAGATGTTAACTACATGATGACCCATGCAACTGTTTTGGATGGGTTATGACTTGTGAGTGAAGTCCTGTTAGAATTGCATACTACCACTATTGAACACTTGTTTGTGAATTGTACTATGGATGTAACGCACCTTATGAATTGCTTATTTACCCTGTTTGGCATTTGATTGTCCTTAATAAAAATTGCCTAATTGTTGACGGCCATAACATTTTTCTATATTCTATTCCTAAGAAGGAAGCAAGGTAGTACAATGAGTTGGAGGATACAGGAAGACTGGTGTGATTCCTATTGATTCTTCCAGTCACTGTTTTAATGAGATCAGAGTAACATAGTAAATGATGGCAGATAAAGATCAAAATGATCCATCCACTCTGCTCAGCAAGGTGTATAGGATGTAACTGCCATTCCTTGTAGGTTAATCTCATGCCTTCTGTTGAGGAATATAACTGACCCTAAGTGCAGGTTACGCCCATGCATTAATGTTACTCCAAACATTACCACAAGTTACCACATTTCTCTGTTTCTATCTTCTAGTCATTTGGGATCCTTTGTGTTCATCCCATGCTCATTTGAATTCCATTGCCACTATTGCCTTTACCACCTCTTCTGAGATGGCATTCCATGCATCTGCCCAGGAGCAGATTGTAGGAAAATATCAACCTGGGTTTTTTTTTTCAAAATAAGCACACAGGCAATATGGCCGACCCCCTTGTGTACTGTCTGTGCAGCTCTTGTTTCAACAGCTTCCAAAAGCATGCCAAGCCAACCCTTGAGAGGTCCATCATGTGACCTAGAGCCAAAATATCTCTAATGTAAATTCCACATTTTTCCTAACTAATTAAGCACACCCTAGACCGGGAATGAGCAAACTGAACTTCAGTTCCCCTTCCATCCATTAAACTGTTAGGCCCTGTGCCCCTCATAAGTCTGGTTAACACAGCAGAAAAAAACCCGTGGTCCTTCCAGCTTGCCCAGCAAGTTTTTGTTTTTTTGTTTTTGTTTGTTTTCTTTATATCTTTTAGGGCAATAACAGCTGCTCCATGCAGGTTACCTGTTTCTTCACTTCCATGCTTTAGCTACTATGAATCTTCTGTGTTTATCCCACACCCTTTTGAACTTCTTTACCTTCCTTTTCTTCATCACGTCTTCCATACATCCACCACCCTTGGAGAAATACTTCCTAACACATTTCCTATTCCCTCGAAGTTTCATATTATGACTAATGTTCTACAGATTCCATTCCATTGGCAAAGGTTTTATTTTTGTGTGTTATTAATGCCTTTCAGGAATTTAAAGGTCTGCATTGTATCTCTCCTATCTCTCCTCTCCTCCAGGGTATACATTTTCAGGTTTTTCAGTTTCATCTCATATGACTTTTGATGCAGAACCCCTCACTATTTTGGTTGCCTTTCTCTGGGCTGCTTCCATCCTGTCTCTCTCTTTTGAGATACAGTCTCTCTCATGTAGATACTGTATATTTTGGATTCCTGACCTGTTGTTAGTCTCTTGCCAACCAATCAGCTCTTGAACAAGTTGTCAAGTGATGAGGCAACCACACTGCCAACTAGTGGCTCAGACACATTCTGCTGTTGTGCTCATGTGCTCACTTACAGGTCGATACAGCAAGGCCGCATTAGAAAGAGTGCGGCAGTGCCGGGCGCACCCTCGTTCCCCGCACACACAGTCCTGCTCACGTACCGCTCGATACTCTATTCAAATTGCTTGCAAATGCAAGCTGCGTCTGCCAAGCGTTAGGCGAAGGGTTAGGCCCGCGCAACCCATTTTACTGTATAGGCGCTTAATACAGTGGGAGGAGGGAAGAAGGGACTGGCTGTGTAAAGCGACGAAGCGGCGAAGTGACTTACTTTTTGCAGCCCCTCCGGACATCGGACGACCTCTCCTGCCTCCAGCTGCTCGCGAAGATGGACGCCTGCACTGCCGCTGAAGACATGACGTCACGACGTTTGGCGTCAAGGTATGTGATGTCACGTATTCAGAGGCCGTGCAGGCGTCCATCTTCGCGAGCAGCTGGAGGCAGGAGAGGTCGTCCAATGTCCGGAGGGGCTGCAAAAAGTAAGTCGCTTCGCCGCTTTACACTGCCAGTCCCTTCTTCCCTCCTCCCAGAGCAAGGCTGCTTTTCGCACCCTGCTTCGGGAGGAGGGGAGAGGGGACTGGCACGGGGGAAGCCACGATGTCCAGAGGGGAGCTGCAAAAGTAAGTCGCCGAGCGTAGGATTGCCCGTCCTCTCCCCTTTCTCTCTTGCAACTTTTTTTTTCGCTTTTTTTTTGTTTCGGGAGGAGGGGAGAGGACTGGGGCTGCCCCGGAGACCGGCACCCATGGACGCGGCCAAAGCAGGAGAGCGTGGGCTGGGGGAAAGTTTGCCGCCTACCCTTACTCCTGCCTCTAATGCAGGGGTAAGGGTAGGCGGTAAGTTAGCAGGTTAAACGCGCGGCAAAACGGCAGGGTAAAATAGCGATAGTCGGGGCGTGGGTTACTGGATGCTAGGGAATAGCTAATTCGCTCGTTTACATGCAATATACATGCTGCTTGCGGAAGGGGTTGCCCGGGGATTTTAGGATGCGGTAGGAGTAGGTTAAAGGGGATAGTGTATCGCAGGAAGGGCTAACGTGGCCGGAAAGTGAGTAGAACGCGAGTTAGGAGCGGGGTAAACACGGCCGCACTTTACAGTATTGAGCTGTTAGGAGGTAATTTTCAAAGGAGTTACATGTGTAAATGAAACATACTGTCACAGCAATTTTCAAATGTCCATGTATGCACTTACAGTGCACTTATGCATCTAAGAACTATTGACAGTTCAATGACATATTTTTTATTTTATTTATTTATTTAACGTTTTTATATACCGAGGTTCTGGTAACAATGTTACTAATCACTTCGGTTTACATATAACATAGCACAGATTTAACATGTTTGTCTTACAGAGAACAAGGAGGAGTGAGGAACTGGGATAAAGTATTAACTTAGATTAAATAACCTATGACATTAAGAAAAACATCATTATAAAATGAAATATAACATAATAGCGATTGGGATCAATCATTTAACAAGCGGTTACATATGTTGTAGCAATTTTCAAAAGCCCACTTACAGGCATAAAGTGCATTTACATGTGTAACACCCAATTCTAAGTATATAAATCCTTTTGAAAATTACCCCCTAGTGAGTGCCCCCTGCATCATTAGGTAAAGTTCTTGCTTGCTGCCAGCCCTTCACCAGCCTGCAGCACCTCCTCCCTTTCCCACCCCTTCGCAGCATCCCTACTTTCCAGGAGACTCACTGGTTCCACAGTTATCTGCCCTTCTGGGAGCTCAGCCCAGCCACCTCAGACAGAAGCTTCACAAACAATGAAAAGGCATTTTCTCCTGGCTCACCCCCTCCCCTCCCTTTCTGTGACTGTAGCTTGCCTCCAATTCTCCCCCCCCCCCCCCCCCCCCCCCACTACTCCAGCGCTTTCCTGTTGACCGTGTGCTACAGGGTGTGCTGCTTTTACAGTTATGGTTCTCCGGGCCTGCTCGGCCTACTTATTCCTGGGTAGAGAGGTCCAGAAGTGACCCATGCCACTGGATTCTTCTGCAATTAGAACAATGAAAATTCAGCCATAGCAAAGATTGCACACATCACTGCTGTGACTGAAATTAGGGACAGCCACTGATACAAAGCTCGAGATGGATTCCTGCTTTCCCACATGGAACCAGTGTAGCCAGGGCTGGTGCATAATAGACCTTGCAACCCCCACCCTACCCACACACAATTAAAAATAATGTATTTATAATTGATTTACATGAAAAGTGACATTCAAAGTAAAGTCTTCTGAGCTAAAACATTATTTATATCAACATGTATACTATATTTATATGCACTACTGAGTACCAACAACAAAACCCTGCAAAAGACATTGGGAACCCAAATGGTATTAGGCCCATATGCTATTAGGTGTGGACTTGACCCTTGCAAAGTTTTCATAAACCAATTTACAATATAGTAAACCTCCCATACGAAAATAGCATTAACTGCCAGCACTCAAACAGTAACAATCCTACTTATGAAAAAGCAACATAATGAATATTGTACAACCAATATACCTCCTAATAGGAAAACAGAACAACTTAGGTTGCTAATGATCTCTTCACAGAAACTGTACACTAGCAGAATCCCTAAAATTAGTTACACATGCGGAACACAGACAGACCCTCACCAAATATAAAATAAAGAGACCATAAAGTATAAATAGAAACATACAGAAGAACTGAACTGGAAACCACAATAAGAAATAGGAGAAATAGGAGATCCTCCACGAACTCAACTTAGGAGAAAGAGATCAATCAAAATTTCAGCTACTTTTGAGCAGTTTGTATTAGAAGCAGAGTGGAATTTCAGATTCTATCCAGGGTCTTGAAGAGATTGATACTTTTTGGTGGGCCTCTGCTCATCACTTTTTTAGTGGCCCTCTCTGCTCAATACTTTCATAGTGGACACTGAATTACTTTTGATAGAGATTTTTGGATTCTGAACTTGACCGATCTAAAGGGAAGGGCATACTCCGAGTATCCCAAAGGTCTGGGGTAAGGATCTTTTTGCCTGAGTTACCTGAAGAAGCAAGGGTAAGAAGTTTGATACTTTTGAAATTAGGACTTAAGGGGGCTAAACCCTTTTGAGATTTTTCCAAGTTGAGAAAGAAGTTTAGGATTTTGACCCTTAGGGGAATTTTGATGTTTTGTATTTGGGGACTGTTTCCATACAGGTTTTGTGTCTGGGGAAATTTTTCTATCTGGTAATTGACTTTATGCTGGAACTCCACTCTAGTTATCCCATAATGCATAGGGAGGACATTTTCTCCAAGGATAATGATGCAATTGAAGTGAGAAGGGCGCTAACACCCAAGATGGACAAATTGATAATAATTTTCATTGCCATAATATTTTTGTTATTTTTAATTTTTGGAATTGTGGCTTGGATCATTCTTTTTAAATTACAGTAAAGCTTGGACTCCAAGTGATTTTTTTTCTGATGATTATTCCATCCAGTGAGATATATGAACTATATGGCTGAACACTAGTATGCATCATTCTATCTATTTGCGCTGTTATTGGCTTCTTTGCTTCTTCTCTGGACAGTTTGGCACCTTTTGATGGTCTTCTACCTCCAGTGTGAGTCTGGAGTGTGAGTAGATTTGAAACACCAGGAGCCCTGGAAGATTATTCTTCCTCCCCAACTAGACCGAACCCAGACCTATAGAATCCCTAGTTACGGCTAAAGCACCAAGAGGGGGGAACCCACTACATATATTTGAAACAGTTGTTGAACAGAATTTCCAATAAATAAAATTTCATATAAAATGTTTAAATATTTTCCAAACACCAATAAAATATTTCAAAACAGCAGACACATCAAACACCCAACAATTAAAACCAATAAAGATTTAAAAAAATCCCCTCCTCTTAAATTAATATATAAATAAAATGTCTCAAACCTTTTTATTTTGATTCCAAAAGCCCTGAGATGGTCAGAAGTGAGGGATGTGCACATACTTTCTCCTCTCGCTCTCATATACACACATTTAACACAAACCACACTCTCACAAATTCACTGACATAGATGTTTAGGAACACACAGTCATACACACTGACCGACTCATAAATGCACCCAGTCATGCACACATGTTGTGAGCACAGATGGGCACTCGAGAGCATGAACCACTCTCCTGCCGTGCAACCGACACAACCCTGGGACTGGCCGTGGTCATGCCACTGCTGAGCGAGTGCATCCGGGTACAGGCTGGCTGAAACAGGAACACTCGATGACTTGGAACAGAATCACTTGGATGTTCAACATGCTCCAGGAACTGAGAACCAGCACCTCATGCTGGTCTCTAGGGTAGCCCTCAGGCCATTGCAAAAGCCCTTTCAGACTTCTGCTTGGAAGCAGTTTGAGTGTGAGAACCAACAGAGGCAGAGGACTTAAAAGTGACTCTAGCGACATGGAGAAGATGCTGGATACTTGGATGTAACACTGAAGGCTTGGGCGTGGCTTGAAATAGGAACAATAGCTTGAAGGAACAAGACGAGGGTTCAGGATTAGGAACATGCTTTCTCACACACGCTCTCTCTCTCTCTCTCTCTTATCTCTTCTGTCAGTGAAGTGGCTTCAGGAGCCAGGTGATGATGGCGGTGGTCCCAGGCTGCACAGGAAAACAGAAGTGGCGCCCACCAGCATCGGGAGCTACTGGTACCTGGGCAATGCTGAAGCAGGTGGCATCCAGATTCAGTGGTGCTCCAGGGTTGCACAGGGAAGCAGAAGTGTGACAGGGCCACAGGTGGAGTCGGGAGGTGAGTGAGACCGCTCACGGGGCCCTCCGTTAAACTGAATCACAACAGTTCAAAGCATCTCCCTCCAGCCTCTTCTCTTTGGCTTTGGAGGTGACCTAGGTAATCCCTTACCAACAGGTGCTCAAGGGACAGACTCAGGATCCAAAGATACTTGGTTTCAGAAACTGAAGCAAGGAACCATACTGGACAACTGAACTAAGACATAGCTGCAGGCTTGATTGAAGACATGGCTGCAGGCTTGGACAAAGACATGGCATCAGGCTTGGATGAAGACATGGCTTTAAACACACTAAAGACTAGGGATGTGAATCGTTTTTTGACGATTTAAAATATTATCCGATATATTTTAAATCGTCAAAAATCGTTAGAGGCGATATATAATAGGAATTCCCCCGATTTATCGTCCAAAATCGTAAATCGGGGGAAGGGGGAGGGGAAGGGGGAGGGCGGGAAAACCGGCACACTAAAACAACCCTAAAACCCACCCGACCCTTTAAAATAAATCCCCCACCCTCCCGAACCCCCCCAAAATGTCTTAAATTACCTGGGGTCCAGTGGGGGGGTCCCGGTGTGATCTTCCACTCTCGGGCCACGGGTGCGTTGATAGAAATGGCGCCGGCGCTACCTTTGCCCTGTCATATGACAGGGCAAAGGTAGTGCCGGCGCCATTTTGGTTCCTGTCCCCCGACGTCACGAGCATAGGAGATCGCTCCCGGACCCCCGCTGGACCCCCATGGACTTTTGGCCAGCTTGGGGGGGCCTCCTGACCCCCACAAGACTTGCCAAAAGTCCAGCGGGGGTCCGGGAATGACCTCCTGCACTCGAATCGTGTTGCCGTACGGCCGGCGCCATTTTGCAAAATGGCGCCGGCCATATTGCTGTATTGCAAAATGGCGCTGGCCGTACGGCAACACGATTCGAGTGCAGGAGGTCGTTCCCGGACCCCCGCTGGACTTTTGGCAAGTCTTGTGTGGGTCAGGAGGCCCCCCCAAGCTGGCCAAAAGTCCCTGGGGGTCCAGCGGGGGTCCGGGAGCGATCTCCTATGCTCGTGACTTCGGGGGACAGGAACCAAAATGGCGCCGGCGCTACCTTTGCCCTGTCATATGACAGGGCAAAGGTAGCACCGGCACCATTTCTATCAATGCACCCGTGGCCCGAGAGTGGAACATCACACCAGGACCCCCCCACTGGACCCCAGGTAATTTAAGACATTTTGGGGGGGTTCGGGAGGGTGGGGGATTTATTTTAAAGGGTCGGGGTGGGTTTTAGGGTTGTTTTAGTGTGCCCGAGAGTGGAAGATCACACCGGGACCCCCCCCCACTGACCCCAGGTAATTTAAGACATTTTGGGGGGGTTCAGGAGGGTGGGGGATTTATTTTAAAGGGTCGGGGTGGGTTTTAGGGTTGTTTTAGTGTGCTGGTTTTCCTGCCCTCCCCCGATTTACGATTTACACGATATTTAAAAAAACAAAACTGCGATGATCCGATTCCCTCCCCCCCCCCAGCCGAAATCGATCGTTAAGACGATCGATCACATGATTCACATCTCTACTAAACACTAGAACCAAGGCTGAGGAACTTTGACAAATTCTAAGTTCAGGTGCCTCCTATGGGTCGTAGTGAAAAAAAAAAATCAGGAAGGAATGAGAATCAAAGCATGGAAGGCCAGTAGCAAGGACACATTCACTGAGCTCATGGCATTCACAATCTGCTGAAAGCAAATGGGTGCACAAGAACATAAGCCCCTGTGCCATGGCATGATCAACACAACCCTGAGGCTGGCCTTGATCCACGCCGCTGGCAGGTGTGTGCATCTGGGCATGGGCTGGCTTAAATAGGAAAACTCAAAGTCTTGAAAGAACACTCGAAGACTCAGAACGGGAATACTTGAAAATCTAACAGACTCTAGGAACTGAGAACCAGCAACCCATGATGGTCTCTGGGGTAGTCCTCCAGCCAGTCTGAAAGCCCTTTCAGACTGCCACTTGGTTGTGCTTTGAACATGAGACTGACAGAGGCAGAGGACTTAAAGATGACTCTGGAGACGTGGACAAGTACTTGATACTTAGATGTAACACTGAAGACTTGGACATGGCTTAAAACAGGAAACATGGCTTGAAGGAACAAGATGAGGGCTCAGGATTTGGAACATGATTTCTCACACATGATACATGCTCTCTTTTCCTCTTAAACATACAAGCAATAGCTGCCTCTTCCTAGGCCTCACACAGCATCTCTCTCTCTCTCTCTCACACACACACATACACACACATGCTCTTTCATTCTTCCACACAGAAACACACACACTCACACATGCTGTCTCACGCACATTTACACATGCCCTCTATCTCTCTCTCATACACACATAGTTGTGATGGAGAAAGTACAGAGAAGGGCGACCAAAATGATAAAGGGGATGGAACATCTCCCCTACAAGGATAGGCTAAAGAGGATAGGGCTAAACAGCTTCGAGAAGAGACGGCTTTGGTAGACATCCTTTATCACTTGTAGGGGAGATGGCAGAAAAGAGAAGCATATCTTATCCCATGGAGGTAGGCAGAGGGACTTTCCCCTGTTAGAGGCTGCAGCAGGCCTCGTGGGTCAAAATGGATGAGAAAAGGGCAGAGGTTGGTTACTTTGTGGTTGTTGTAAGATCAGTATACCTACTTAGAAACCAACCCCCATTGATGTGACCTTCTTAGAAAAGGTCATGTATTCCAAAATTTGAAAGGATTTTGGCATTGTGACAAGATCCAGGATATCTTTGCATAATATCTATGATGAGCCCCTTGGCATTGAAGACCACTTGCATATTGAGAGAGTGGAGGCCTTGTATGGTGGCCTCCTTGCTCGCTGGTGCCCCTGTAAGGTACGCCTCCTTGTTTGCTGGTGCCCTTATCTAGACATGAGTTCAATCAATAGTCCCCAAAATAGAAAGGAAGCATGCAATTTGATATAAATCCGTCATAAATTATTGTTGTTTTCTTTTCTGAGGAAAAGATATATAGTAATGTGTTTTTTGAGAAATGCAGTCAGAAATTGATCAATGCATATGGAAGTGCTGACTGGTTTATCCTTCTGTCTGAAACAAGGTTTGCTAGTATTTTTTGAGGGTTCCTGTCAATGAATGTCTTTATAATTCTGAGAGGGTATGTTTTTTGTATATGATGAAAAGTGCATAATGGGGTATACTGGGGAAGACTTGGGGGATAGTGTGTGACATTGGGGCATATTGGACCAGACTGGGGGGTGAGTGAATAAATGGAGAAATAAAGTCCAAAATAAGTATAACAAACTTATAAATATTAATGGCACAGCAGCCGAGGAGGGAGAGATAACAGAGGGGAAGAAGGAAGAGGAAAAAATACCCCTTATGGAGAATATACAGGACTTGAGCACAGCTTTTGGATCTGTCAGAGGCACAAATCATGTCCAGATTCATGTTCAACAAGGAAAGCATACTAAACCTTTTCCAACAGTTAGAGCAGGACCTATGCCCTTCCATCTTGATAGTCCATACCTTGCCAGTATACATCAAGGTCATTATGGCCTTGGCTACTGGCACCTTCCAGACACTTGTAGGGATCATGGCTTGAATATGCCAGTCAGCCACTTCCATATGCATTGATCAATTTCTGACTGCGTTTCTCAAAAAACACATTACTATATATCTTTTCCTCAGAAAAGAAAACAACAATAATTTATGACGGATTTATATCAAATTGCATGCTTCCTTTCTATTTTGGGGACTATTGATTGAACTCATGTCTAGATAAGGGCACCAGCAAACAAGGAGGCGTACCTTACAGGGGCACCAGCGAGCAAGGAGGCCACCATACAAGGCCTCCACTCTTTCAATACGCAAGTGGTCTTCAATGCCAAGGGGCTCATCATAGATATTATGCAAAGATATCCTGGATCTTGTCACAATGCCAAAATCCTTTCAAATTTTGGAATACATGACCTTTTCTAAGAAGGTCACATCAATGGGGGTTGGTTTCTAAGTAGGTATACTGATCTTACAACAACCACAAAGTAACCAACCTCTGCCCTTTTCTCATCCATTTTGACCCACTAGGCCTGCTGCAGCCTCTAGCAGAGGAAAGTCCCTCTGCCTACCTCCATGGGATAAGATATGCTACTCTTTTCTGCCATCTCCCCTACAAGTGATAAAGGATGTCTACCAAAGCCTGGCTCATGACCCCATAATCTCACAGCATCCTTCTATAAAGGACAGTAGGGTTATGGACACTGGAAACTGCTGCCCCTTTAAGAAGGGGAAGAAGATACAGGCCTGCCTCTTAGGAAGGGGGCAGGACATTGGAGAGCAGCCATGCTGCTGCTGAAGATGCTGAAGTGCAGGAGAAGCTGGGCCTCTGAGCAGGTAGGTCCTGACGCAGGAGTGGCAGTGCCCTGCCACCAAAACAAGCAGAGGAGAGCGGCTCCACCGGGGATAAAGGCCTGTCCGGGCCGCGGGAGGCAAGCAGAGTCCACGGCTCCTGCTGCGATGAAGGCCCAGCGTCGGCGGCATCCAGCCGCATCGGGGAACAAGCAGCATGGGAAAGTGAGAGGCCTGCTCGCGGGAGAAAATCCATGGGCAGGAATCATAACAGCTGGTTTCATGACCTGAGCATGCTCAGTGTAGATCCCCTCCTTTTTCTGTATCATACCCATATCACTTGCCAGGTTCTTATGGCCTGGATTGTCCACTGTTGGAAACAGGATGCTGGGCTTGATGGACCCTTGGCTGACTCAGTATGGCATGTTCTTATGTTCTTATATTCTTATGTTCACTAGAATGACTTTGTATACCATAAGATGATAATGAGAGTCACATAATTTAAAATGAAATAATTCATTACATCGATCTAAGCAGGATGAGCATGAAATATTTATAAACTCATTTTTATCCTATTTACCCTTTTCCAGCCCCCACACATTCTGTGCTCCTTTTTTGAATAGAAAATTAATTAATTTACCGACCTATCTGAATATCCATTTTCTTCAACCTTCTTTCCTGCCGCAAAATGTTGAATCAACTGCTAATTCATCATGAGGGAAATCTTATTTGGCCAATACAGTATCTTATATCTTTTTCTATTTGCAATACATGATAAAAATGTAATTTAAAAAAATCAATAAATTAGGATTTGAGACTCATGTGGAGCACAAAGATAGGTCTCATTAAATTCAAAATGTTCTATTAGCAATATATACATTACAAGAAAAATAAAAAAAAGATAACTATTCAAACCAATTTCATAAACCAAATTAAACCAAACAGAATAACATAATTCTTAAACTATTAAGGAACATGAACCTTTCTTATGTGTAAAAATTTAATGGATTTATAATGATTATAGAAACAAAAGAATTCTCAACTTACCTCATTATTATCTTTCTGATTGGCAACTACTTTCTTCTGAAGAGTACAATTTGCATTTAAAAGGCAGTTCATTTTAATGCATTTTAGTTTCTTATGTTCTTTCAGCATAGAAAACTAAATAACTTTAAAAGACTGATACTTTTTTAGAATGCATACTGAATATTCAGTGTATTACCATAATATCTTGTAAGTAAATCATTCCTATTTAAATTCTCATGTCCAGAATTGAAATGTCATAATTCATTTTACTGCAAAAGCTCATTTTATGCTTGACATTTGTTAAGAAATGCATTTGTGTCACCTGTGTGAAGAACATCTACTATTCTTATGTGAATTTCAGAAGTGCCATTTGCAAATATACAGTACTAGTTTGTGCCTGTATAGTAAAACTAATCATACACTGACCGGAAATTATGCATTTTAGTACATCTAGACATATGAAGTGGATGCATAATGGAGTTTAGGAGTACATCAAACATAATCAGATTAAAAAGTCATGGACTGAAACTTTAAACACATTACATATGTATTGCAGAATGAAATACTCACGCTACCGAAGTTAAAGTTCCATGTCTTCAGATCTACAGGCCTAATATGTCACTGAGTGATTTTTCCCTATTGTGTGACTGTGCTAAACAACTTTGATATATTAGATTTTATATTTCTATGTAATGAGAACATCTTTTGAGAGATCTAAGGATAAGTAATTGAAAAAAAGAATGCAAGCCCTCTTCAATTTCAGAATGCTAAAGCACTGCAAGGTACAAACAAATTCAGATGGGCAGCTCACTGACAGCTTGAACTGTGAATTGTAACTATAGATCATATCATTTCTGGTTCAGGTTTGGAATGAAATACTACGCATAAAAGTTGGAAAGCTACAGTGTCCCCTCCCAACGCAAGAATAGATCAGCCTTGAAATCTAGAGGTTTCTTAGACAAAATACCCACATCTGACATCTTCTCCCACAGCAGAATTAGGGATATGCAGAACAAAAAAAAGTTTTGGTTCATTCTTTTGTGTCATTATTTTCAATACAAAAAAAAGTAATTTATTCTTTTCATTAACTCCATTCGTTTTCCATTAAAACATATGGGAGAATTATTACAGTCTATAATAGGCTCTAGAATAGTGAATTTCACATCAATTGTAATGAAACTTGGAAGAAGAAATCATAAAAAATGGGAAAGTGTCAAACAGTTCTTTAGAAAATGGCAAAGTGGCATAAAAAATGTGTCAGAAAGTAGCCTAAGGCTGTGCAAAGGGGTATGAGGCTTACGGGATTGGCAGGAGTTCTTTAATGAAATATATGTGACACAAAGAAGCAGTAAGAGGAGAAAGAACACCTCAAGGTTTAGAAAGAGGATGGCAGTCCAGTAATAAGGCAAAGTGGCACCAAAATTGGCATTAAGACCCTAAGGCAATATGAAGGGGGAATGAAGCAGAAAATGTGGCAGAAAAAATCTCAAGGTACAGATAAATGGACAAGAATCAGAAAGAATGGTATCACGATAAAGAATTCAAAAACATGGGAGAGGTGCACAGCAGCAACCCAAACTTACAAGAAGTCCTTAAAGTGTAAGAGCTGGAGTATGCTAGGAAGATACAGGCAGAAAGAAGTTAATATCAAGGTGTAAAATCTATGCATGTCCCTAAGGGCCTCATTTTCTAAATGGATCGCACGCGATACAAAATGGGGGTGGAGTCGGCCCCGGAAGAGGAGGAGTCGGGGCATCACTGGGGCCGACTCCGCGAAGACGCCACGGATGATGAAAAGGTAAGGCCCTTTTTGCGTCCGAGTTGGCGCCCAAGAGCTACACCTTCTATGGTGGCGCTATTGGGTGCGAAACCAGATATCGCTGCCGGCTAGCACAGGCCCCCCACCCTCCCATTTCGGCCCCCCGCTTCTCATTCCCTAAAGTATCGCAGGCATGCAATACTTTAGAAAATGAGGCCCTAAGTTAGTCATATAAATGATTATTTTCAGCATTATCTGATTAACATACTGGATAATTTTCGGACAGCTGAAGATCTCCCCTAAAGTTAGCCAGATAAACTTATCTGGCTAACTTTAAGATAGCCAGGAATATGCAGCAGCATGCCCATGCTGCTGAATATCCCTGCAAAGTTATCCAAATAATTTTTTCTGCTAACTTTGGGGGTTATTTTCTAAAGCTAGCGCATGTGATAAGGGAATTTTCACATGCAAAAAGTCTCTTTTTGCGTGCGATAGCTAGATCGGGGAGGAATAGCCACCGGAAGGGGAGGAGTCGGGGCGGATACCGCGAAGACAGCATGAACAGCGAAAAGGTAAGGAGCATTTTACTTCCAATTTCGCGCCCAATAGCACCACCTTTTATGATGGTGCTATTGGATGCAAAAGGCGGCAGCGATCGCACCGTGGAGGTGCGATCGCTGCCGGCTTTCACAGGTCCGCCCCTCTGTACTGCGCGATTCATGACGCTGCGGTAGGTTAGAAAATCTAGGCCTTTGTTAACCAGCTAGTGGCTGAATATCGATCAATAAGTGTTTTGTGCAAAATTAGCTTAATGTGGGGAAAAAAAATCTGAAAGAAAGTTCCCCTTGTCTAATTCCCCAACACTTTAACCGTAATAGGAAAGATTTATTTGTGAACAAATTCTTAAATCTAGTCAGCCACTCTTTTAGGAACTCCTGCTTAATGAAAATCTGTAATTTGTTCCTTCGCTCACTGTCACAACAGCCCCTTGTCATTGTCATTAATCACTGGCCTTTTCACTGCTGCAGGTTGTGAACATTCCATGCAGAAATGTTTTAAAAATGGTTGCAGGCAATTGAAACCACATTTTTTTTTTCTTGGTAAAAGAATGTTTCACTGGAATCTCTTTTAACTCAGCCAATTATTTTTTATTCTAATTTTGGCTAATATTCCTCTCGGTCAGTGAGTTCACTCATCTAAGTAAGGCTAGCAGTGAACTCCAAGAGTTATTAGAAAAAGGCAAGTTTTATTTTTTACTCTGAGAGAGGATTTGGAATTGGAAAAATGGAGCTATGACTCTTTCCCACAATTTCTTCATATAATACCACAGCTTTTAACAACAGTATACATTTTCACTCTTAGTCAATCATTTCACTAAGGGGGTAATCAGGGTTTATGCACATAAAAATAACATATACACACATTTATAGTTCATACCTGTGCACATGCTATTTTGTGGACCATCCATTGCTCCTACCATGTGAAAGGGGCTGACCAATGGCACCGGTAGCTCCTGTGCATTGTAAGGGCAAAGGCTATTGGTGCCATTTTGAATACTGGCAGCCAACGGCCCGAGTGTAGGAGATTACTCCCGCACCCCTGCTGGACCACCAGGGACATTTGGCAAGTCTTGGGGGGGTCAGGAGGGTGGGGGGTTGTAGTTAATTAACTTTAAAGGGTTGGGATGTTTTTTGTTTTTTGTTTTTTTTTAATATATTTGCTCCATAAGACGTACAGACATTTCCCCCCCCCCCCCCCCCCACACACACACACTTTTGGGGGAAAAAAGTGTGTCTTATGGAGTGAAAAATACGGTAATCTCAATGCCTTCTGCTAAGAGTAGTAACTGACACACCAGCAAGATACCCTATACACGCTTTTCTCATTTCTATCCCCTAGGCTTTAGAGGTCCATATTGTTTATCCTATGCCCCTTTGAATTCTTTGACTGTTTTTGTCTTAACCACATCCTCTGGAAGGACATTCAAGGCATCCACCATACTTTCCGTGAAGAAATATTTCAAGACATTGGTTTTGAGTCGTCACCCCTGGAGTTTTATTTTGTGACCCCTAGTTCAATTGTTTTCTTTTCAATGGAAAATGGTTAAACGTTCATGCATCATTAAAACCTTTCAGGTATCTGAAGGCCTGTATCATATCTTCCCTGCACCTCCTCTCTTCCAGGATGTACATATTCAGATCATTCAGCCTCTCCTCCTAGGTCTTCCGATATAGGCCCCTTGCCATTTTGGTCACCTTATTCTGGACTGCCTCCATCCTGTCTCTATCTTTTTTGAGATCCAGGCTCCAGAACTAAACACGGTACTCCAGGTGAGGCCTCACAAAGGATAATGCCCACAAGGGCATTATCACCAATTTTTTTTTACTGGTTATTTCTCTTTCTATGCAGCCCAGCATTCTTCTGGCTTTAGCTATTGCCTTTTCACATTATTTTACCATCTTCAGATCACCAGACACTATGACCCCAAGATCCCTTTCTCGGTCTGTACACATCAATCTTTCACCCCCATCACATACAGTTCTTTTGGATTACCATACCCCATATATATGACTCTGCACTTCTTGGGATTGAATCCAGCTGTCAAATATTTGACCACTCTTCAAGCTTTCTTGAATGAGTTCATTCTCTCTACTTATTCATGCATGTATACTCTGTTGCAGATCTTAGTATCACCTGCAATCAAACCAACTTTACCTTCTATCTCTTTTGCAATGTCACTCACAAAGATATTTAACAGAATCAGTTCCAACATTGATCTCTGAGGCAATCCACTTAACAGCGATCTCTCTTCAGAGTAGCTTCCATTTACCATTATACACTGTCTCCTATCAGCCAACCAGTTTGTAATCCATTCCATTACCTTGGCGCTTACTCCCCAGCTTCTCATTTTATTCACAAGCCTCCTATGTGGACCATATCAAAAGCTTTGCTGAAATCCAAGTAGATCACATCAAGCACTCTTCCTTGATCAATTCTCTAGTCCTCCAATCAAACAAAATCAATCAGATTTGCCTGACAGGACTTTTACATGGTGAATCCATGCTGCCTCAGGTCCAGCAATACATTGGATTGTTGATAGTTCACTATACTTTCCTTCAGGAGAGTCTCCATTAATTTTCCCACCACCAAGGTGAGGCTAATAAGCCTGTAGTTTTCATACTTCTCTCTGCTACCATTCTTGTGAAGAGGGACCACCACTGTTCTTTTCCATTCCTGTGGCACTACTCCTGTTTCCAGGGATTTATTGAACAGATCCTTCAGCAGACCCACCAGCACATCTCTGAGCTACCTCAGTATCCTGAGGTGTATCTCATCTGGCCCCATGGCCTTGTCTACTTTCAGTTTGCCTAGCTCCTCTCATACATTTTCTTCTGTAAACAGAGTTCCGTCTACTCCATCCCCATCTATGGTTTTGTTAGCAAGCAATGGTCATTCTCCAGGGCCTTCTTTAGTGAATACTGAACTGAAGTATTTGTTTAATAATTCTGCCATTTCTTTGTTACTCTCCACACATTGCTCCTCATCACCTTTAAGTTTCATTATAACACTTCTGGCCTTCCTTCTTTCACTAATAACTTATATCTCAATATCATTTAGTATAGGAATCAAGATTGATAATTCAGGGTATCTGAAAAAGCCACTATCAAAGCAATTCCAAAGTGTTTCTGAAAACAAAATTGCTTGATCAAGTACCAATTGTTTGATCTCAGCCATCCAAACCACCTTTGAGAGTAATGAGAAAGATGAGATTGTCTGATAATTTGCCAAGGCATTTAGATCAGTGGACAGCCTGCCATATGAGAGAGATTCACAGTTTTGGTGATGTTGCGAGCATGGGGTCAGTCACCTGCTCAAGAGAGAGTGAGCCCTTGGATAATGGCACAACCTCAGGGCAAAGCTTCAAGGAAGGTACCGTGGGAGACCAGCGTATCCAGGCTCGGACTTAATTTGGAGTATAGCTTGGACTTGGAGCTTAGCTTGGACTTGGAGCATAGCTTGGACTTGAACTGAGCTCACTCAGACCTTCCCTGGACCTGTATGCACAGAGTGAGACCCAAAAACGCAATGCTGATCTCTGGGGTATCACTCCAGCCACTCAATAGCCCTTTCAGACCTTCCGCATGGAACAGCAAGTGCGTCAGAACAGACAAAGACTGAGGACTGGACATGGCATGACAAGGAACGTCGATGAAGACACTGAAGACTTGGAACTTGGATGAAGACTTGAAACTTGGACGAAGGCTTGGAACATGGGCGAAGGCTGTAGAGATGAAGAACATGGATGAAGGTTCAGGTTAGAGTTCAGCTTCAATGGGCACTGTACCACAGTTTGCCCTACACAGCCTGAGGGCTGCTCATGGACCACGCTGTCCCACTGTGCACTCTACACAACCCACCATGGGTTGTTCATGAACCGTGCCTGGAGTGATACAGGATTTGGACTAAGACTCGGATGAGGACCGGAGCCAGAACATTCCATGGAATGAGAAACATTGCTTGGAATGAGGAACATAGCTTGGAATGAGGAACATGGAAATCTGTTGGCTGGACAAGCTCCATGAGAACTGGAACTAGGAACATAACTAGGAACTTGGAGCTTGACTTGAAACCTGGATCTCTAAAAACAATGATCTTTAAAAACAAACTTGAACCAAAAACAGGACTGGAGGCAAGGATTCCTTATCATTCAGAAGCTCTGGTCCAATTCTTTAGGCTCTCATTTTATTGTGACAAAAAATGTGGATCACATTAGGGTTATTGTCCTCCTGCTATTTGAGAAAATGTGGTGGTTAGAAAATTAGAACATCATTGTTTGATCTTTTTGGAGATGGAAATGTTGTACCAGGATGAATTAGTATACTAAACTGCCAAAAACAGGTTGGCTCTTGAGTCACAGATAGTACTGAAAAGAGATTAATTTGAAGAACTTGGGTGAGTGGTTATAGATCTAAACATTTCCTGCAGAACATAAGAACATGCCATACTGGGTCAGACCAAGGGTCCATCAAGCCCAGCATACTGTTTCCAACAGTGGCCAATCCAAGCCATAAGAACCTGGCAAGTACCCAAAAACTAAGTCTATTCCATGTTACTGTTGCTAGTAATAGCAGTGGCTATTTTCTAACTCAACTTAATTAATAGCAGGTAAAGGACTTCTCCAAGAACTTATCCAATCCTTTTTACAACACAAGTACACTAACTGCACTAACCACATCCTCTGGCAACAAATTCTAGAGCTTAATTGTGCGTTGAGTGAAAAAGAACTTTATCCAATTAGTTTTAAATGTGCCACATGCTAACTTCATGGAGTGTCCCCTAGTCCTTCGATTATACGAAAGAGTAAATAACCGATTCACATTTACCCATTCTAGACCTCTCATGATTTTAAACACCTCTGTCATATTCCCCGTCAGCCATCTCTTCTCCAAGCTGAAAAGTCCTAACCTCTTTAGTCTTTCCTCATAGGGGAGCTGTTCCATTCCCTTTATCATTTTGGTCGCTCTTCTCTGTACCTTCCCCATTGCAACTATATCTTTTTTTGAGATGCGGCAACCAGAATTATACACAGTATTCAAGGTGTGGTCTCACCATGGAGTGATACAGAGGCATTATGACATTTTCCGTTTTATTCACCATTCCCTTTCTAATAATTCCCAACATTCTGTTTGCTTTTTTGACTGCCGCAGCACACTGAACTGATGATTTCAATGTGTTATCCACTATGATGCCTAGATATTGTTGTGTGTGGCATTGTGGACCCTTGGTCGCTGTGGAGATGACTCTGCCCATGGGGAGCAGCCTCGTGGGGAACCACAGAGATTGGCTAAACTCAGATAGCAGACACAGATTGAATGGAAGGCTTTATTGTACTGCTGTAGATAGATGGTATGAAGTAGGAAGGTAAGGCACTGAGGTCCGCTAGGTGCCAATGCATTCAACAGTCTCAGATGAAGATTCTCACCCAGATGTTTCAGAGAGGTGGGGACCCGCAGTGGTGGATGGAGTTGGAGCACCGGATCCTAAAGGTACTCACAGGAGTGTAGGCATCTTCCTGGTAGAAATGGTGGGACCGAAGGTCTGTGGTACAGGATACTAGAATGGTAGACCCTCGAGGAGCGAGTACCTGGTAGTCCAGAGGTCTTGTAGGAATAAGAGAGAGACCTCTGAGGAGTTATTGTCTCAATTAGTAAGGCCCTGAAGGGAGATGGAAGCGAGAGACCCCTTAGGAGTGGGTATCTTGAGCTTCTGATGAGCGAGGCCCTTGGAGTGTAGAGCGGCATCTAAGCATGCAGCTTAGAGTAGTCAGAGTAGCTTAACCGAAGTCCTTGCTAACTCAATGGTGGTAGTGAAGCGGAGGCTTTAAATATGCCGAGGTATTGACGTCATGCGGTGGAGACACTCCTGAGGTTCCCGTCATGACGTGTATTTGAGCGAAGGGGAGGTGCGAGCGCGTAGCCTCATTTTATCAAAGTTTCCCTTTTGAAATTTAGCACGAGAGTCCTGGATTTGTTTACTATCCCCCTTCCAGTCATTAATTCAAATTTGAAACTATTATGATCATTATTGCCAAGCAGCCCCACCACCATTACCTCTCTCACCAAATCTTGTGCTCCACTGAGAATTAGATATAAAATTGCTCCCTCTCTTGTCAGATCCTGAACCAATTGCTCCATAAAACTGTCATTTATTCCATTCAGGAACTTTATCTCTCTAACATGTCCCTATGATACATTTACCCAGTCAATATTGGGGTAATTGAAATCTCCCATTATTACCGCACTACCAATTTGCTTAGCTTCCCTGATTTCTCTTAGCATTTCACTGTGCGTCTCATCATCTTGACCAGGTGGACGGTAGTATACTCCTATCACTATAGTCTTCCCCAACACCCAAGGGATTTCTACCCATAAAGATTTGATTGTGCATTTAGTCTCATGCAGGATGTTTATCCTGTTGGTCTCTATGTCATCCCAGACATAAAGTGCTACACTACCTCCTGGGTGCTCCTCTCTCTCATTATGATATAATCTGTACCCCAGTTTAGCACTGTCCCATTGGTTGTCCTCCTTCCACCATGTCTCTGAGATGCCAATTAAGTCTATTTCATCATTCACTGCTTTACATTCTAATTCTCCCATCTTACTTCTTAGACTTCTGGCATTAGCATACAAACATTTCAAAGTTTGTCTTTTGTTTGTATTTTCATTCTGCTTTTTAATTGATAGGGATAAGTTAGAATTTTTTTAGCTCAGGTGAGTTTTTAGTTACGGGCACTAGGACAAGTTTTTTATTATTGGAACCTCACTGTTGGGAACCCCTAATTCTAATGCATCATTGACCAGGTGGACGGTAGTATACTCCTATCACTATAGTCTTCCCCAAAACCCAAGGGATTTCTACCCATAAAGATTTGATTGTGCATTTAGTCTCATGCAGGATGTTTATTATGAAGATACCTCCCTCTGAACCATACGCTGCTGAGTGACTGTTGGCTTTCCCCTTTGTTCTAATTTAAAAGCTGCTCTATCTCCTTTTTAAAGGTTAGCACCAGCAGTCTGGTTCCACCCTGGTTAAGGTAGAGTCCATCCCTTCGGAAGAGACTCCCCCTTCCCCAAAAGGTTCCCCAGTTCCTGACAAAACTGAATCCCTCTTCATTGCACTATCATCTCATTCACACATTGAGACTCCGGAGCTCTGTCTGCCTCTGGGGACCTGTGCATGGAACAGGGATCATTTCATAGAATGTTCCCTGGAGGTTCTGGATTTAAGCTTTCTACCTAAGACCCTAAATTTGGCTTCCAGAACTTCCCTCCTACATTATCCTATGTTGGTGGTGCCCACATGTACCACGACAGCTGGCTCCTCCCCAGCACTGTCTAAAATCCTATCTAGGTGACGCGTGAAGTCAGCCACCTTCGCAACAGGTAGGCATGTTACCAGGTGATCCTCACACCCCCCAGCCACCCGGCTGTCTACATTCCTAATAATCGAATCACCAACTATGATGACTGACCTAACCCTTCCATCCTGGGCAGTAGGCCTTGGGGAGACATCCTCGGTGAAAAAGGACAATGCACCACCTGGAGAGCAGATCCTTGCTACAGGATACTTTCCTGCCGCACCAGGTTGATGCTTCTTTCTCCAAGCCAGCACCAGGGATGCCAGTCTGAAGTTGATTCTTGGCTACTATGTCCCTGATGGTCTCATCAATATACCTCTTTGTCTGCCTCAGCTTCTCCAGGACTGCCACTCTAGCCTCCAGAGATCGGACTCATTCTCTGAGAGCCAGGAGCTCTTTGAATTGCATACACATGTACAATTTCTCACCAGTGTATAAAAAGGGAAGAAATACTTTCAAGGACCACAGAGGTTCTAACAGACAGTGGTCCAGTTTTGATGATACATTTTATCATGAGCAGAAGGTACAAGATCCTGTAGCTCAGGCTTGCGGTAGAACAGATGGTGTCACAGGTATTTCCCCTAGAAAGAAAGGTCAGCCACAGTTCAGGAACCAGAATTAGGTGACTAGATCTTGAAAACAATGTAATCTATAATCCACAGGCTGAAACCAGCTCATAACTATAGTGAGTTGAGTTCTTGAAGTTGAAACATTATGAAGGGTTGAAGTTGGTTTAGTCTCGCTTTTATCGCACACATTAGAATCTATCAGAACAAAACTAGTTATTCTCAGGACATTGAGTGTGATATCACAACCAGTAAAGGACTTGGCTTAAGGTCTTAACAGTTCTTGCTTCCACTAGAAGGAATTGGACAAAACTTGCAAGGACTGAGTTTACCAATCAAATATGGAGTTTGGACTCTAGAGATCAGTCATGTTCTTGTGTTCTTATAATGACCATCACACTCTCCTGCAATGCAATCCCAGAGGCTAAAGTTTCAAAGTCAATAGTTGTTCTTAGAATGTTTACCAGCACAAGTGAGATCCCAACTTTATTTTGGATAACAGGGCTACATGACTGGTAGTAAGGGCCAACTGGCTGAAGTGTTGGTCATCATAAAAATGTAGGATCTCAGCAGGTGGTTGAAGATAATGCAGGAAAATAGATGAATTGTGAGTCAAGATACAAGGGATCCAAAATAAAGGCAGCTGTCAATGATGGCAAGCAAAAGAAGTTCCAGAATGAAGTAGACAAATCCTTTGATTAAACACACTGGTAAGGGCACTGACTCAAAAAGCTCTTTGAAGAAAAGCCTGCTGTTAAGGATTAAGTCCCATGAACATCACTAGTGGATTTCATAGAGCGATCTGCTATGGCAGGAATTGACCACAATCTTCCAGAGCTTAGTAGAGATACCATCATTTAAGACCATTTTATAAACAAAAAGGCCATTAAATTGCTAAGGTGTTAAGACTGGATTACAAAACAGCTTCTTGCAGCCAGAGCACATTAATTACACTGACTCAGAAAGTTCTGAAAGGATGACATTGGAGAACTGTAATTCAAAGCATCAGTAATGGATGCTCTTTTGAGAAAGGCTTCTTGCAGATCCACATCATGGAAAAAATTAGCGGTTATTCTGCTGCAAAGAGTGTAATCTTAATTCCATAACCTCTCAATACTGTAGTTTCATAAGATTGGTTGTAAAGGGCAATGGAGTCTGAAAACTGCATTGGTTTTTATTTTATAGTTGGAAATTGGGCAACAGTGAGACCGATGGCTTATACAATGTGAAGCGTGAGACTGGAGAGTAATTGAAGTCTTGAACCAAATCTGTCCAAAACCAAAGCCACGATGTAGCTGAGGGCTTGGAACTCGAGCAGTGGCTTTGAATATGATTGGAAGCTAAACCAGGCTGATGGTTTTTTACATATGAGATGAACATCTGGAACGTGGTTGTATCCATCGAACATATTGATAGCTGAAAGCTTGAGAGAAAACTTGATAACTGGGAACATTATTGAAAGTCAGAACCGAGGCTGTGTGAGGCAAAAGCAGTAGCTAGAGCAAACCAAAGAACATGGATCAATTGCAGGAGTTGAGCAAACAGAATGCACACACCTCCTGCGGGTTATAATCAAAAGGCTTGAATCAGCTATGGAAGTTAAATAAATTGGATGTAGATGCCTCCTGTGGGTCATAGGGAAAAAGTGATGAGAGAACCAGAAGACTTGGGTGCTCTAAAGAATTGAGCAAACCTGGGTGAAGATGCCTCCTGTAGGTCATAAGAAAACCCAGGGCCAAATGCAGGTACCTCCTGTGGGTCACAAAAAATTCCAGGAATAGATTGAGGCATCTCCTACAGGTCATGAAAAAAAATTCAAAAATAGATACAGGCACCTCCTACAGATCATAGAGAAAGAGTTCAGAAATATGACTTGGACAAAGTTCAGAACTAAAACAAGATGCAATGAATCCAGAAAACATGGGCCCATCGAGCTCATTACCTTCACAACCTGTTGAGAATGTGGGGTTGGGGGTGCCTGCTCAAGAAAGAGTGAGCCTTGGTTCAAGGTACAGCCTCAGGGCAAGACTCCAAAGAAGGCACCATGAGAGATGAGCATATCTAGGCATGGCCTGGACTTGGAGTGTAGCTTGGACTTGGAGTGTAGCTTGGACTTGGAACATAGCTAGTACTTGGAATGAGATTACTCAGATCTCTACTGAATCTGTACACACAGAGTGAGACCCAACAATGCAATGCTGGTCTCTGGGGTAGGCCTCCAGCTACTTGATAGCCTTTTCAGACCTGCCACTTGGAACAGTGAATGCATCAAGACAGTTAAAGGCTGAGGACAGGATATGGCATGACGAGGTATGTGGATGAAGACACTGAAGGCTTGGAACTTGGATGAAGACTTGAAACTTGGAAGAAGACTTGGAACATAGGCAAAGGCTCTGGAGATAAGGAACATGGACAAAGGCTCAGGTTCAGGTTAGAGTTCAACTTCAATGGGCACTGCACTGCAGCGCACCCTAACAGCCTGAGGGTTGGTCGTGGACCACTCTGTACCACTGTGCGCCCTATACAACCCACCACGGGTTGGTTGTGGACCATGTCTGGAGCAAGACAGGCTCCGGACTGAGACTCGGTTGAGGATGGGAGCCAGGACATCCCTTGGAATGAGGAACATGGCTTTGAATGAGGAACATGGAGAATTGCTGACTGGACAAACTCCACGAGACCTGGAAATACGAACATGGTGTTGCACGGAGTGGACCCTTGTACCGAGGCGAGGGTTGGTGCCACCTGCAGAAAAAGGTTCCCCTGCAGGTCCTCATCATTGGTAGTTGGCACAGGCGATGTGGAGACCCAACAGGACCTTCACCAGTACCAGCCCTCGTTCCCCACAGGTTGAGCCCTTGGGGACCGGGGCCAGCTAGACTTAGGCACAGGTCTCCAATTAACGAATCCAAGGGTGATGGCAGAAGATCAGCACAAGCAGTGAACAGACAAATCCAGAAGAAGGCCAGAGGCCATGGAAGACAGCGAAGAGAGTAGAGTCCAGGAGGCAGGCTGAAGGTCAGGGGCAGGCAGAAGACAGTCCGAAGTCAGAGGGACGAACCAAGGTCAAACCAGAGAATCAGTCTGAGGGTTGGGAACATGGAGACAGGAATCAGGGCACAGAGGCAAGGATGGAAGCAGGGTCATTGTGCCAGGAACAGAAGCAGGAATTCAGAAGCAGGATCAGGAATGCTGAGGCAGGAACAGGAACACAGAGGCAGGGTCAGGAACACAAAGTCAGGATCAAGAACGCAGAGGAGGATCAGGAACACAGATCCACTTGCCACTTGAAGAGCTCAACCTGTTGCTGAAGCTAGGATTGGGCAGCAGAGCCTGCCTTAAATAGCGTTTAGGGCCGAGGTCAGCATCCGAAGCTGCCGGAAGCGTTCCCGCCGCGGCCTCTTTAAATCCGGCTGAGAGCCGCGCGCGTGAACCTAGTAGCAGCAGAGGCCAGCAGCGCAGCTGTGGCAGGGCCCGCTCCCCCCCTCGCTGGAAGGAAGCGACGGTGATGGCTCGGAGGAGGCGTGCAGAGGCCCAGACCAGCTCGGGGGTGAGTGTGGCTGGCCATGAGGCTCCGATGCCAGCCACCACAACTCAAGACTAGGAACATGGAACTTAACTTGAAACTTGGAGCTCTAAAAACAAAGATGGACTCAAGGACTTGACCCAGCGAAGATGGACTTGGAGTCAGTCCTTGTGCCAGGAGGTAACCTACATACTCGCCGTGGGCTGGTCATGGACCACAAAGCTGGCACGCCTGAAGGAAGGATGAGAGAGGAGCTGAAGGGAAGAACTTGGAAACAAAGACTAGAGCATCCAGAATTTGACAGAAGACTTGGGCGAGGTGAAGACTCAGGAGTCTTGGACGAGGAACTGACGAGAGACCAGGAACAAGGAATGTGGAACATGAAGGAGCTCCCACAAAGAACAAGGAGATCAAGAACTTCCAACAAGGAACATGAAGACTATCAAGACAGGAGCATGACCATGGAAGACCTTGAAGGAAGACGACACATGGATAACCATGAATATCCTTGTGATGGTCCCAAGAACTGGCATAGAAGCTTTTTTATAGGGCTGCAGGTGTGACATCATCAAATGGGGCTGTGAGACTTTCAATATGACATAGAAGCTAACCTTGCACATAAGCAAGTACTCAGTTCAGTCGGTGCAAGAAAGTATATATTCCCATTGAAGATTCAAGGTTATTTATTCAATATCAGAAGATCACAGTTCATTTATGAAAATCAGGCAACTCCATTTAAATACAATCGAACAGGATTTAAAGTCCCCCGACATGGTCCGTGTTTCGCGGGAGCTGCATCGGGAGGGACCACAGTAGTTTATAATCTACAATAAAATAACATTTATAAGCAATAGGACATACAAGGCTGCAGTTATCAAGTAAAGAGAAAAATGTATAGAGAATTCACAACATACCTTTGAATGTTATTTTAAGATTCACCCTAGGAGCGCAAGCGTCCTTTGACAGTGACAGCCATTTAAAGACAAAAAAGGCGCGAAGGAGCAACCCTCGCGAGATGCTGTGACGGGTCCACTGACACACATGTTGATTAATTAATAGAACAAGTGCCATTCTATCTCTTTATTAAGACTGCCATTCTATCTCTTTATTAATGGCTGCCACAGATGACTACACTTTCAGCTATACTGAAGACGCTGTGAACGCCGTCCTCACTGACACACTTTTCTTCTCAGAGGATCCCTCGGATTTGACTCCCCCGGTATCCTGGACTGACCTTATAAATACTCAAAAACGTCTAACACGTTCAGAGTTGCACTCTGCCACACTTATTGAATATTGCAGGGTTCGCCGGATTCCCCGGGGGTTAAGGATCCAAAAAGCACCGAGATTGCACACAGAAAATACAGCTTTCCTAAATCGTTGGAATCAGATCCTGAACAAGTGCTCTCTGGACTTGATGGTCCTGATTATTGAGACCAACCGAGACCTTCACGACTCATTACAGGACAAAGTCACACAACAATTGGACTCTATAAAACACTCTTGTTCAACGGACCTATTTGACCAGCAACTAGGGGAATTCCAGGAAAACCTGAGGAAATTTAAGTCTGATTTAAAAGCTGTAAAATACAGCAAGTTTCAACGGGACGCGGCTGATTACAGTACAGGATACGTCTACAAATGGATGGCCCAAAAACCCACAAGAAAAGTCACCTTTGCAGACAGCTCCTCGTCCGGAGACTCGTCCGGAAAGGAATCCCGGACGCAGCGAATACGGGGTCAAACTCGTCGGGGCCGCGCCACAACAGCATCCGCACAATCATCGCGCCCCCCTACTACAGACGACTCCTCATCTGCTCCAGTATTATCTTCCTCGTCTCACTCTTCATCTATAGCGGCCTCTTTTTCAGATTCTGGCCACCCACAACCAAGACAAGACACTCGGCAGCTCCGCCCTCGGGGAGTGACCCCTTCTCAGAATACCGGGCAGCCCAGCTCCCAGACTCGTCCAGCTCGCCCTCCTCGATCCCAGGCAGACCTTTGGCAATAATGGAAGACACTGTTTTCAATCTTTCTTCACGTCAATTATCTTCGTTTGAATGCCAACTTTTACATAGAGGACTATCATTCGTTCCCACCAATAGAGGGGATGCCTTTGACCTCCAGATCCACCTGCATAGGTTTTTTCGAAGACTGAAATTAAAACTGTTTTTTTGCAGATTCTCCGTCAACACTTGATTTATCGGTGGTACATCCGAAGTCAAAATGGACCCCGCCAGGATCTGGTGATGTAACCTTAGGCGCCTTTGAACGCCTTGTATGTAGAGACGTGAATTTAATTTGCTCACAGAAACAGTATATTAGATATAATTTGTCAAAAGAGGAGACCCGTGCTATTGGGGACTTATCCAATGATCCCTCTATTGTAATTAAGCCAGCGGATAAGGGGGGCGGAATTGTTGTTCTTAATAGATCCGACTATGAGGCCGAGGCTCTGAGGCAATTGGGGGACACTTCTTTTTATACACCACTGTCTATAGATCCTACGGAATCTTTACTGCTTGAAATCAAATCTCTGGTACAAATGGCTTTAGATGCACATATTATTACGAATAAGGAAGCCAAATTTTTGGTGACCACTCATCCTGTTAAGCCCTTTTTTTACACCCTGCCGAAGGTTCATAAGTCCCTGACATGTCCACCTGGTCGCCCCATTGTATCCGGCATCGGATCCCTACTGGAGCCATTGTCTCAGTTTGTGGATGTTTTTTTAAGACCCATGGTACCTCATATTAAGTCTTATGTGAGGGATTCCTCCCATTTAATTTCCATCCTGGCCCAGGTGGAGTTTTCTCAGCCCACGATGTTCCTCATAACTTTGGATGTGGTATCACTCTACTCCAACATTCCAGAACATGAGGCTCTCTCAGTAATTGAGAAATCCTTGAACTCCCGCCCTATGCCACATCGGGTTACCACCTCTTTTCTAATTCAACTCGCAGAGATTGCCTTAACAAAAAACTTCTTCCAGTTTCAGGACAAAACTTACCAACAAATCAAAGGGACCGCAATGGGGGCAACGATGGCACCTAGTTTAGCATGCTTATATATGGATGATTTTGAGACATCTCATATTTACACCTCAGAATGGTCCCAATTCATCCATACATGGCTCCGCTACATAGACGACGTGCTTATTATCTGGACGGGCACAGATATGCAGTTTTTTGTTTTTTTGGACTGGGTTAACTCTATCAATCCACATATTCAATTTGATTTCAATATCCATCCCACACAAATATCTTTTCTGGATGTCCTCATCACCTGGACAGTTGACCATTTTGAAACTTCCTTATTCCGTAAAAACATGGATCGTAATACCTTACTTGCTTACAGTAGTTGTCACCCCAGGGCTCTGCGTGACAACATTCCCACGGGACAATTTCTAAGACTCCGTCGACTCTGTTCTGATCGTGCTGACTTTCTTGTCCAAGCCCAGCATTTGACTGCCCGTTTCCTAGAAAGGGGTTATCCATCCAGGGTTATAAAAAGAGCATTTAAGAGAGCTCTTTACACGCATCGAGAATGGCTGTTCACATCTCCCACTGATAATGTTGAAACAACCCTGAACTGTATTCTCCCCTTCTCTGTGGTTGGAAGAACGATTGCTACGATGATTAAAAGACATTGGTCAGCCCTTTCTCTTAATGATTTAATGCGGGGATCATTACGCTTTACCTTCAAAAGAGGCACGAATTTGCGGGACCGTTTAGTGCACACTGTGGACCATTCCACCGTTTCACGACTCACTAGAGATGGGCAACACTCCCCTTGTGGCCATTGTACGATGTGTCAACACACAGAAATATGTACAGAATTTATACATCCCCAGACAGGTCGGGTATTTAAATTATTTTCCAATACAGACTGTACCACCAGGGGGGTTGTGTATTTAGTGAAATGCCCCTGCCCGCTATTATATGTGGGTAAAACTTCCCGCATGATTAAGACCAGAATTATAGAACATTGTAGCAACATTAGGTCTTCTAGAGCCGATGAACCTTTAGTTTCTCATTGGCTCCAGGCCAGTCATCCGATTGGTGCCCTCTCTTTTCTAGTATTGGAGGTGGTCTCTAGCCCTCAACGAGGGGGAGACTACGCTGGGATTCTCGGTCGAAAAGAGCAACGCTGGATTTTTACTTTGAACACGGTATCTCCTAATGGTCTTAATAAAGAGATAGAATGGCACTTGTTCTATTAATTAATCAACATGTGTGTCAGTGGACCCGTCACAGCATCTCGCAAGGGTTGCTCCTTCGCGCCTTTTTTGTCTTTAAATGGCTGTCACTGTCAAAGGACGCTTGCGCTCCTAGGGTGAATCTTAAAATAACATTCAAAGGTATGTTGTGAATTCTCTATACATTTTTCTCTTTACTTGATAACTGCAGCCTTGTATGTCCTATTGCCTATAAATGTTATTTTATTGTAGATTATAAACTGCTGTGAGACTTTCCCCACCATGGGCCCTTTAAATCCAGAACAGAAATATGTACATGCGCCTAGGAAGGATGCCGCATGGGAGGAGCATCAGTGGTGGCAGTCCATGCCACAAAGAGGATGATAAAGGCAGTGGCAGGAGTGATGGCGGCTCATCGGTTGCAGCGGCACACAGCCACAAAGAGGCAGGAAGCTGTGGCGGCAGCTCCCAGCCGCTAACAGACAGGCAGTATCTTCAGCAGTCCTGCCGCAAGAAAGAAATGTCGACAGCGGCCTGGGCCACAAGAGACCGCACAGCACTGACTCGGCCATGCAGTGCGCATTGGTTCAGTGAAGTCACTTGTGGAAAGCAGCAAAAACAACAGGTGGCATGCACCTATAGTTTTTAATAAGATTGTGGCACATGTGTTAAAAGAACATAGAAACATAGAAACAAGATGGCAGAAAATGATCATATGGCCTATCTAGTTTGCCCATCTGTCCAATTCATGTAACATTTAAAATTAACACCATTCCCTAAAAATCCCTATTTTTTTCCTACACTTTCTTGAATTCAGCTACTGTTTTTGCTTTCATAACTCCACCACCTCCACTGGGAAGCTATTCCATGCATCCATTACCTTCTTGGTAAAGAAATATTTCCTAATATTACTATTGAGTCTACCCCCTTTTACCCTCATCCCATGACCCCTTGTTCTAAAGTCTCATTTCCATTGAAAGAAGCTCACCTCCTGTGCATGGAAACCTTTGAGATATTTAAAAAGCTCTGTCATATCTCCCCTATCTTGCCTTTCCTCTAGGGTAAACATTTTCATAAGAAAGATTTGTGCATACTTTAGCCACCTTTACAAAATATGTGCTTTCATGCATACTTAACTGAGAGCTGTTATGCTCACCTTTTACAATTTTTAATACATAAAATATATCAGGTGAATTTTCAAAAGGATATACGTGTGTAAATGTAACTTCTATCATACCAATTTTCAAAAGCCATTTACGCATGTAAAGTGCACTTACACAAGCAAATCCTATAGACAATTCAATGGAAAATATTTTAGCAATTTTCAAAAACCCACTCACTCGAGTAAAGTGCATTTATTTGAGTAAATCCCAGTTTTATGCGTGTAAATGCCTTTTAAAAGCAGGCCTTATATGTGCATACTTTTAGAAAATAAGTGTAGAAACTACATGAATCCCTGAATTAAAAAATGTACATGGACTGAAACCTAGGTGCTTACTTCAGGGTGGAATACGTGTTATTTTATAAGCTGTGTGGTCCCCACTGCATAGTTTATAAAAAAGCAGGCTTAACTTTATATGCCCAGAGTTATGCATGTATGTCCTTTGTTATGCACACTATTGAGAATTATCCTACCAATACATATTCATGAATGGACAGTAGTTTGTAAACATATCGCCATTGCTGGTTATCTGTGGTCTTGAGAGAGATTTCATAATTTCCCTTTTCTTTGCTGTCAGCAGTTAAACTGTGGCCTTAATGCAGATGAGAAAGAAGTATTCTGAATCACAGATACGCATAATTTACTTAGCTTTGATAAAGAGTATACATTATGCAAGGCATTAGTTCATTTTGTAGATGTGATTAACCTCTCCACTGCCACCATGCATCAATAAGGATGACATGCAAATTGCTTATTGACATGCATTGTATGCCTCCTCACAACCTCCTGCCTGCTGCTTTTAGTTGGCTCTGAGGCCTGATGCAAACCAGGGAAAATACATCCCAAGAGAGGTCATAGGTGCAATTAAATCTTCAGTTCCACTTGGAACTGAGGTAACACTATCTAAAAAGCAAAAATCTGGAGCCGTAGCAAAAAAAAAGGAGGAGTTGGAGGAGATACTTGTGAAATGGCCTGATCTTCCACTGGAGAGATTTGACAAGAAAAAATAATTAAGAATCATTTGGAGGAAGGGGATACAAGAAACATGAAGAAAAGAAGAACAATTAGAAGAGTTTGGGAGAAGAGGGAAAAGCAAGGGACAGAAACAGGAAGCAGAGTGAAGCATCAGAAAGGACTCCAAGGATGGAGGTCAGGGAAGAATTTTCAAAACTGTTGAGTTAGGTGAAAAGTTGACAGTACTTTTACCCACAAGTTTTTCACCAGTTTCAAAAGAAAAGGTATTCAGGTATTTTCCATTTAGAAATTAACGAAGGAAAAAGGACTGCAGTGATTTCCATTTGCTTTTTCTATGGATACGTTTTTTGCCCTAAGCTACATGCCTAGCTTTGAGAATTCAGAAGTAAACATGTTGTTGACACCCCACCACTGTGAATGCCTCAGCGAAAATGTGTGTAAAAGTACACATATTGTGGCACAAACATTTGCTCTCATACTATCAGCATGCCTTTACCCGCATAACAAGGTGGTCAATTTTCAAAAAGCCATTTTGCCCAGATAATTGCCTTTAGAAAATTGCCCTCCCCAAGAGCAGACATCATCTCCTGAAACTAGGAGACAATGGGTTATAATTCAATGGTCCTCTAGTATGTCCTTAATGTGTACTGGATGAAAGCATACCATTATGTTCTGGGTGTAATATTCCACTGGCTAATTATCTTCAGCCTCTTGGATTACCTGCCGTTCCTGCTGCCCCTCTGGTCCCCAAGCTCCACGTGCCGCACTGTCTCCCCCCACGAGTTTGACTCTGCCCACTGACGTCATCTCCAGGGCGTCGAGGAGGTTACTTGAGCAGCGCAGGGAACTCGAGGCGCCGCATGCCGGCGTCACACACCAAAGGAGCATGCCAAAGGGGAATGCTCCTTTGTGAGCCCCTTCGTGCAGCACCAAGGGTAAGAAATTACGAAATGAATACCTCTGCAGCAGATCAACACTATCAAATAAAAAAGATCCCAGTTTTGATTAGCCAACGAAAATCTGGACCTGACTATAACTTTAAATGACCGGAAAAAAAAACGAAAATGGAAAGGAACTCAAATTTAATTAATATAGATACCAAAAGTATGAATTTAATAAGTAACTGTTTAATGTTATATTTTATTCTGATAAATATCCAATCAATTGCAAAAAAACCCAGCAATAATTGATGACATGTTAAAAGATTCTTCCCTAGATTTTATAGCCATTACAGAATCATGGATAAAAAAAACCAGACATGGTGGTTTTAAATCAGATTACAAATGAAAAGTACAATGTTAACTCTATTCCCAGGCCATTACGTAAAGGAGGAGGATTATTATTAATTAGTAAAAAAAGTTTAAAGTTAAAGAAACGGGCATTTGAAATTCCGGATAAACATGAAATTGCAGTATTTGAGTCAGATAGTTTACAAATCTGTTTGGTATATTGTCCCCAGGTTTACTCAAATCCAATATCTCACCAATTATAGAAAGTTTAACAACAATTTTAAACCCTGATAAACCCTCAGTCCTGCTTGGTGACTTTAATCTTCACATGAATGTTTTACCTCAATCTCTAGCATGTAACACCCTAGTGGAAGCACTGCAAGCATTAGGCTTTGATCTATTAACTCCAAAAATTACCCACAAAGGCGGACACACTTTGGATTTGATATTTATTAATTCAAAAATAGTAAATGATATAAAGTTAGTGATCAATCCTGCTCCCTGGTCTGACCATTTCCAAATAAAATCCAATATATCTTTTACAAACTAAGATAAAAGGGAAATGAATAAAAAATTCACCTTCCAGTATAGAAAACCTTATAATATAGAATTACTGACGAATGAATTAGCACAGGCGCTAATAGATACAGAGATTAACGTCACTGAGGATGCAGCTAATAGATGGCATATCACAACACAGGAAACAGCAAATAAAATAAATCCCCAAAAAACCAAAGTTGTGAAAGAATTAAAAAAACAAAATCCTTGGTACAATAATGATTTAAGACAAACAAAAATCGTACTAAGAAGAAAAGAAAGAAAATGGCAAAAAACCCAATCAATATTACATTTAAGTAATTATCGAGTTTATTTGGCCTATTATAGGAAAATGATTAACAATACAAAAAAGCAATATTACAATACAAAAATCCAAAGATTTTCAAATAATCCAAAAACTTTATTTGATATTGTTACCAAACTTACAAGTGATCCTTCACGATGCGAAAAATTACCTGAATCACGATGTGATGAAATAGCGTTATTCTTTAAAACTAAATTAGATAATTTGATTGAGACTCTGGATCACATTCCAATACAGAATATCAATATGCCAAAAAGAGAGATACCAAAATGGTCAAAATTTGAAATCACAACAAAGCTCGAAATTGAGAATTTGATTTGAAAATTAAACCCAGCAAAGCACCCATTGGATATGATTAATACATCAACCCTCAAGCAGTGTGTAGAAACAAATAGTACATTTCTAGTAGCCATGATTAATCAATCCCTTAATGAAGGAATTATGCCAGCCCTGCTAAAAAAAATGCAATATAGAGACCAATTCTGAAGCAACCAGATTTAGATCCTACGATGTTAAAGAATTATAGGCCAATCTCAAATTTATCATTTTTGGCAAAACTAATCGAGAAAGTAGTAAACAAACAATTAAGTGAGCATCTAGAAAATAATGAGATCCTGTATACATTACAGCATGGTTTTCGTAAACTATATAACACCGAGACACTATTACTCTCCCTGTCAGACTTGGTTCTCAGGGTTTTTGATAGAGGCCAAAGTTTCTTACTCGTGTTATTGGATCTTTCAGAAGCCTTTGACACGGTAGATCATAATATTCTTCTCAATAGATTACAAGACATTGGACTAATGAATACTACCTTAAAATGGTTTAGATCTTTTTTAGATAATAGAACTTTTATGGTTAGGATTAAAGATGTTATGTCGGGAAAGATAAAATTGGCATCAGGAGTTTCCCAGGGCTCAGCCCTATTGATCACTTTGTTTAATGTGTACTTGCTACCGTTATGTCATTTGTTAACCGGTCTTGGCTTAATGTATTACATTTACGTGGATGATATTCAACTGCTATTTCCGATAGAAAACAATATTGAATCTACCTTCAGGATAGCCGAAATGTACTTAAAAATTATTGGCCAAATTCTTGTATAAATGAAGCTGATTTTAAACTTAGATAAATAAGTTTTTATGATTTTAGATAGAAAAAATGTCAATTTAGAAAAGAAAATAATCACCCTTGATGACCAAACATGTTTCAAGTTAACGGATATAACAAGAAATTTAGGACTCACCATGGATTACGAATTACATTTTAAAGCTCACATATCTAAAAAAGTAAAAGAAGGTTTTGGTAAATTGAGGTTGTTGAAACGTCTGAAACTGTTGCTCTCATATAATAATTTTAGATATGTTGTACAGGTGTTATTGTTTTCAGGACTTGATTACTACAATTGTACTATGCTAAGACTCCCAAAAACAACTATATGGCCCTTGCAAGTAATTCAAAATGTCGCAGCAAGGATCCTAACGAATACAAGAGAAAAGGATCATATTACTCCAGTCCTAAAGTCTTTACACTGGCTGCCAATTGAATATAGAATCAAGCATAAAACATTATGAATGATTCATAAGATCATATATGGGGACAAAACAGACTGGTTGAATTCAATTATTAAACTCCATGTACCTCAACGAGACCTAAGGTCAGCGAATAAAGGGTTACTTTCAGTACCTACTGTTAGATCTGCTCACCTCAGCGAAGTAAGGGACAGAGCTATTTCAATCACAGGGCCAAAACTCTGGAACAGTTTACCACTTGAACTTAAAGTACAGGATAATCTGAAGAAATGTAAGAAGGATCTAAAAACATGGTGTTTTCAGCAAGCATATGGAATCAATGCCAATGAGGGTAATCGAGGAACAGGAGATCGCCAGGAGGACTCTCATTTCTATTCTCTTAACTACATTTATATTTTATTTTTTAATAAGTAGATTTTAGTTACTTGTTTTTTATTTTATATTGAATTTTATTGTATTTTATTGTTTCTAACGTTTTATGATGATTTTTACCTATGTAAAACGTAAAGATAGAATCTTGTGTTCTGTGTAATGGTATATAAAAATTGCATAAATAAATAAAAATAAATAAATAAATAAATAGTTGTAACCGGGCAGATTATGAAAATATACTGTAACAATCCTGATAATCTACCCCTTCATGCTTTGATTCATTTAGAAAACACATATTTTGAAACATTGACATCTGATATATTCAGACATGTCAGGGATATAGAAACCTTTACATTAGTCAGAATCTGAAAGAAATCTAAGGGGAAGTGAGCAGGATTCCAAAGTTTGTTTCTTTCCTTCTTCATATGTTTAGCGCTTTGCCTGTAAATGTTTACAGTGGTAGGGCTTTTTGGTAGGGATGTGCATTAATTTCATCCGTTTCATACGTTTCCTATACAAGCATGTAATATGAAACTTATGAAACATATGAAACGAATGCACATCTAATTGACATGTAATGAGAAATGTATGGAATGAAGTAAATGAATTAAATGAATGCACATCCCTTCTTTTTGGTATGCTTGAAGAGTGAGGAAGGTGTGGGAGGATTGGTTTGACATCCCAAAATATGGCAGCTGCATATCTTATGCTGGTTTTTTGAGTCAAATACCCTGTGTTCTATTAAGACATTAAGAAAAATAGCTGCACTATGGGAGAAATATACAGTGAATTCAGAAAATATTCAGACTATCACTTTTTCCACATTTTGTTATATTACAGCCATATTCTAACAGGGATAATCTGCATTTTTTCCCTCCTCTATCTACACACAACACCCCATAATGACAAAGCAAAATCAGGTTTGTAGAAATTTCTGTAAATTAATTAACACCTCCCTCCCCTGAAATATCACATTTTTGTAAGTATCCAGACCCTTTGCTATGAAACTCTATTTTGAGCTCAGGTGCACCCTGTAACAATCTTTGGAATGTTTCTCCAACTTGATTGGAGTCCATCTATGGTAAATTCAATTGATTGGGCATTTGATTTGAAAAAGCACACACCTGTCTATATATGGATCTCACTGTTGACAGTGCAAGTCAGAGCAAAATCAAAGCCATGAAGTTGGAGGAATTGTCTGTAGACCTCCGGACAGGATTATGTCAAGGCACAGATGTGGGGAAGGCTACAAAAAATTGCTGCAGCACTAAAGGTCCCAAAAAACACAGTGGCTCCATTGTACTTAAATGGAAGACTTTTGGAACCACTGGGACTTTTTCTAGAGCTAGCTGCCTGTCCAAACTGAGCAATTGGAGGAGCAAGGCCTTAGTCAGGGAGGTGACCAAGAACCTGATGGTCACTCTGAAAGAGCTCCAGAGTTCCGCTGTGGAAATCCGGGAAACTTCCAGAAGGATAACCATCTCTGCAGCAATCCAACAATCAGGCCTTTAAGGTAGAGTGGCCAAATGGAAGCCCCTCCTCAGTAAAAGAAACATGACAGCCTGCTTGGAGTTTGCCAAAAGGCACTTAAAGGATTCTCAGAGCATAAGAAACAAGATTATCTGGTCTGAGGAAACCAAGATTGAACTCTTTAGCCTGAATGCCAAGCACCATATCTGGAGGAAACCAGGGACCACTTATCACATAGCAAATACCATCCCTATGGTGAAACACAGTGGTGGCAGCATCATGATGTGGGATTTTTTAGCTAAAAGAACTGGGAGACTAGTCAGGATCAAGTTAAAGATAAACAGAGCAAGTACTGAGAAGTATGCCTGAACAGAAAACCAATAAGGAGAAGGAAATCCCCAGAATCCTTTGCTCTCTTAGCCTATGTGAACTCAAAGTGACTTGCTGAGAATGACTTGCAGTTTCTCAGGACAGCTGACAGGCAGACAAGATGGCTCCATGAAGGTGAGGCCTATTCAGAGGTCACAAAGAAGAAACCAATGGCGGGAGCTTGAGGCTATGTCACAATAAAAGGCACTATTCTCAGGAGTTTCTATAAACACAGCCTCAGATGTGTTAATTTCCTTGACCAGCAGATTCTAACAGAACAAAGGACTACCTAGAGAGTGATTGATAAATGGGCCCCACCTAATGAGCCCCACCTCCTGGGAAAACTAATCAGGGCAGCTCAGAGATAGTCACATCATGCGGTTGACATGACAACCTATGTAAATGATCCTTTGGGCAGTCACGCAAGTCTAGAATCTTCCACAATATTGTATGGTATCTATAAAAGAATGATCACTTCCTGTATATGATGAGTTGCTGGTGGACAGTTTGTCAGAGGCATGGCATCAGCATCTCCCAAGAATACTTATATTGTTCAATAAAAAATTATGTTTTCAACAAAAATCTAAGTGTTCTTGTCTCCCTGGCCATAAGCTCATAAAAAATGGCTTGGCACTTAACAGTACAGAGAGATCCTTGATGAAAGCCTGCTCCAGAATGCACTGGACCTCAGATTGGGGTGATTATTCACCTTCCAATAGGACAACAACCCTAACCCAACAGCCAAATTCATGCAGGAGTGGCTTTGCGACAAGTCTGTGAATATCCTTGAGTGGTCCAGCTAGAGCATGAACTTGAATCTCATCAAAAATCTCTGGAGAGGCCTGAAAATAGCTGTGCATTGAAGCTCCCATCCAACCTGACAGAGTTTGAGAAGATTTGCAGAGAAGAATGGGAGAATATCCCCAAATCCTGGTGTGCCAAGACTGTAGCTGTTATGTCTGTTGGTTGCAGATGGCTGTGAGCTCTCATGCCCACCTCTTTTTTCCCTGCACCGCCAAGTCTGGGAAGAATGGCGGTCTCTGCTAATCCCCAGCAACCTCTCTGGCATTCCCGGGACAGCGTGGGCGCTGCTGACCGCCATCTTGGACCTGGAATTACTTAGGCACACACGCGCAAGGGCCTCCTTTGAACACGTCGTGGCAGGAACCTTGGGGGTGTCCCCTCCCGATGACGTCAATCCGCTAGTGTATTTAATCTGACCGGCTCTTGCCTTCCTCGAGTTAGCAAGGACTTCCGTCTTGCTGAATCTACTTCATTCAAGGACTTCCTGTTCCTGACTTTGGTCTTGGTATTTAATGCTCTGAGTACCCGCTCCTCGGAGGCTCCCCTGCATTCCCAGCTATCTGCTCCTTGGAGGGGCTACCTGCCTGACTGCTACCAGCCCTGCTTCTCAGGTCTCTCTCTCTCCTGAAACCATCTCTTGTGAGTACCTCTACTGACTTCTGCTATACAAACTGTATTGAGGATTTCCCGTGGTGTACCCCAAGCCTCAAGCCACTACCACTTTCCTTCAGTAGAAGCTATTCAGCTTTCCTGCTCTGCAGAGTACCGACACACCAACTACGGGAGCCACTTCCGGGTTCCAGCATCTCTACCAGTTCTTCAACATCTACTGTACAGACATCCTCGCCATACCCCGCTCCGTGGACCACTACCGGATCTGTATTCCTGCAGTGCCTACACTCATCAGAAGGGATCCCCGGCATACCCCGCTCCATGGGTCACTACCAGATCTTCTCATCTGTGGTCTCGCTCTGGGTATTCCCCATTGCTCAGAACTGTATTATTATATCTACAACTCTGTGGACATTACTTTTTCTTTCCTTCATAATAAAGTCTCTACTTCTAGCTGTGTCTCACACCACTGAGACTATGCCTGCTGACGGTGAGGCTCACAGGGCTCCTCAGCCCAGGGTTCACATTCTTACAAAAAACACAACAGTAGTATCATACCCAAGATAATTTGAGGCTGTAATCACTGCAAAAAGTGCCCCTACAAAGTACTAAGTAAAGGGTCTGAATACTTATGTAGAATGTAATATTTCAGTTTTTTCTTTTAAATTAATTTGCACAAATTTCTATAAACCTAAATTTGCTTTGTCATTATAGGGAAATATGTGCAGAGTGAGGATAGAAAAAAAAATGTGTATTTTCCATTTTAGAATAAGACTGTAATATAACAAAATATGGAAAAAGTGAAAGGGTATGAATACTTTCTGAATGCACTGTATATTCTTATGGTGTGTCCCGTACTGTATTATTGTATACTGCTGCACTAAAACATTGTTTTTTCCTTTCTGATTGTAATAGCTTAATATGTTAATGTTTTATCATTTATTTATGCTTTAATAAAATGCTTAAACAAAATTAATCTATAGCTTTTCAAGTCACCACTTTGACAAAATTAAAACAATTGGTTATTTTTTCAAAACAAGTCAAAAGAAGAGAAAAATTGATGAGAGGAATAAAGAAGATTAGAGAGGAAGACAATTGGAGAGCGAGGAAGAAACGGGGACAGTAAATATATTGTCATTAGGAAGGCAATTTTCAAACCCATTTAGTTACCATGGTCAATTGGCTGACATTTGCCCTCACTTAGGGCCTCATTTTCCAAGCACTTTACCGCGTGCGATAAATTTGCAAATCACGTTAACAGCTGTTAACGCGATTGCAAATTAGTAATTTGGTATTCAGGGGGCGGAGTTGGGGCGGAGCATATGTAAAGCAGGAACCTGTTTATCGTGTGCGGTGAAACAGCCGCAGTGTTAGCACGGCTGCTATCGCGGCTAATAACTACAACCCTCAAATTTGCGTTATGGACTGCGCTACGGGTCAGAAAAGGATTATCACCATCCACAATAATGAGAGAGAGGAGAGAGGGAGAGGGAGAGGGAGAGAGAGAGAGAGAGAGACTTACTATAGTGCCTATGCCCTAGACAGGTATTTTAATCCCTATGGGAGGGCCACCTACTAACTCGGGGTGGGGATTAGGTATCAGTGTCGGGGGTTGGGGGCCACTTTCGCATTCCACATGAGACCTACGGAAAGAACAGTGGTCTCTAGTGAAGATTTGCTGGCCGTCGGAGTGAGGAAACTCACTCCAAGAGGAGATTTGGGCAACGTTCTCTCCATCAAGGTGGAGAGAACGTTGCCCAAGAGGAGATTTGGGCAACGTTCTCTCCATCAAGGTGGAGAGAACGTTGCCCAAATCTCCTCTTGGAGTGAGTTTCCTCACTCCGACGGCCAGCAAATCTTCACTAGAGACCACTGTTCTTTCCGTAGGTCTCATGTGGAATGCGAAAGTGGCCCCCAACCCCCGACACTGATACCTAATCCCCACCCCGAGTTAGTAGGTGGCCCTCCCATAGGGATTAAAATACCTGTCTAGGGAATAGGCACTATAGTAAGGTTCTCTCTCTCTCTCTCAGGCTGTCCGGAACTATCGTGCACTGTGATGAAACACCCAAAGAATCATTGCACACTGGGAAAACATCGTGAATTGTACTAATGTTTTCGCACATGGCGAAAACATCGCCGTACGCGATGTTTCCCCACTGCACGAAAGAAGCCTCATTTGCATTGGTAACGCCCCCTAATGCGATATTGGAAAATGAGGCCCTTAATCCGGCTAAAATTATGAGAATAGCATGGGTACATTTTAGCTGGATTCAGAAGAGGCATTTCTGGCTTGAATTTCAGATAGGATCAAATAATAAAACACATACAGGCTGATGCAGAAAGGTGTGTTCTGCTCAACGCACAGCTTTGCCTGCATTTGAATACTCATTTTGTGAGTGTCAACTTTACTGATGATACAGCAAGGAATTTTACGCTCGTAAAATGTGTGTTCTAAAATGGGAGTGCAACTTGAATTGAAATCCCATGCAAATGAGGGCATTAAGCATTACTCCCCAATGCAGAGAGGTGTGTTGGCCCTGCAAAGATTTTCTTAGCACTGAAAACTTAACTCCAGGGTCAAAGATGGAGTTAGGTTTTCAGTGCTACCGTGCTGGCACTTAATACACATACATACATAAATAAATAAATAAATAAATAAATAAATAAATAAATAAATACAAAATGTCAAATATACTTCATGGATATCTAGAAAAGTACTGACTTATCCAGCTAAGTGTAAGTGGCAAATGTTGCCAGAGAGTCAGATAAATCAAAATCAGTAGTTATCCTGCTAAATTGCGGTGGCTGCCACTGCACAATCATCTGCCTGTCAGTGATGCATCCCTCACCTTCCTGAGTTAATAAGTGCATTTGGCCTGTGCTGAATACATATTTTAAAGTCAACTAGCTTTTTTTTAATCCTGAAGCATTAGGAGTTAAAAACTACATTTTATCTGAGAGTTAAAACTGTGCTGAAATCTAGCATGCAATCTTTTAATGTTCCGATTGCTTTGTTGGTCTAATGAATTGTACTTTTCAAATCTATTTACATTATTTTCCAAAGAACTGATACTTGCAAAAAAAACAAGCGCAAAGTGCTTTGGGGTAGATTTTTAAAGTTATGCGCGGGCGTAGATTTGTTCGCGCAACCCGGCGCGAACAAATCTACGCCCGATTTTATAACATGCATGCGCTGCCACGCGCATGTTATAAAATCCAGGGTCGGCACATGCAGGGGGGTGCACAATTGTGCAACCTGCGTGTGCCGAGCCAAGAAGCCTGCCTCCGTTCCCTCTGAAGCCGCTCAGAAATCGGAGCGGCCTCAGAGGGAACTTTTTTTCCGGTCCCCCCACCTTCCCCTCCCTTCCCCTACCTAACCTACCCCCAGCCCTAACTAAATCCCCCCCCCCCCCCGCCTTTGTTCAGAAAGTTACATCTGCCCGAAGCAGGCATAAATTGCGCGCGCCGGCCAGCTGCTGGCGCACCATTCCCCGGCCCAGGGGCTGGTTCGGAGGCCTCGGCCACGCCCCCAGAACACCCCGGGCTAGCACCACACCGACGTACCCGCCCATGGAACGCCCTTGAATGCCGCACCGCCCCCGACACATCCCCGGCACGCCCCCCAAGTAAAGCCCCGGGACTTACGCGCATCCCGGGGCTTTGTGTGTGCCAGCGGCCTATGCAACATAGGCGCACCGGCGCGCAAGTCCCCTGCACGCGTAAATCCGGCTGGATTTACGTGCGCAGGGCTTTTAAAATCTGCCCTTTATGTTTTGTAGTTGTGACAATTTTCAAAGGAAAAGTAAGCACATTTGTTCATTTTGAAAAACTTTCCACCCAGGGGAACAGCTTGAAAACTTCTCCCATAAGATTTAGAGAAAAAAAAATAGGAAGATTATAGCAGGCATGAACAAAAGTAGACTTTTTTTCATATAATTACAATAACATGGAAATAGTAACCTGTTACCATTTAGCATATGAAAGACAAGGAGGGAATCAGGAAAATATTCAAAAATGTGTCCACAATAAAAATAAGGATCCAAGCTTATATTGGACAATTGATCTTGCCTGTATTTCCAGTTGTGATTCATTGCACTATATGAGTGCTCTATATTAATTTTTCTAGAGAATCCATCATTTTTTTCTGACATTACTGCCTGTGGATTCATTGAATTTTTCACAATTTGCTATTTCTGTTCAAGTCGGAGTATCTTTCTAGAAAGGTTGAACAGCATGAAACTTGAATGTGAGAATATTGACTGGCTCTGGTAGGCCTGTGGTGAAATAGGAGCACCTAGGTAAGTCTCTTGTGGTACTGAGGACCAAATGCCAACTGCCCCTACCATTATCTTTATGATCATCTTGATCTAGTGTATGAGATGGTCACTTTGCTGATGAAGAAAGCTGAGAAGGCCTGCCAGCCAGAGTCTGCAGTCCATGGTATTGCGACCTAATTTGGGAATTGCTAAATGAAAACCTCTTGCAGAGCTTGGAAAAGGATGCCATTGCCTTTACCTGTGGTTCCGAACTGGCTTCTAGTACTGTTTAGACAGTTACTTTGCTAAAGGGGGAGGGTCAGAAATACTACTAAAGTGGGCCCATTGATCCTCGAGTGCTTGACAGGTAAAATACACAGTGGGGTCTCACTTTTACGTGGTTCTGGGCTGACAGTGAACTTGAAGAGAAGCACCAGTTTGCTGCATCTGCTGTTCCCACAGGTCTTATAAAGGATAATTGTGCTGCCTAGCCTGGTCCCCCAATGCATCTAATTCTAGCTTGTTACAAGAGAGACACCTGCAATGGGGAACTATACCAATGGGAGTTAGAGTCATTGGATTATAGCATCAGTACATATGAACAGTGGTGAGACCTGAAGACTTACTTTGCAACTTTAGCACATCCTGAGTTGCAGACAGTGGCTCTCATGACTGGAAACATTTGACATCTGAGGTCATCCACAGAATATGCAGCATGATACAATTTACCCTATGACCATCCATGCCTTCCCCTGAGGTATCTGACTCCTGTATTCTTCCTCCTGATTGTCCTGAAAGCCTGAATATCCCAAATCTGAGGAGGAGAGAATGCTGAAATGAAGGTCATTTTGTCAACCTAATAGCATTTGTAGGGACTTTGGAACACGAGATTAAAATCCAGGCCTATCTCAGGAAAAAATGATGTCTGATCACCCTATACATGACCCAGTGTTGAGGTCACCAAAAAAGTGGTCAAGTTTGATTGCTTAAAATGGTTGCTTTTTCTGTATTTATGTTAAAATGATTGCATTTTGTTGGTCTCTTTTTTTCTGCACTTTCATGTATGAAATCTGTTATATACCAACATGTAGAACAAGCAGCATGAGGACTATGAGTAGCAATTGTAAGCGTGTGTGTGTGTTAAGAGGGAAGAAAAAAAAAAAAGAATGTGCATTAATGCTTAGGTGAAAATAGCAGACATGGTGTTCTGAAAGTTACAGTAGGTGTTTTATCATAAAGGTGAATCTCACGATTACCTATGGAGAAAGTAGTACTATTAATTAGCAAACCAATTCCCCAATAAATAAATTAAAAAGCTGATTCTATGAAGAAAAGTGACTCACATGGCATGTGATATAATAGACAGAAAGAGCTTGTTTAAATCAGGCTTGCAAAGTTTACAAAAACAGTAAATGTGAGATGAACAGCTGTAGCAAGAGAGTTTGAAAAACAAAAATTACAGTCCTTAGCTTCAATAAATGTATTGAGGTTCCGGTGCTGTGGGAGGTGAATAAAAGCTGTGTAAGTATGCAATGAAATAACCTTTTATGAGTTGATTTGCAGATAGTGTTAGTAGAGGCTTTGATGACTTTGCCTCCTGCACACTCCAGACTCAATTAAACCACTTTGAAGTCAGAAAGAAGACTGAGACTGTGAGTGTGTTGTTGTTGTTGCCAGCAACTGAATTTTTAGTCCTGAAAACACAGATGGCTGCTTTTACAACCACCTCTCAGGCAAAAGCACTATGAATAAAATTGCATGTGTAACAGGTACTCAGAGTTCAATTCAGAGTCTGGATTGTTTTCATTTTCCCTTTGGTAGCTACACTTACTAGCTTCTCAGGAAAAAACAAAGAAGGAAAAAGCAGTTGTTTGTTTTAACCAAAGGTATAACTTTAATTATCCTCAGAAAATAGTGATATTAAATATCAAGGGAATTATTAGCAACATAAACAAGAACCCTACGCGTATACATGTTTGTTAAATTTAATTTTTACCAACGCTTACAACATTGCAGACCTCATAATAGGCTTTACCTGCAATCAAATACTTTCTTACCCTTATAAATAATCATAGGATCAATTTTATGTGAATTTGTTTTTGTTTTATAATTAAAATAATAACATTCTTCTTTAAGGCACTTTTTCTGTACTTATCTCATCTTTATAGATAATGAAGATCCATACAGGTAAGATGACATCTCAACACAGGTCCATGTTTTGAAGTTGGATTTGTGTCAGGGGATAATCAACATTTTCTTTCCCTATAAATATTCCATTGTAAGTAATCTGTTAGCATTTGTGGCTCATTTGGCACCAAGACCCAGGAATTGTGATCCGGCCTCAGGATCTGGTCCCGGCATCAGGCCTGTGTCTGGGTAGAGGCCCCAGCATTGGGAACTGGTCTCCAGAATGGTCCATGGCATTTGGCTTGAGTGTGGGCCCTGTTTAGGCCAAGGCCCAGCTGAATTAGAGACAGTTTGGTTCATTCCCAGTTGAGAGATATTACTCCAACAGAAGAGGGTAGACAGATGGTGTGGACGGTGCACGGTCTGCGAGTACACAATGGAAGGCACAATATGGATAGATCCAGTGATGGGATATAAGGTAAGGAAGAAGAATGACACAGATTGCTTGACTGATTCAGTTATTTATGTTATAATATGTCCCTGTCCAAAAGTTTATGTGAGACGCACAAGCAGGGCACTAAAACAGAGGATCATTGAACACTGCTCGTGGTTAAATATGTCAAATTTGACAGCACAATTACGGCGCATTCCATTGACTGCAAACATACATTTGGTCAGTTACAATGGACTGTGATAGATAACATCGTGAAAAGAGGAGGGGATGTTTCAGCAATATTAAATCATCGCAAACAATTTTGGATTTATAAATTACGATCAGAACAACCTAGTGGTTTGAATGAGGAGCTGGATTGGATGTCTCTAACATGAATGAAGACTTGTGATTGGTTCTTTTTGAATGCCCATGTGATTATAAATTCTGGTAGTGAGTGAATTGGAGTCAGACTGCCATTAGGAAGCTGGAGAGGAGGCTCAATGCACCTAAATTAGACTGAAAAGGATTGCATGTTAAAACTATGTGAGCATCAAGTTGCAGTTAGATAGTAACCCCTGAAGAAGGATGTCATCCGAAACTTGTACAAGTCGGGTTGATTAACATATTCAAGAGTGAGCATTAGGGGATGTCATTACTTTCAGCTAAGTAGTTAAATAACAGCGGTTGTTTGAATATTTGGATGACTCACATGGCATAGTATAAGCACAATAAATAATTGATAGACTTTAGACATAAAAATAGCAAATTTTATTGTTTGTGGCATGATTGAAATAACACAAGAGGTGGAGGTGGTGTGTTTATGATTATACAGGATAACCACAGGGTAACCGGGATGATCCCCCCTTAAATATTATATGAAACTACCACTTTTCATTCAAAAATGTTTTCTAAACATTTGTTATATATTTAATACAGAAACATTACATGTGACCACGGAGGTGAAATTTAAAAAAATGATGTATTGGGTTTATAGTGTATACTATAAAGTAACAGCATCCAAATGTGCATGTTTTATGCCATTCTCGCTCTTGAAGCTTCTTCTAGAGACATTCACTGTGTAAGTACAGGCAATAAGGGATACCATAAATAGCCAACGATAGTGAAAAACCAGTAACACAGACACATTGGTTCTTTTCAATAGAAGGTAACAAATGTTGAATTGTGTGGGAGCCTGTGCTCATAACTTTAGAGGTGTGAACGGGTTCACAAAATTGGGCCTGGTATACTAAGTTTGTTTCTCATAGACTCAGAATGGAAAAAAAAAGCCTTAATAAATTAGGCCCTATATATGAAAGTCAGAATAATGGAACATCTAGAGTTGAAGGCCAAACCATCAATGAAAAGAAATAATTAAGCCTAATAGGGCAGATTTAAAAAGACCTGCACACATAAATGCAGCCAGATTTACGTGCGCAGGGGACTTCTGCACCGGCGGCCTATGTTGCATAGGCCGCCGGTGCGCGCAAAGCCCCGGGATGTGCGTAAGTCCCGGGTCTTTGCTTGGGGGCGTGTCGGGGCGTGCCGGTGGCGGCACGGAATTTGGTAGCGTTCCGGGGTTGGGGCCATGGGCGTGGTACCGGCCCGGGGCGTGGTGCATGCCCGGGGCAAGGTGCTGGCCCGGGGATGGGGCCGTGGGTGTGGTGCCGGCCCGGGGGAATTCCAGGGGCGTGGTCGAGGCCTCCAAACCAGCCTCCGGGCCGGGGAATGGCGCACCGGCAGCCGGCCGGCACGCACAAGTTACGCCTGCCTTGGGCATGCATAACTTTATGAACCAAGGTGGTGGGGGTGGGGGGGTTAGTTAGGGCTGGGGAGTGAGATAGGGAGGGGAAGGGAGGGGAAGGTGTGGGGGGCCGGAAAAAAAGTTCCCTCCAAGGAACGGAGGCAGGCTGCTTGGCTCAGCATGCGCAGGTTGCACAATTGTGCACCCCCCTGTGCGCGCCGACCCTGGATTTTATAACATGCGCGCGGCATATTATAAAATTTAAGCCGGATGAGAGTTTATGTATGAAAAAGAACGTGCTAAATTCAGCTGGTAAAGTTTCTGATGGATTGGATATACATCCCCTGAGGAAAGACCTGAGTGGTCTGAAACGTGGCCCCATTGGGCGGACAGTAACATTATTGAACTCATGTCAGTTTTGAATATTCAGATTAGCGCACATATACGAAACATTAAGTGAAGTATAGAGCTTGGAGTTACATTGTGGTGACATTGTTTCATAAAAAACAAAAAAAAAATAATTTGCATATAAAAGGTGTGTTTGGAGACTTATCAAGCTACTTTTTGATACAATGAAGACATTTTTTAACTTTTTTGCAGGCTCAACAGATAAATAGAAGGAAGTTGGTGGTGGATAGTTCATAATTATAAACCTAGTTTACATTGTCTGTGGGTAATGGGAATATAGTAATATATGAAACTTTCAACTCCTCATTCAAAAAAATGTTTTGTTGAATATATAATTAAATCATATGTGTATGGAGTTGATTTTTGTTCAACCAGAATATTTAGTATAGATGAACAAGTGAGGTGATATATTTGAATTGATTTATTTTGATCGTGGATCCCTCCATAAGTGATAAATGTGTGTGGTTTATCAATAAATCTGTGACATACAGCTAGCTGAGTCTGATATGGATTTACTGACAGCCATTATTCTTCAAATTGGCCAACATTCAAGTTATAGAAACATAGAAACATAGCAATGATGGCAGAAGAAGACCAAATGGCCCATCCAGTCTTTTTTTCATACTTAGCTGTTACTCTTGGCCCTTATAAGTAACTTTTTGGTTCTATTTCCCTTCCACCCCCACCATCAACATAGATAGCAGTGCTGGTCCTGCATCTAAGTGAAGTATCTTACTTATTGTTTAGGGGTAGTAACCGCCGTAATAAGCAATCTACTCCCATGCTTGTTTACCAAGCCTGTGCAATTCAGTCCTTATTGATTGTTGTCTGAATATAAATCATCTTTTCTTCATTTCCCCCTGCTGTTGAAGCAGTGAGCTGCACTGGATATATATTCCAAGTGAAGTATCAGGCTTAATTGATTCTGGGTAGTAACCGCTGTAACAAGCAAGCTACACCCCTGCTTTTTTATGGTTGCATATCCTTTTTTCCATATTTCCTCTTGCCATTGAAGCATAGAGCAATGTTGGTGTTGCATTAACCGTGTGTATATTTATTGAATAAGGATATTTATCTCCAGGTAGTAACCACTTTTGGGGCCATCGCTGCACCCATAGCCACCCCGTTAATCTGTTTGTAATATATTCCATTGAAGATGAAAACATTTTCTTTCTGGGCTATTTTAGCTTAATCAAATACAAATGCAGCCAGTATCCATTTACTTATGTCACTCATAGTTAGCATCTGTCCGATAATGGTCAATGCCTGCTCCTGTGGCACATTTGTAAACAAATTATTTCTAAAATGTCTATACCATAATCACAGTAAAGAGGTATATATGTGGATGTTTCCTGTACACAAATATATAACACCTACATATCTTACTATGATAACTGACAATTGATTGGATATCCAGCAGAGAGACTATGGGATATTTACCACAAACTGTACTACATACAATGATTTTACACTTTATTATAGAGGTAGAAATATTACAGATTCACAGTCTATTCAGTACTAAGATTCTGGGTCAAGTTAAATAGATATTCTATTCCTCTACCCATGATTCTCTATGCTAGAGGGCAGACCTCACAATGGAGTTAATTCAAGTGTAGGTCTTCTGTGTTACAAGAGCGGAGGCGTGGTTGTTTCCAGAATAGGTGATGTGAGCCCTTGGACCACGGCACAACTCAGGGAGGAGCCCCAAGACACACCACGGGAGGTGAGCTAGTGCGAGCATGGGTAACAAGGAGCAGGACAAGGCTGGAGCGAAGACAAGGAGACGGAAGGTCTGACCCTCTATCGGACTTCCACGCCCCAGGATGACCATCAACACAATGATAAGAACATAAGAACATAAGAACATAAGAGATTGCCATGCTGGGTCAGACCAAGGGTCCATCAAGCCCAGTATTCTGTTTCCAACAGAGGCCAAAACCAGTCCACAAGAACTTGGCAATTACCCAAACACTAAGAAGAACCCATGCTACTGATGCAATTAATAGCAGTGGCTATTCCCTAATTATAATTGATTAATAGCCATTAATGGACTTCTCCTCCAAGAACTTATCCAAACCTTTTTTGATCCCAGCTACACTAACTGCACTAACCACCTCCTCTGGCAACAAATTCCAGAGCTTTATTGTGCGTTGAGTGAAAAAGAATTTTCTCCGATTAGTCTTAAATGTGTTACTTGCTAACTTCATGGAATGCCCCCTAGTCCTTCTATTTTTCAAAAGTGTAAATAACCGAGTCACATCTACTTGTTCAAGACCTCTCATGATCTTAAAGACCTCTATCATATCCCCCCTCAGCCGTCTCTTCTCCAAGCTGAACAGCCCTAACCTCTTCAGCCTTTCCTCATAGGGGAGCTGTTCCATCCCCTTTATCATTTTGGTTGCCCTTCTCTGTACCTTCTCCATCGCAACTATATCTTTTTTGAGATGCAGCGACCAGAATTGTACACTGTATTCAAGGTGCGGTCTCACCATAGAGCGATACAGAGGCATTATGACATTTTCCGTTCTATTAACCATTCCCTTCCTAATAATTCCTAACATTCTATTTGCTTTTTTGACTGCTGTAGCACACTGAGCTGACGATTTTAAAGTATTATCCACTATGATGCCTAGATCTTTTTCCTGGGTGGTAGCTCCTAATATGGAACCTAACATCGTGTAACTACAGCAAGGGTTATTTTTCCCTATATGCAACACCTTGCACTTGTCCACATTAAATTTAATCTGCCATTTGGATGCCCAGTCTTGCAAGGTCCTCCTTTAATATACCACAATTTGGTTTGTATCACAATCCGCTTGTGATTTAACTACTCTGAATAATTTTGTATCATCCGCAAATTTGAAAACCTCACTCATCGTATTCCTTTCCAGATCATTTATATATATATTGAAAAGCACTGGTCCAAGTACAGATCCCTGAGGCACTCCACTGTTTACCCTTTTCCACTGAGAAAATTGACCATTTAATCCTACTCTCTGTTTCCTGTCTTTTAACCAGTTTGTAATCCACAAAAGGACATCCCATGACTTTTTAGTTTTCGTAGAAGCCTCTCATGAGGGACTTTGTCAAACGCCTTCTGAAAATCCAGTTCACCTTTATCCACATGTTTATTAACCCCTTCAAAAAAATGAAGCAGATTTGTTAGGCAAGACTTCCCTTGGGTAAATCCATGTTGACTGTGTCCCATTAAATCATGTCTTTCTATATGCTCTACGATTTTGATCTTGAGAATAGTTTCCACTATTTTTCCTGGCACTGAAGTCAGGCTCACTGGTCTATAGTTACCCAGATCGCCCTTGGAGCCTTTTTTAAATATTGGGGTTACATTGGCCACCCTCCAGTCTTCAGGTACAATGGATGATTTTAATGATAGGTTACAAATTTTAACTAATAGATCAGAAATTTCATTTTTGAGTTCCTTCAGAACCCTAGGATGCATACCATCCGGTCCAGGTGATTTGCTACTCTTTAGTTTGTCAATCTGGCCTACTACATCTTCCAGGTTCACAGTGATTTCATTCAGTTCTTCTGAGTCATCACCCCTGAAAACCATCTTTGGAACTGGTATCTCCCCAACATCCTCATTAGTAAACACGGAGGCAAATAATTCATTTAGTCTTTCTGCAATGGCCTTATCTTCCCTAAGAGCCCCTTTAACCCCTCTGTCATCTAATGGTCCAACCGACTCCCTCACAGGTTTCTTGCTTTGGATATATTTTAAAAAGTTTTTATTATGTGTTTTTGCCTCTATGGCCAACTTCAATTCAAATTCTCTCTTCGCCTGTCTTATCAATGTTTTACACTTACCTTGACAATGCTTATGTTTTATCCTATTTTCTTCAGATGGATCCTTCTTCCAATTTTTGAAGGATTTTTTTTGGCTAAAATAGCCTCTTTCACCTCACCTTTTAACCATGACGGTAATCGTTTTGCCTTCCTTCCACCTTTCTTAATGTGCGGAATACATATGGACTGCGCCTCTAGGATTGTATTTTTAAAGAATGTCCAAGCCTGTTGAACACTTTTAACCTTTGCAGCTGCACCTTTCAGTTTTTTTCTAACTATTTTCTTCATTTTATCAAAGTTTCCCTTTTTAAAATTTAGTGTTAGTGCTGAAGATTTACTTATTGTCCCCCTTCCAGTTATTAGTTTAAATTTGATCATGTTATGATCACTGTTGCCAAGTGGCCCCACAACGTTACTTCTTTCACCAAATCTTGCGTTCCATTAAGAATTAAATCTAAAATAGCTCCCTCTCTTGTTGGTTCCTGAACCAATTGCTCCATGAAGCAGTCATTTATTACATCCAGGAACTTTATGTCTCTAGCAAGTCCTGATGTTACATTTACCCAGTCAATATTGGGGTAATGAACAGTCCTCCGACCATTCCAAGCCCTTTCGGACCTGCCTCTGGGTAACGGCAAAAGGCAGCAGGCCGGCCAGAGGACGAGAGCAGACAGAGTCCTTGGAACATGGAAGACTTTGGATGAAGACACTGTAGATGGAGACTCAGGTGAGGATACTGTAGATGAAGACTCAGGAGAGAATACTGTAGACAAAGACTCAGGCGAGGACACTGTAGATGAAGGCACTGTAGACGTAGGATCAAGGCGCTGTAGGCAAAGGATCAAGGCATAGAATCAAAGTGCTGGGTCGAGACTGCGACGCAGCATGTCCTACACAGACCACCCACGGGACTGGTCGCAGACCACGCTGGGCTTGAAGCAGACTCTAGGAGTGATAATGGAAGCTGATACTGGAACATGGCGAAGATACTGAAGAGGCCTATACTGGGGTGCGCCCTACACAGTCCACCCGCGGGGCTGGTCGCGGACCACGCTGGTGCGGAGCAGGTTCAAACAGAGTCTTTGGCATGACGGACACAAATGCAAAGAGCTCCGAAGAACGGGACAAGATTCAAGCACAGGATTTAAAATACATGATTCTTCAGACAACTAGGGATTCAAAACTTCAGGAGATGAGTTTCAAAACTTCAGGAGACAAGCAGAAGTCTTCCGGAGGCTTGCATTGTGCAGGAGAATATGGCCTTGTACCATGAGGCGCCCTACACAGCCTGCCCATGGGTTGGCCGCGGACCATGACAACGGCACGCCGGGAAAGTGGACATCATGGAACCAAGCCATAGAGGCAGAGCCGAAGGCAAGGCATCAGGAAGGAACAGCGGACTTCAGGAAAATGGAGACATCTGGACATACGGACGAAGGAAGGAGCTCCGATGAAGGAGGAGACCAGGACATCAGGAACATCAGGACGAGGAGACCAGGAACATCAGGATTAGGAACAAGAAGAAGATGAAGCCATTATAGCAAAGGAGACCATTGAGGACCAGGACCTTTTATAGGGCTAAAGCAGGAACATGGGTGGAGCTGGCTTCTGGCAGGCCCAAAAGCACTTCCTGTTGCTGGCCCTTTAAATAGGTAGAAGAGACACGCGCCGGTGCCTAAGGGAGGGCCTGGAGGAGAAGCAGCACCGCGGACAGTGCAACCTGTCTCACAGGAAGAAAACAAAGAAGCAGGCCTTTGTGCAGGCCCTGACGAGAGGAGGTGGCTTCCCTGCTGCATAAAGAGGATCCTGGGTGGCTCCATGCCGCGAGGGAAAGGTTGGCGGCAGCACTAGGCCATGAAGAGGAGTGAGATGTGCGGCTTCCCCGCCGCGAGGCAGGGGATTCCGGCGGCAGCTCCAGCCACGAAGGACGACTCCCAGCAGGTTCAGCCCTGCCAAGCAGGGCAGGAAACTGCCGTGACCTCCGGGCCGCAGGGGATGGCGGCAGCGGCAGACTGCTGCGAAGAAAAGCAGGTGAGTAGAGGGGCTGCTCCCGGCTCACCGCGAGTAGAACCGTAACACTCTGGTCTTTTGTCTTTTGTTTAGGAAATAAAAGATTGCAGTGGGATCCAACCCAAATGGTTAAATCCAGCACTGTGTTGCTGTTTGGCCACTTCCTCAAAACACTTGGGGCTCAATATTGAAAGCTGGCCATTTAAGTAACTTGGCCAGTTATAATTTATCCATCTAAGTTACGCAGCATATTCAGCATGTCTGTCACTGAATATACATGTATATATTTGCTCTTAACCATTTAAATTATAACCAGGTCTAACGTAGCTGGTAAACATATGTGGCTCAGACTGAATATCTCTACTTAGTTGCATAAATTATGCTACTAATTTGCTCTGCCCTGATCCACCTACTGCCTGCCCACAACTTATGCAACAATCTTTTTAGGCATAATTGGGACCTATGCAGGTAAGTGTTAGCGGTCGAATGTAAGTGCATATTTAGCGACTGCTACTTAACCACTTAAGTCCTACATATCTGGCTAAGCAGCACTAAATGCACTTGAATATTAGGCACAAGAGCTTTCCCTTTCCTCCCATTGGAATGTGATCACAGGTTGATCAATGATGTCAGGTTCCAAGTGAATTCTAATCACTGATTCCATGGAACTATAGACCAAATTCCACTGGAATGTCAAACCTACTGTTCGGATTGCTAGTTAGGAGGGGGGTCTCTTTACTGTAAAATGCGGGGTCATATTTAATCCCCAAAGAACTGTCAGATTCTTTTGGCAACCTTCTACTGGAAAGCACTACAGATTCTCTCACTTCCACCATGTAGACATCTCTCAAGGTCCTATTACATCACCTGCTGGCAAGGCACAGGGATGGTAACTTTCATACCAGTGCATGTGCCCATATTTCCACAAATATGTTGGGTCACACCCAGGGAAGCAGCCATTTTATAATATATGCACACTTATGTGTGCATGTTATAAGATAGCCTGGCTGCACATACAAGTGCATGCAAATGCTTCTTCCACCATATAAATCAAGGTATTTTAAAAGGGGCACATGCTAACACCGCTGACAGTTTTACCAATTCATCCCCAGTTTGCCCAGTTAAGAGATAGCCTCTCCAACTCTCCCTGGTTTGATAGCCTTCACTTCACCCAGTTAGCTCTAAACCTTAAAACCCCACAGATCTTCCTAGTTCACTTTAAATTTTAACTTACACAGCATCTATAGCAAAAGTAAATTTATGCAGCAGGGGACCTTGGTGTGCATCAGGTCACATCAGTATTTAGTCGCATATCTTAGGTTCATGCCCCAAAATACCTATGTCCCACCCAGAGCATGCCCCCACATTTTTGAAAGCTTTTGAGCTGTGTCCGCTGTAGGTGATACATGCGTATGTCAGTGGCTTTTAAAATATGCTCAGGAAAAGCGAGCCCAACTTCTTTGCACATCCCCTAATTAATGCACGCATTGGGCTTTTAAAATTCACCTCATATATGTTGTTGAACCAGAAGGGTGTACTGGGCTGTATAATTCTTTGTATGAGGTTATGGATTTAGATTTAGTTAGAAGAAAGGGCCATATGCCACTCAACATAATTAAATGCACTTGCCTTTATAAGTACTTTTACATCTTTTATAAATGTAAACAAGTATATGGACACAAAGTAATGATTAGGGATGTTCAGGGGAAAAATTTGTTTTCTTTATTCACTTCATTTTCAGAAGAGTTTTTTTCCCATGAATTTTGGATTGTGGAGTCTTTGATTTGTTTCATTCATGAGAAAAAAAAATGAATCAAGCCAAAAAAAAAAAAAAAAAGATAATCCTCCCTCCTAACCTCCTGGAAAATTGCTGGGGTCAGGATCCCCCCCGGCCCCACTTACCCAGACCGGTGGGGATCTATGGCAAGGCCTAGGCTGAAACCTCAGATTTGCATAGGCCAAGGCCGCAATTGGTGTCCATGGCCTTGGCTTACTCAAAGCCGATACCTCGGCCTAGGCTGGAGCCTGCAGCCAAGCCTGATTCCATGGCCCAGATGTCAGGTTCTGATGCCAGGGCCTCAGTGTGGACCCAGGTTTGATATTGGAACCCAAGCTAGTAGCCGTGTCCTGACTCCAGGTCCTGACTCCAATGGTACCAGTAAATTCCACAATTAATTTATCTTTTCACTTATATTGCCCACTTTTATAATATAGTGCTTAGGGCTGAAATACATGTATACTTTGTACATAATTTTCAAAGTGGACGTATACACTTAATTCTGCTTTCAGAAATAGCTGGTGTACATAAACTATTGCATGGCATATATGTGCACATTTAAACCTTTATACTAAGAGGTGTAAATATTCAAACAAACATTTATGTGCAAACATTTGATGTTAGAATTGGTTTTCCTGTCCTTACTCCACTCTGGGAACACTTCTTTCAAGTACTCATAAAAGTATGTGTGAAATTGCTTCCACATATAATTTTACAACCATCGGGGTCATTTTCAAAAGGCCTCTATACATGTGTAAAAATTAGGTATGTGCATTATTAAAAAAAAAGAAATAAAATAAAAAACAAAAGAAATAGGAGCTAATCTGTTTCTTTCTGGGGTCCCTGAAATAAATTAAGAGGGTCCCTTAAATTAAACAAATACTATTTGTTTCATTCATTTGAATTAGAATGATTTCCATAAGCCATTATAGTCAAAGAACTCATAGAAATTTTAGGAACGTACCAAGTGCATGTGTACAATTAGAAACAGATACAGTGTAGAGCAGGCATTCAATAGAAAAGGGGAGGATGGGCAAGCTGTTAAGGAGAGAGAAAAGACATATCACAATGAAACAATTTGCTAATCAGACCTATTGCTGCAGATTGGGTACAGTGTTGCCTTCATGCTGATCTTGAAGACTGCATGTCAGAAGTTTACATTGATTCTCAGACATTATCTTTGTGAAAACTTAGCTCTGAGCTCTTTATGAGTTCTTTCTAAAGTTTTTTTTTGCAGTGGCATATTTTATAGTCTGACTGTACCAGCAACAGCCCATCACACAGTGAGGTAGCTCTGTGTCACAATATCTGTGTCTCATAGCAAATTTGTGGTGCTTCACTTGCAGTTGCTGTTCTGTTTTTCCTTTCTGGTGATTGAAGCCTTTGGTATACTTGAGATTATTCATTTAATCTCTATTTTCCTGGAAATGGGCACAGTGTGGGCAGTGAGAACTAGACAGAGGCATAAGTGTACAGTGAGGTCAGGGCAGAGAGTGAAGCATAACAGATGGTATTGTGAGGATTGTATCAGAGAGGTAGTGCAGAGCAGACAATGTGACACTCACTACAGCAGTTTCTCTATGTTCTCCACACTGCAGCATGGTCCTGGCACAGCAATACCACTGCAAAATATTAAAACATTGTTACAATCTTCAAATCCCCAGTGACAAAAAAAATAATCATGTCAGGAAAAAGGAAAGGCAGAGCAGATGAAGTAAATGTAAATGTATCCAAAATTGGGCAGGTTGGCACTGAACCCAAAAAGTAGTCCTGTACTGAAACTGAAGAGAGATTTCTTCTGGACTACTAAGGCAATAGGAGTCAGCTCTATGCCAAAGAAATTGGCATATGAAGATGATGATTTGTTGCTGCAGAGTGTAGATGACATTAGGTGTATTTCTTAGAGATGTGAATCGTGTGCCCGATCGTCTTAACGATCGGGTTCGGCTGGAGGGAGAAAACAATCTGATCACTGGAGATGTGAATCGGGATCGGTTCCTATTCACATCGTTAATTTTTTTTTAGTGAGGCCCGACCCTTTAAAATTGACCCCATACCTTCCCCCACCCCCCAACCCCCCAAAACTTTTTACGAGTACCTGGTGGTCCAGTGGGGGCGCGGGGATCAATCCCCTGCTCTCGGGCCATCGGCGCAATTTTGACTGGCACTCAAAAATGGCGCCGATGGCACGATTAAAAAAAAACCCACCCAACCCTTTGAAGATGACCCCTTAACTTCTCCCACCCTCCCGATCCCCCCAAAACATTTTTAAATTACCTGGTGCTCTAGTGATGGTCCCAGGAGTGATCTCCTGTTCTCGGGCCGTCAGCTGCCACTCATAAAGATGGCGCCGATGGCCCTGTGCCCTTACCATGTGACAGGGTATCCGTGCCATTGGCCGGCCCCTGTCACATGATAGGAGCAATGGATGGCCGGCGCCATCTTTAAAGATGGTGGCGGCCATCTTTAAAGATGGCGCCAGCCAGCCAGATGACTAATATTAGTATTAGTCGTCTGGCTGGCCAGATGACTAATATTAGTATTAGTATTAGTATTTGCTTTCCCTCTATTTAGGGAGATTTTACTTGCATATATCAAAATAATTATATATATATATATATATATATATATATATATGTGTGTGTGTGTATATATATATATATCTGCTCTATCTACCTGCTATGCCTGTCTGTTAATATGTATGAGTATGGGTGTTTTGGTGCTGTTACACTTGATCATGCCTCATTTTTAACCTGCCTCGACCTCAGAATGGAAACTGGCCAAGCCTTGTCCTCAGCCTGCTGCGACCATGGATTGGAAACTGACCATGCTTTCTTCTCAGCCTGCCTTGACCTAGGACTTAATTTTTTCCACGCTTTGCTTTCAGCCAGCCACAACTTCAGGACCAGACCTTGACTTACACTATAAGTTCTGCCTGTTGCCAGAACTTGAGGGCTCAATCCAGTGGTCTTATGGATGGCTAGGCAAAAGATCTTTAGCAAGAGTGGCTCAGCTGTTATCTGCCAAGGTCTATTCTGTGCTTTCACACAAAATAGGCAGTGCCAACTTGACAGTGAGCTAAGGGCTCACCAGTACCTGCTGCTCATCGTGATAGTTGCCTCTGTTGTTTATTTCTCCTTGTTTCTATGTTGTACTAGAGTGTTCCCTTTCCCTATAAAAAAAAGTGAAAAATTTTGGAAAACAAATGTATATTCACCTCGACCTATTTTACAGTTCTATGTTTTATTCTAATCCCTCAGCAATAATCCCAGGACAGTTTTCACACCATATTCATTTCTGTTGTTTCCACTGTGCTGTTTTCTCCACAAATCAAAAATGTAAGAAAAGACAAAAGAAACATTTTTCCCTTTCCATGCCTCATATCTACCTATCCAACCCCCCCCCCCCCCCAAACCCAACTGCATACCACTATAAAGAAATTGTTGTCACATGCAAACATTCCAAAATATTACTGGTATCATCTTTTGGAGCCAGGGGCTATTTTTCTTACGTTTGCACTCTTTTTGGTTTGTTATACTGAGGCGTTTTGTCCCTAGAACAAACATCTGAAATAAGTCAAAAAAGACACAGTTTTCAATACAAGAGACCAAAACTTGTTCCATGGTTCTTTCTTTCCTCCAACAATCTCAGTCTGGGTCTCCAACCCTGTTGTATGTTTGATTAAAATGGGGTAGGTTCTCCAACAAAGTCCTCATTCAGAAGAAGAACTGTTGGTAAAGACAAAAGATGCTTAAGAGAAACTGAATATCATAAAAGGTTAAATTAATGGGAAAAAATTAAAGTAGTAAGCGAGAAATCAAACTAAACCAATAAATGAGGAAGTGCCAACTTGACAGCATTTAGGTACAGGATCTGGAAAGTTTTTTTGTCCCCAGAAAGCCTTAATTCTGAAGGAGAAAATAGAAGACAGAAGATGCTCAAGCATAACCATTTGACTGTTCTGAATGTGAAATTTCTTAAAGCAGTGCCACAGATTTCATGAAAAAAGCAGAAAACCAGGACATGTATCAGGCTGAGGGCAGATCAATGATATGGAAAATAGTCTCTACATAAAGCAGCCCTCACTACTTTTCTGGAAAACCACACCACAATCATTAGAGAAACCAATGTGCTGTACTAAATGTAATAATAAACTTTACATTTGGGAAACTCATTCTACAACAAAATCTAAACTCCATCCTGTACTTGGATGTCTTTATGCCATTCAGACTTCCTTCCATGCCCAGGCCTTATATCTTGGTATTTCCTTTGCCACTGTGTCTTGCTGTTGTACCCCATAACTAATACCTTGCCTGTCTGGGGAGCTGCTTTTCACCTCTCATGGTGCTCTGCAACTTTGAAACCACTCTTTGTGCTGCCTAGTCCATTTATCAGTGCCTGCCTTGGAGGTTTTACTTACAACTTTTCTGCTTTGTTCCTCCTCCATGTTGACTAAGGATGCTAATGCCAGTTTTGGTGCCAGTTTGCCACTTGAGATAGCAGAACTTTGGGTTGTTCTTCCCACATTTGATATGTTCTTGGTTTGTTATACTATGGTGTTTTGTCCCCAGTACAAATATTTGAAAAAAAACAAATAAAAGGCAGACACAGGTTTTAATAAAGGGCACAACAGCATCTGTTCATTAGATAGGGCTTCCTTTCCTCCAACACATGTCCACCAGGTTTTCCCACCCCATTAAGAATTATTGATTCCACTGGCATGGATTTTTTTTCCCAAAAAGCCCACATTATGAATGAAAAAATACTGGTATAAGACAAAAGATGGTTAAGCATATCTATTTCACTGTTCTGAATGTAATAAAACTTTGGGTAGTGCCAGCAATTTCATGCAAACACAGAAATCAGGAGAAGTAACAGGCTGAGGGCAGCTCATTGATGTGGGAAAAGGTCTCTACATGAAGCAGCCCTCACTACTTTTCTGGAAAACCACCCCACAATTATTAGAGAAACCAATGTGATGTACTAAGTGTAATAATATCCTTTACATTTGGCAAATACATGTTACATGAAAATCTAAATTCCAACCTGCCCTTTTGGGTTCTTTGTGTCATTCAACATTGCATTCATGTCTAGAGCTTACACCTTGGAGTTTCCTTTGCCACTATGCCTTGCCTTGTTGTCATATGCCAGAGATAACGCCTTTCAAGTCTGGGGGCTGCCTCACACCTCTCATAGTGGTTTGGAGCCTTGAAGCCACTCTTTCTGCTGCTCCAAGGCTCTTCAGTGTCTGCATTCAAGGGTTTACTGCCACCTTTCTTGCTATGTTCCCCTTTCATGCTGCCTTAGGATGTTAATGCCACTTTTGGTGTCAGTTTGCCATTTGAGATGCCATCAAGATTCATTGTACTGTTGCTGGTACCCTCTTTTGGAACTTAGTGGTATTCTTACCACTTTTTATGTTTATTTCTTCCTTTTACAGTGACTTATTTATACATTTATTTATTTGACTTTTTTTTGCATAACACATTCTTCAATGGAGGTAGGTTGAAGCAGTTTCCAAATATAAAAACTAACAAAATGTATCAATAAAAATAAAGAGCATAGAAGATAACTCTTAGGAACATATCATAACTCAGCAGAAAGTACAAACAGTGTTATGATTTGTGGGTATGTGGGCCCTAGGCCTGAGGTGCAAGTTGTTACTACCTGTGGGGAGGACCCCCACAGGTCTGCCCACCAAGAAGTGAGGTCAGAGACAGTGGAGAGCTCTGGGTAAGACAATGGAGAGGTCCCACGGTACCAGGAGAGCACCCCCATGTAGGGTAGGCTGCAGGTAATACCTGGGCAGGGACCCCGAGGAGAGGAGTGCCAGACAGACTGCAGAGAGGGGACATGAGGCTTGGCTGATCAGGAGGTACTCCGGAGGGCAACCCCGAGGGGAGGAGCTGCACAGTGTAGGATGATAATGTAACGCTATAGGCCAACCCACAGAACAGATCAGCCTGAGCTGAGCCTCTGGACATGACGTTGCACTGCCCCGAGGAGCGGGGAATGTTGGCAGTCTCGATAAGATATGTAGGCATGACCCCAAGGAGTGAGTAAAGACATGTAGGCATGACCCCAAGGAGTGAGTAAAGATATGTAGGCATGACCCCAAGGAGTGAGTAAAGTTCCAGGGAAGCCGGAGAGCACAGCTCCGAGGAGCGGGGAAGTCCTGGAAGTCACTTGCACAACGTAAGTGCGGTCCCAAAAAGAGGGAAGCATAGTCATCAGTCTTGTTCAGGTTGCAGGCACTACTCTGAGGAGCAGGGAAGTCCCTTAGTAGAATTCACAGATAGCTGAGATGTGCCAGAGATAGTCCTGAGGAATGGGAGACCTTGCGGGTAGAACTCAAGAGACACCGAGTCAGCCCGAAGAGCAGGGTAGGTGAGGAGAGCAAGTCCCCAATGCATGCACTGGCCCTCGAGGAGCAGGTAGCAGACAGGGTTCAAGTCCAAGGCACGAAGCGAGTCTCAGGAACATGTAGGCAGTAGTCGAAGACATATGGAACTTGTTGACAAGTCCCCTAGCTGAGGGCGAAAGTGGAGTTTATATATGACTGTCTGATGATGTCATCCACTGGAGATGCCCCCGAGGTTCCCACTGAAGCGACTTCAAAGGCGGGCCCTGTGGCACGCGCGCGCGCGCGCGCGCGCCTAGGAAGGCCCAAAGTCGAGGGGGATGGCGGCGGCATCCAGGCCGCCACGAGGAGTCTCAGGGGACGTGGCAGTGAACACTGGCCCGAGCCGCGAGCAGTCCTGGGGAGGACAGGAGAGCAGTGCAGGAGGTTAATACATGCAGTCGCAGCCATCTGCAACCGACGGCCATAACAAATAGCTTCAGCCTGCTTCAAATAAAATGTTTAGGAAGTCAGTCAGACACTGATTATTTGAAAGCCAGTGCAAATAAGTAGGTCTTCAATTTTTTTCTTGCGCTGCCTGGGATTCAATAGTAGCTCTAGGGATTCTGGTATAGAGTTCCAGAGCATGGGACCCGCAACTGAAGAGGCTTGCTTCCTTGTGATATCAAGCCTGGCTAGTTTAACTGAAGGGGTTTCAAGAAGGCTTTTGTTCAAAGAGCAAAAGTGACGTGTATGTTGATAGATGCGTAAATTCGAGCATAACCAGATAACTGATTACTTGTATATGAGGTTATGAATGTTAGTGAGAATTTTGTAAAATACAGGGAGCCAGTATTAGGAGAAAGTAACAGGTGTTATGTGATCATAAAGTTTTATATTTACGATAATGCAAACAGCAGTAATTTAACTAGTTGAAGCGGACGTAAAGCAATAGTGAGAAGACCTAAGTATAAGGCATTGCAATAATCAAGACTTGTGAGAAAAAGGGCTTGTAATACTGAACAAAAATCATTTGGATAAATAGGGGTTTATGATATTTCAGAAGGTGAATCTTGTAAAATGAGGTTTTTACTATAGTGGAAATGTTTTGAAACATGGATAAATCTGAGTCTAGAATGTCTCCAAGGTTATGGGATTTTGTTATAATGGGGATGAAGTGACTGTCAAAAGTTAGGTGGGTAAAGGGATGTTATAAAGATTGAGAGATGGTGATTAATGGCAAATTTTCAGTTTTAGAAGGATAGCGTTTTAAATGATTGTGGGCTAACCAGATGTTGATGGAGTTGATACGGAGACTAATAAAGGATAATGCATAGACCAAAAAAAACTGTAAGGAATGAAAAGTTGAATGTCATTGGCATAGATTTTGAACTCTATGCCCAAGTCAGCAAAGAGATGACAAAGAAGAAGTAGGCAGATATTAAATAGAATAGCTGGTGAAATCCTGCCTATAAAGGAATCAGACATAAAAGATCAGGAATTTGTTCATAATACCTGTAAATGAAATTATATTAGAGTATGCAAATCATCAATATGCTTTACAAAATAACAAAGCTATAAAGAGACCAAGGTAAAGAATATATATACATAACCTCTGGTTGTAAAAATCTGGATACTGGACCCAAGGGCACACAATAAAAGTTCAGACCCTATTTGCAAAGTTATAAGAACATAAGAACATAAGAAATTGCCATGCTGGTTCAGACCAAGGGTCCATCACGCCCAGCATCCTGTTTCCAACAGAGGCCAAACCAGGCCACAAGAACCTGGCAATTACCAAAACACCAAGAAGCTCCCATGCTACTGATGCAATTAATAGCAGTGGCTATTCCCTAAGGGGCAGATTTTCAAAGCCGTACGCGCGGGAAAACAGGCACTTAAGCGCATAAACCGGGGTGGCGCGCACAACCGCAATTTTGCATAGCGGTATTTGTGCGTGTAAGTGGACCTGCGCGAGCAACAGTACGCCAATACAAAAGGGGCGTGTCGGGGGCGTGTCGGTGGGCGTGTCTGGGCGGAGACCGAACCTATGCGCATAAAACGTATTTTATAAGGGACACGCATAACGTCACCGGCGCGCGCATACGAAGTCGCTCGCGTAGATTTGCTACTGCTTCCTGTGTGCGCAAGGAATGAGTGAAGGCTCTGCGGCTGCTGTCTGACACCACTACAGTTCCAGACATCCTGTAGAAGGGCAGAAGGCGGACAGGAGAGGGCCTGGGGGAGTACCCGCTCGAAACTGGGACAGTGGCACCGTTGGCCATACACAACGTTCATGTGCGTATAGGAGAGAACCGCACGAGCGTCTAGACAGCCATTCAGTGCTAATTCCCCAGTCTACACATGTTCAACGCAGCAGCAATATACGTGCTGGAATCCCTAAGGCTCAGAAGGGAAAGAGAGAGGAGGAGGAGGAGAAGGCAGCTGAGACGGAGACGCTACCCGTTACACCGGGTCTACAGGACCCGCACCCAATTTCTGGACCTGTCTGAGGAGGAAGTAATGACCCGTTACAGATTTGATAAGGAGACCATACTGTCCCTCTGCAGAATGTTAGAGGGTGACCTGCAACCACGCACGCAGAGGGGCCATGCCTTGCCCGTACACATCAAGGTGACTACCTTCCTGGCATTTCTGGCTACCGGCACCTTCCAAACCCCGCTTGGCCTGACGTCTGGAATCAGTCAGGGTGCCACCTCAGGATGTCTGGAGCAGGCCCTGGCTGCCCTGCTGCGACACACACACCACTTTATCTCCTTCCCCACGAGTAGGGAGGAACAGCATGGAACCATGAGAGACTTCTACCAAATAGCACGCTTCCCCTCGGTCTTGGGAGCTATTGATTGCACCCACGTGCCCCTAAGGGCACCAGCAGCAGATGAGGCCATCTACCGCAATCGCAAGGGATTCCACTCACTAAACATGCAGGTGGTGTGCAATGCCAAGGGCCTCATCACGAATGTAGTGCCTCGCTTTCCTGGATCCACCCACGACGCCTACATTCTCACCCAATCAAGGATCTATGAAGAATTCCAGCTGCGTCACATCACTGGTGGCTGGCTTCTAGGTAGTAGAGCAACAAACAACAGCACCCACCTATCTTAGTACAATCACTAGCTATAGGGTGCCACAGTAGGCACAACCATGGAAGCCATGGTCCATGGTTGTGCCTACTGTGGCACCCTATAGCTAGTGAATGTGTAATAGGGATGTGCAGAGCAAAATTTTATGTTCATATTTTTTATGTCCGAAAGGGGGTCCCACTTGCGGCCAATATGGACATAAAAAAAATCCAATGAGTTGGGTATATGTACATATGTGCAAAAAAAAAAATTAAACCCCCTCACCCTCCTTAATCCCCCCCCCAGACTTACCACAACTCCCTGGTGATCGAGCGAGGAGTGAGGACGTCATTTCTGCAATCCTTGGCGAGAAGCATGTGACGTCGGTGGCACGTCGAGTGACGCGGCGTCACGTGATTCCCGGCTCGTTCGCGCCGGACGGCTCGTTCGGCCCAAAAAGAACTTTTGGCCAGCTTGGGGGGGCCTCCTGACCCCCCCAAGCTGGCCAAAAGTTCTTTTTGGGCCGAACGAGCCGTCCGGCGCGAACGAGCCGGGAATCACGTGGCGCCGCGTCACTCAGACGCGACGTCACGTGATTCCCGGCAAGTTCGCGCCGGACGGCTCGTTCGGCCCAAAAAGAACTTTTGGCCAGCTTGGGGGGGCCTCCTGACCCCCTCAAGCTGGCCAAAAGTTCTTTTTGGGCCGAACGAGCCGTCCGGCGCGAACTTGCCGGGAATCACGTGACGTCGGCGTCACGTGATTCCCGGCTTGTTCGCGCCGAACGAGCCGTCCGGCGCGAACTTGCCGGGAATCACGTGACGTCGCGTCTGAGTGACGCGGCGCCACGTGATTCCCGGCTCGTTCGCGCCGGACGGCTCGTTCGGCCCAAAAAGAACTTTTGGCCAGCTTGGGGGGGTCAGGAGGCCCCCCCAAGCTGGCCAAAAGTTCTTTTTGGGCCGAACGAGCCGTCCGGCGCGAACGAGCCGGGAATCACGTGACGCCGGCGTCACTCGACGTGCCGCCGACGTCACATGCTTCTCGCCAAGGATTGCAGAAATGGCGTCCTCACTCCTCGCTCCATCACCAGGGAGTTGTGGTAAGTCGGGGGGGGGGGGGATTAAGGAGGGTGAGGGGGTTTATATTTTTATTTTGGCTCAACAATCGCGATTTCCCACATATCGAACATATCTATGTTCGATATGTGGGAAATCCGATCGTTTATGTCGAATCAATTTTTTAAGTAAAAAAAAAATATGAGTTGCGTTTTACTAATGCGGTCAATCCGAATGCACACCCCTAATGTGTAAGGCCTGTGAGCTGCATGCCAGTGATCCACACACATTATCTAACCTTCTGCTTATCCCGTATGCTACAGGTGACAGAGGCTATCCCCTCAAATCGTGGCTCATGATCCCCGTGACATGCCCCAACACGGCAGCTGAGATGCGCTACAACAGGGCACACCGTAGGACCAGGTCTGTCATCGAGAGAACATTTGGCATCCTGAAATCACGCTTCCGCTGTCTGGACAGATCCGGTGGGTGCCTCCTGTACTCCCCCGCTAAGGTGTGTGAGATATTCCTAGCCTGCTGTATCCTACATAATCTGGCAATTAGGAGACACATCCCTGTACCTGAGGATGGACCGGAAGACAGTGAGGAGGAGGAGGAGGACATACAGCTGACCATGGAGGAACTGGACAAAATACATCGCCTGATGCAAAGGCGGGCAATACGAGAAAGGAACAGTCTAATAGAAAGCCATTTCCGTAGGTGATAAATGTGCATTTATTTACAGGTGTGACAAATGTGATAGTGAATAAAAAAAATTAACAACATAAACCCTCTGACAGGTCACTTCTTTGCCCGTCCCCTCCTACGAGCCTCGGAAAGCCGAGACTGGCCCACCCGGGTACTGCGGCGCAGGGGACTCCGGCCACTGCTGACACTGCCCTCAGAGGGCATAGGTGCCTGGGCCACATCCGGGGCATGGCTACATGAGGGAATAGCCAGGGTCAACAGCCCTTCAGCTCGTGGTGGAGGTGGAGGAGGAGGCGGTGGAACAGCAGGTGCAGGCGGGGGTGCCATCCACACATAGCCTGCAGGAGGCTGAGGTGCTGGTGCCACAGGTGGAGGTACCACCTCAGGGGCCCCTGCATGGGCAGGTGGCATCCATGGGTATGGAGGCATCCATGGCCATGGAGCCACTGGTGGCGGGGGCTGTACGGGAGGCGGGGGCTGTACGGGAGGCGGGGGCTGTACGGGAGGCAGGCGCCTGACCAACTCCATCCACACCTCCGTCTGCCGGTCAGTGGCCTGGCAAATGGCTTGGAGGCCCCCCTCAAGGCGCTCATACCCCTCCCTGACAGTGAGATGGAGGGCACTGCCTTCCTGCTGGATTCTGTCCGACAGGCCAGAGATGGCATCCAAGATGGCGACACCCTGCTGTACAAGTGTCTCTGCCGGCCCGGTAACCTGGTCAGCCTGGGGCTCAGGATGGTCGGACGCACTGCTGTCCTGCTGAACATCAGGTTCCACCTCAGCAAGCGGTTCGTCCGGTTCCTCTCCCTGCTGCTCCTCCTCAGGCTGCTCCACGCGCTGCCGGTCTTCCCCCTCCTCCTCTTCCGAGGAGTCACGGAGCACCTGCAGGCGCCGGTACTGGCGTTGGGGCCTAGGGGCAGCTCCGGGTTGCTCATCATCTGGCTCCCCTAAATGGTAAAGCATATGGGTATTAGCACACTGACAATAGGGGTGTGATGTATGTCGCTCCATATACACAGGTGGTAGTCATATGGCAGGTGTCAAGACACCTCTGGGGTATCATTAGTGGCTGCCAACCAGACACATGTAGCACCTGCCCTACAACCAGTTCAGGACACAGGAGCGTTCCCAGTGGGCTGCATGGAATGTGGGACCTGTCAGGCCAAACCTAGAACACAGAGTCCTGTTCTACGACCTGCACGTCAACCCTCAACCTACTCAAGGCACACTGTTTCTGCACTCCACGACCACATGACCTGTGCTGTGGTACAGGAAGGTGAAGAGGAAGCAAATGGGAAGGGTGGGAAGGTGGTGCGCACACGTTCTGCGCACACGTTCTGCGCACAGCTCCCCCCCGTGCGCACACGTTCTGCGCACAGCCCCCCCCGTGCGCACACGTTCTGCGCACAGCCCCCCCCCCCGGTGGGCACAGCCCCGGTGCGCACAGCCCCGGTGCGTGTCTTTGGGGTGGGGGGAAGAGGGAGAGTGCAACTTTGCAATGTGGTACCTGAAATGGGCACAGGGTTGGCTATACAGGTGAACAGTAATCAGTACCTATAGGTTACATGACAACATAGGCTGCTCTACTGTGAGATAGGATACGTGTTGGTCTGCATACCTTGCTGCCCTGCACGGCGCATGGAGTCGAGACGGCCAACGCCACCCACAGCTGCCTCCGATAGCGTTCCCAGAACCAGCTGCTCCGTGGCTGTGAACGTGATGCGGCTCCGTCCACCTTCAGCAAGTCGCCTGGCCTGCTTCCGCTTCACTACTCGCCGTATGTCCCTCCACTTGTGCATCAGTTCGGCAATACTGCGGTTGTGGTGAAACACCAAATTCACAGTATGCCTGATGCGCCTCCATATTTGTTCCTTGGCGTATGCACCCACCGTACGCGACTGTGGGCCATACAGCATATCCCTCTGCCTCATGACATGCTCCACCAGCATGTCCAACTCCCCTGGCAAGAAGTTGGGCTTCCTGAGAAGGACAGGTTGTGCCTGTGCCTCAGCCATGGTGAGGATGGCCAATGAGTAGCCCACCCATCCCTTTAAAGTGACCTCAATTTGTGCGCGGACCTCCCCAGTGGGGCGCAACATATGCGCACAGCTGATCCCATCAGCGCAAATACCAAGAACGTGCGCAAATAATTAAAATCCATGCGGAACATGTGCGTGCTGGGTTATTTGTCCGCGCCAACTATCTATTTTAATAATATATTCGTACTGCCTATCTATTTTCATTCAGATATGCGCGTAACTACCTATGGAACAGCTGGGTGTGCAGCCATTACCCAATGTAGCCCACATGTGCGTGCTGTTGCAATCCCAAACCCGTAATGACGGTATGGAAGTAGCTCTTTCTGTGACAGCTACATAGCCAGTGCAGTGCAGGTCGGAGAGGCAGGTGAGTCGTCGACTACACTAATTAGCGTGCAGAGACGTGTGAGCGCAGCAGCCTACTGAGAATGGCTACTCAATCGGGGCCAGCTGCTAATCAGCATCTCCATCTGAGGGTGGGACGTACTGATTAGCAGCTGGCCCCGAATGAGTTGGCCTTCTCAGTAGGCTGCTGAGCTCACACGTCTCTGCACATACCACTCTATTCCTGCGTATGCCGACTTCAGAGGGATATGTTGTAGGTAAGGTCGCTCTACCGGAGCGTTGGAGGGGGGTTCACTGGTGTTATTCGTGGCTACTTCACTATTATGTCTGATTACCGCTCAGCAGGGTTAGATATGAAGGGGGACAATCGCTGTCTAACGTGTGTACTCGGCTTCTCACCAGCCTCTCGGACCTGCAATGCACTGGCTTTATTGGTGTTCATGCTGTATGTCAGTGCATTGTGCGCCCACTATAGCAGGGCTACGACCAGCTTACAGAACCGTCACATAGACTAGCGGCCAACTCCTAAGGCGACCGTACCTAGTACGGTCTACGGGCTCTGCGCACATGTCCGCTAGAGTGTATGGGCTGGCGAGCCAGCTGTATTGGTGTTATGCTACGGTGGGACTGGATACCCTAACCTACCTCTTGTAACCGACGTTTTGCGTAGCAGCTGTGGCCTGTATATTCTGTGTATGTAGCTGTGCAAATGCAGATTACAGTTGCTGCAAAGCTGAGGTGCGTTACACTAGGTCCGGTATAGCCAGCAATGCAGAGGGATGCGCCTGATCCATGGAGCCCGCAGCCGCTAGCGGACATGTGCGCAGAGCCCGTAGCCGCTAGCGGACATGTGCGCATGGTCATTTTCTGTACTGCACATGGGCGCCTCGTCTATATGCTGCACTGTAGCTGATGTGGCTCGCACACAGCCTATACAGTGTAGCAGATGGATGACCAGGATGTTCCGTGGGCTGCTCTGCTAGGACTCAACGTCGCCCCACTCCTTCACCCTTCCTTCCCTCCCTCCCTCTCCCACCTTCACCTCCTCCCTCCCTCCTTCCCTGCACCCCCTCCCCCACCTTCCTCCCTCCTTCCCTGCACCCCCTCCCCCACCTTCCTCCCTCCTTCCCTCCCTCCGACACTGCCAATACATGGTCAGCTCCCACCTGTCCCTCAATAACCACACCGTTTATTATTTTCAATATTTATTGAACGTCTGACACATATTTACAAAATAAAATGTGGATGGGGAGGGGCAGCCTAGGGTGGAAAACTATGTACAAAACAAAAACTCCCATGGGGTTAGGGAGGTAGGGACCAGAGAGGATGGTCAACGACGACGGACCATCTCCCCCAGGAGCCGTACTGCAGCAGCAAGCAGCAGTAGGCCCCTGGTGTTGCGATCCGTCGCCTGGACCATCCTCTCTTGGAAGGCAATCAGTGCCCTCATGCCCTCATTGACCCCCCTCACATAGTCCATGAACTGGCCATAGGTAAGAGGCTCATCCTCAGGGGCGCGTGCCCCCGGGGATGGGCCTCTTTGCTAGCCCCGTGAGGGGGGACAATGAGGGACTAGAGGGCCCTGATTGCCTCCCTGAGCCAGCAAAGGCTGGCTCCTGCCGGCCCCAGCGTCCCTAACCCCACGGGCAAAACGGGGTGGTTGCCCTACAGGGGGGGGGGGCTAGGGGAAGGCATGGGGTGCCTTTCGGCCCGGGGAGGGCTCAGCCGCTCAGGTCTCCTCTGGGGTGGGGGGGGGGGGTGGATCCGGCTCCCCCCCTGGAGCGGCTGCAGCTCCATCCTCAGCTGGCCCTGGCATTTCCTCTTCAGCATCTGTGAAAACAAGGACACGTATGACTACACTGTACTGGGTGAGGGGAGGGAGAGAAGGTGGGATGGGGGACAGGAGGGAGGGCGGTGGTAAAGGACGGGATGAATGGTGGCTCAGATGTGGGTTACTCCAGTCGGTTGGAGGGGTCACTTACCGCCAGGCCCAGCCTGCTGCGCACGCAGCCGCTCCATCCATCTGCGGCGATGGAGGCGAAGCCACCGGGCCTTCTTCTTCAGGTCCTCAATCTGTTTGAACGGAAGGAGGGAGGACCATTAGTATACTCTGATAGTCAAGATGGTGCCAGGATACTTGGATGTAGGTGTGACAACATTGCTGACTGACAACCATGATATTATTCAATTAGCATACACATTATGTTCATCATTGGCAATTGAGGCACAACACAACCCAATCCTAACCAGTGTTAGGCACCAGCAGGACATAACAAACTGTCTACAGTGCATATAAGTATCAGGTACACTATTCTGGGTACTCAGGTGAGGCCTAACCTGACTTTGCACCTCCCACATTCACCACAACAACCTTCTTAGTGTACTTACTCCACGGGGGTGTGACGCCTCGGCGTTGAAACGCCGTTGCAGCCTCCTCCAGGCCCTGCGCAGGTGGCCGAAGTTAGTCCGCTGTCCCTGGACCGGGAACAGCCATCTCTCTCCTCCCACCACCAGGGACGCCAGCAGCTCCACGTCCCTGGTGGTGAAGTTGGGCTGTCTCCTCCGGCCGGCCATTTTGTGCAGTGTGGGGAACGGGAGGTCACACCCTCGCGTTCACATGCGTACGCGCACGCGCGCGCGAGGGCTCCACACGCACAAATATCGGCGCGCGCGCACATGTATGCATTCACGCGCAGGTTGTCTGGTTACGCGCAGATATGTCCCTCGATACTTGCACGTATTTTGTGTGGCGCGCGCAACATGTGCGCATGCTTCGCAAAATTGCTAGCTTCTGCTGTGTGCGCAGAAACGCGCGCAGCTCTACCGCCGCGCGCGCTCCTTTGTAAATCTACCCCTAAGTAAACTTGATTAATAGCAGTTAATGGACTTCTCCTCTAAGAACTTATCCAAACCTTTTTTGAATCCAGCTACACTAACTGCACTAACCACATCCTCTGGCAACAAATTCCAGAGCTTAATTGTGCGTTGATTGAAAAATATTTTCTCCGATTAGTCTTAAATGTGCTACTTGCTAACTTCATGGAATGCCCCCTAGTCCTTCTATTATCCAAAAGTGTAAATAACTGACTCACATCTACTCATTCAAGTCCTCTCATGATCTTAAAGACCTCTATCATATCCCCCTCATCCGTCTCTTCTCCAAGCTGAACAGCCCTAACCTCTTCAGCCTTTCCTCATAGGGGAGCTGTTCCATCCCCTTTATCATTTTGGTAGCCCTTCTCTGTACCTTCTCCATCGCAACTATATCTTTTTTGAGATGCAGCGACCAGAATTGTACACTGTATTCAAAGTGCGGTCTCACCATGGAGGAACACAGAGGCATTATAACATTTTCCGTTTTATTAACCATTCCCTTCCTAATAATTCCTAACATTCTGTTTGCTTTTTTGTCTGCTGCAGCATACTGAGCCAAAGATTTTAAAGTATTATCCACTATGATGCCTAGATCTTTTTCCTGGGTGGTAGTTCCTAATATGGAACCTAACATTGTGTAACTACAGCAAGGGTTATTTTTCCCTATGTGCAACACCTTGCACTTGTCCACATTAAATGTCATCTGCCATTTGGATGCCCAATCTTCCAGTCTTCCAAGGTATTCAGTAAATCTGAATGTCCAGGGCTCTCTCTGAGGGGAAACAACTTCAAGGCCCTTTTGCATTGTTCAACAATTACATTTCTCTTAAGTCCATTGGAAATAACTCTGATCATCTTCAACCATCCATAACAGTAATAATTACATTAGAAGGCTAGAAGCTAAGTAGTTTCTAACTTAAGTTAACTGATGTTTGATAAGATGGATGAAAAGTTCTTTCCATTTCTTCAATGTTAAATCCAAAAGATTTACAGGTTGAAATTAAGAAATGTTCCGATCAAGTGGAAACAATTCCACCCCACTTGCTGGAAGGGTTGGTCCATGAATAACAGGGAATAGTAGCACATTGGAAACTTGATCACTCTCATCCACAAACAATGTGGTCTGACACCCCTCACATGTAAGTAAAACTGGTATCCACCTTTGTTGCATATGACAAGTACATTCAATACTCACCTGGGACATGGCTCTATCAAACCACAACCATATAGATAGATAGATAGATAGAGACAGATAGATGATAGAGAGAGAGAGAGCAAGAGAGAGAGAAAGGACAGAGAGCTTGATATAGATAGATAGATATAGATATAGATAAATATAGATAGATATAAATATTAGGGATGTGCATTTGTCCTGGATCGGGGAACCAAGTTTAGTGTGCACTAACAAAAAATTGTTAGCGTGCACATTTGTGCACACTAAATCGAAATTCGGGTCTCCCCGAATTTTAAACGCCCTAACCGCGGGAAACCAAAATTTCCCACGGTGGGCCGATAACGAAGGCCAAACTGAAATGTTCGTCTGAAGCACATCCCTAATAGATATAGATAGATATAAATATAGATCACTTGGTTTCCTTACTAAAATTAAACCAATCATTTTGGAGAGGTATAGAGAGATTAATGAGTAGAGGATGGAGTTGGACTCTCCCATGTGGGTCCTGTAAATGTGTTATGCATGAGTCTTTATAAAATCCAGCCACAATTTTAGTTTGTGGATTCTAAGTTTATTTTTTCTTGTGTTCCCTGCTATGGGACAGCCCTATCTATATAGTAGGGATATGCAATTGTTTTTCCCAAATTAGGCATTTTCAATGAAATTGCATAATTCAGAATGGTTTGAGAAAACCGAAAAATGATTAAATTTTTTCCGAAATTTCAGAAAAAATTCATTTTCGGGTTAGTGAGCACTAACTCTGCCATGTTAGTGCGCACTATCAGGAGTTAGCATGCGCTAACAGGAGTTAGCATGTACTAATTCCCATTAGTGTGCATTAACCCGAAAATTGGGGCCCCCCCAAAAAAAACCCAAACCATGGGGAAAATGAAATTCCCGCGGGAGGGCCCCGAAATGAATCCCAACACGAAATTCTAACCTGAAGCACATCTCTACTATATAGCCTCACTTTTTTTTAAGGGGGGGATGACAAAAGAACTCTGAGGATATTCTTCACAGAGACCTGGGTAATGAACTGGAAACAGAATATATTAACCCTATTTGTTTGTTGAGTTCTGGAGTCTTTTAGTTTCTTGAAAGGAACAATCCCCTCAGGGGAGATCTGGAAGATTTCCTCAGGCATTTCTGAAAAATCTTCATTGAGTTAGGTTGGTCCTTTTCAGCAGCTGCTGAACTACTCTGCATTCGGTAAGGCACTGCTGGGGAGTACACCATACATTTCTGGACTTAGCTTCTAATCTCCAGTGGAATTAAGAATGTTTGGTCACTATTTTCTGGCAGGGCCTAGCAGAATAGATATTGGGTAATGCAATATACCTTCCATCCAGCCTTAAGGATCTCATCATGCTTGCTATCTGAGTCAATATCCACTTCCAAGAGTGGGCCCAAGAGAGAGAAGCATCTCGGTGGCATTTCAAGCTGGTACCCAAATTCCAACGTCCTTTGACTTCTACCAATGACACTGTGCCTGATTCCTCCTTTGAAAAGCCTATGAAACTGAAGAGTTTGGCTAACTGAAGAAGAGAAGCAGAGGTGATGGCAACTCAATCTCTCTCATTATTGTGCTGCTCAGGGGCACATCACCAGCTGATGACCTAAAAAGATGGGGAACTTCTAAGCATAGGGTTTAACCCTAGGCCAGCCCTCATCCTCTCATCAACTACTAGTCCCTGTAAGACTCTTCTTAAATGTCACAGAGTTTCACACTGAGGTCTTCTTGGTCTCTGGTGCCAGGGGCAACTTCATATAAGAAGTATTGCTAAGCCAATACAATCTTCCTGAAGTGACTCTTGAGAAACCATTAACAATCTCCTCAGTTTATGGAGAACCCCTTTCCAGCCACTTTTCCATTACTACTGCTTCACTCACCCTAAAGACTGGAATACTGCACAAAAAACAGATCATTCTCTTTGAGTTATCTAAAGCAGTCAACTTGATCATCTTTTGCTTGCCTTGGATTTTGCAACACAATCCCATCCTTGACTGGCAGGCACTGCAAATCATTCTCTGGGGATCCTCCTGTCAGCAACATTGCTTTAGTCAGGTATCCCCACCAGTACCAGTAGCTTGGACTTTGACACTGGTCCTCCTTGGGCTCCTGCCATAGTACACAACATTTGCTGATGTTTTTAGCAAGAAATAAGATGAGACACTGCTGCACCTTGACTGCTCCATAGACCTGCTTGCAGGAAAGATGCCCTCTAAGGGCACAGACTACCCCTTGTCCACTCCAAAAACCACATTCATGACAATTGATTTATCTCATCCACGCCTCCTTATCTCCGCCCACACTATAATCAATTATCTCCACTATCGTTTTTACATGTTTGAATTATAATCTGTCCTTTCTCTTCCTCCCCGCCAAGTTTTTAATTACCCTGTTATATGTAACTGCATTTTCCGCACCACTGTTCTAGTTTATGTTTCACGATGCACCCTTGTTTTATGTGAACCAGCATGATGGGACTGCGATCTTGAATGCCGGTATATAAAAACCTTAAATAAATAAATAAATAGGAGAATCTGGAATGAGGATTTATCCAACCTTCCTGATCCACAACAGGGGCAGGCTTCTTTGTTGGAAAGAACGAAGGGACACTCAGGCTCTGCACTGACTATCTACAAGGGGCACAAATATTTACCAAGTTGGACCTCAGAGGTCCCTCTAACCTCATCCATATACATTAAGAGGATGAATGGAACATGGCAATCAACTCCCATGTCGTCATTACGAGTCATGCCATTTAGACTCTACAGTTCTATAGCAGTGTTCCAAGACATGGTGAATGTAATCTTTAGAGACATCCTCTATGCCCACATCCTAGTTTACCTAGATAACATCTTCATTTTCTCATGCTCTTTGATCAGAACTGAGGGCAAGTTGAACAGGTGCTCCAGAGACTCCATGAGAATCATCTGAATGCCCGACTCAAACAATGCACCTTCAAATAGGTGAAGCTGCCTTCCTGGGCTATATTATGTCCTCCAGTTACCCAAGAATCTTAAAATCCTAAGGTGTTTTATGGATTTGCGATAAATGGGGGGAGTGTAAGCTATTTCAATAAGGGAGATTTCAGAACTTAGCCGTTAATTGGGCGAACTGATGGGCAAACTGGTGAAACTGACAATAGCGTGGACATGCACTCCTTTTAAAATTCCCTGACTTATGTGGTAGAAGAGGGATCTGTACCCCCTATTCAAAATTAGGAACACATGTGCATGCATACAGGCTATTTTATAACATAAATGCATATAGGGCCAGATTTTCAAAGTGGTACGCGCATAAGATACGTGCGTATCCCCCGAAAACCAGGCCAAAGTACCTCCTGCGTACGCCGAGCCTATGTTGAGTAGGCTCGGCGGTGCGTGCAAGCCCCGGGATGCATGTAAGTCTCGGGGCTTTCCTAGGGGGGGGGGGCGTGTCGCGGAGGTGAATCATTTGGGGGCGGGGCTGCAAGCGTGGTTCTAGCCTGGGGGCATTTCCGGGGTATGGCCGAGGCCTCCGAAATGGCTCCCGGGCCTGGGAATCACGCGCCAGCAGCCGGCCCGGCATGTGCAAGTTACGCCTGCTTCGGGCAGGTGTAACTTGTTCAACAAAGGTAGGGGGGTTTAGATACGGCTGGAGGTTTGGGTTAGGTAGGGGAAGGGGAAGGGAGGGAACGGAGGCAGGCTGCGTGGCTTTGCGCGCGCAGTCTGCCAATTTTGCACAGCCTTGCGCACGCCAACCCCTGATTTTAACAGATATGTGCAGCTACGCGTGTATCTATTAAAATCCCACGTGCTCTTGTTTGCGCCTGGTGTGTGAACAAAAGTACGCATGTGCGCAAATTTGTAAAATCTACCCCATAATGTACAAGATATGCAATGACTTTGTCTGTGGACACGTGCTGGAGCACATGCAGCAATCTGCGCCTGCGCACTGGTAGGAAAATTAAAATGAAGGAACCAGTAGATTTGGTTTATTTGTATTTTCAGAAGGTGTTTGACAAAGTCCCTCATGAGAGGCTTCTAAGAAAATGAAAAAGTCATGCAATAGGAGGAGATGTCCATTTTTTGATTGCAAACTGGTAAAAAGACAGGAAACAGAAAGTACAATTAAATGGTCTCTTTTCACAGTGGAAAAAAGGTAAACAGTGGAGTGCCTCAGGTATCTGTATCTCAACCGGTGCTTTTTAATATTTATAAATGATTTGGAAACAAATTCAATGAGTGAGGCGATCAAATTTGCAGATGACACAAAAATACCCAGAGTAGTCAAATCACAAGCGGATCGTGATAAAATGCAGGAGAACTTGCAAAGATTGGGCATCTATATGGCAGATGAAATTTGTGAACAAGTGCAAGGTGATGCATGTAAGGAAAAATAACCCATGCTATATTTACATGATGTTAGGTTCCATATTAGGATATACTACCAAAGAATAAGATCTGGGTGTCATAACTGATATTACATTGAAATCATCAGCTCAGTTTGCTGAGGCGGTCAAGAAAGCAAACAGAATGTTAGGGATTATTAAGAATGAAATGCCCCACAAAGCAGAGGATGACATAATGCCTCGGCATCGCTCCATGGTGAGAATGCACCTTGAATATCTTGTGCAATTCTGATCGTCACATCTCAAAATGATATAGGTGCACTGGAGAAGGTTCGGAGAAAGTTGACCAAAATGAAGGGCATGGAATGGCTCCCCTATGAGGAAAGGATAAAGAGGTTGGGGCTGTTCAGCTTGGAGAAGAGAAGGCTGACAGGGGATATGATACAGAATCTTGAAAGAACTTGAATGGGTAAATGTGAAATAGTTATTTACTTTTTCAGATAATACTGGGAGTAGGGAACATTCCACGAAGTTAACAAGTAATAAATTTAAAATGAATTGGAGAAAATTGTTTTTCACTCAATGCACAATTAAACTCTGGAATTCATTGAAGAGAATGTGGTTAAGGTCATTAGTGTAGCTGGGTTTACTAAAGGTTTGGATAAGTACCTGGAGGAGAAGTCCATATACTGCTTTTAATCAATAAGGAATAGCCTCTGTTTATTGCTGGCATTAATAGTATGTGATCTATTTAATATATTGGTACTTGCCAGGTACTTGTGACTTGTATTGGCTGCTGTTAGAGACAGGATACTGGACTTGATGGACCCTTGGTCTGACTCAGTATGGCATGTTTTATATTCTTTTGTTATATTATATTATATTATATTATATTATATTATATTATATTATATTATAATATAATAAGAAAGTATAATAAGAAAATTCTTATTCTGGAGAAACATTAATTCCAGCTTCCTCAAACAAAAGAAAAAAAAATAGACACAGATGGTCATTGAGTATGCAATTGGAGGAGTTAATGCAAATGAGAAAGAGAGAGAGCCTTTGCATAGAGTCAGTGTGAGATGCTATATATATACGACATCAGAGGGTATACTTTTAATGGGGTGGTTTTTTTTTGTTTTTTTTTTTTGGGGGGGGTTCTTTTACATACACAGTCAGAGGAATTAACTGCAAATTCTCTTTGACTAATGAATATCTATCATTTGAATCAATGAATGTTACTGCAATAAGTCTCACTGCATTATACAAATCAACTCCTCTTGTTAGTATCTTTCATTAATTCAAAAGATAGAAATTCATCAGTCATAGCTAATTTGCAGTTAATTCCTCTGACTGTGTATATAAAAGCACCCCCCCAAACCTGTGCCATTTAAAGTGTACCCTCTTTCAGTAGTATACATTTCATGTCACTTTGACTCTGTACAGAGGCTCTCTGTTTCTCTCTCTCTCTCTTTCTCAGCTGTGCAATACAACCTGTGATAATATATGCATGCACAGGGCTCCCCTGCCTTCCCCCTCTCCTAGTGTGCTAAGTAGCATGGAAACAGATGGGGGGACCCCTTTCTCCCTGATCCGCTGTGCCCTCGGGAAGCTTACTGGGTGACTGGTGGGGTGGCAGCGATGCCGGGCCTCACACCACGTCAGTGCAATGGGGGTGGGTTTGCACATGCATGGGCCTGCAGGGTTTCCTGCAGGCCTGCGCATGCATCAATGGCTGATGGCCGGCTGGCATGAAGTTATGATGCACTGGCTCTATTTGTATCTCTGCCATTGCCCTGGGCAGCACCATTTTTAAGTATCTGAAAGTCTGAATCATATCACCCCTGCTCCTCCTTTCCTCCAGGGTGTACATATTTAGATTCTTCAATCTCTCCTCGTATGTCATCCGATGAAGATCCTCCACCTTCCTGGTCGCCCTTCTCTGTACCGCTTCCATCTTGTCTTTGTCTCTTTGTAGATACGGTCTCCAGAACTGAACACAGTACTCCAGGTGAGGCCTCACCAAGGACCTGTACAAGGGAATAATCACTTCCCTTTTCTTACTCGATATTCCTCTCTCTATGCAGCCCAGCATTCTTCTGGCTTCCTTGTCGCAAAAGCCAGAAGAAGACTGCATAGAGAGAGGAATATCGAGTAAGAAAAGGGAAGTGATTATTCCCTTGTACAGGTCCTTGGTGAGGCCTCACCTGGAGTACTGTGTTCAGTTCTGGAGACCGTATCTACAAAGAGACAAAGACAAGATGGAAGCGGTACAGAGAAGGGCGACCAGGAAGGTGGAGGATCTTCATCGGATGACATACGAGGAGAGATTGAAGAATCTAAATATGTACACCCTGGAGGAAAGGAGGAGCAGGGGTGATATGATTCAGACTTTCAGATACTTAAAAAATTTAATGATCCAAAGACAACGACAAACTTTTTCCGTCGGAAAAAAAATCAGCAGAACCAGAGGTCACGAGCTGAGGCTCCAGGGAGGAAGACTAAGAACCAATGTCAGGAAGTATTTCTTCACGGAAAGGGTGGTGGATGCCTGGAATGCCCTTCCGGAGGAAGTGGTGAAGTCTAAAACTGTGAAGGACTTCAAAGGGGCGTGGGATAAACACTGTGGATCCATCAAGTCTAGTGGGCATAAATAAAGAGGAGGCAGCAAAACACTGCACGGAGCGGTAGTAGCCACAGAGGCATTCACGGAGCATGATGCCAGTGGCCAGTAGTTGGTGTTCCACCTTCAGGCAGCAAAACACTGCACGGAACGGCAGTAGCCACAGAGGCATTCACGGAGCGGGATGCCAGTGGCCAGTAGTTGGTGTTCCACCTTCAGGCAGCAAAACACTGCACGGAACGGCAGTAGCCACAGAGGCATTCACGGAGCGGGATGCCAGTGGCCAGTGGTTGGTGTTCCGCCTTCACGGAGGGCTGCCATCTCCAAAAAACAAAAACAAAAACAAAAAACAAACAAACAAAGCAGGGGTGGGTAAGAGTATGGGGCAGGGGTGTGGCCTGCTTGTTGCGGCGGTTGCTACCCCTGATTGAGCTGGATGTTCACTGGGATGCGGATACAGCGCTGCTCTCTGCATGGGGGAGGGGTGGAAGGGAGTTGGGGCCAGAGGGTGCTGGAAGCCAATAGTGATGGGTGGGAGGGAGAAAAAGGGGGGGAAAAATGGATAAACTGCGTGGCTTGCTGGGCAGACTGGATGGGCTGTTTGGTCTTCTTCTGCCGTCATTTCTATGTTTCTATGTTTCTATGTTTCATTTTGCTGTGGCCCCAGCATTGGTTTGCCATGTGGGTGGATTTCGGATCACTGTCTCAGGGCAGAGCGATACCGCGCCGCAAACAAAAAAAAAAAGTTTAAAAACTGAAGAAAAGAGAATATTTTGTATGTGTGCTGGTGGCTTGAGCAGTGAGGCATTGCACTCTGTGTCGCAAGGCCAGGAGTTTGAATCCACCTTAGGGAGGGAGGTGGAAATTGAGTACTAGTCAAGCTTTTCTATCGGCCCTGCTCAACCAGTGGAACTCATCTCTCTGGGCTCTTTTCATGGGCTCCACTTCATTGTTCCTCTACCAGTGATTGGCAGCGGTGGCATTCCCATGGATTCAGTGGCAGTGATCATCATGGGAGGCAGTCCAGTCATCTGACAGTAGGAGAGGTTGCTGACAGGGGATTCTCCAGCTTTGGTCTCCTGGTGGTTTGCTGAGAGCAGGGTGGGTCAAGATTGATGTTGTATTGCAGGCCAGGGCACCACGCGGACGACTGAGTGTGCAGATGAGGTCTCAAGTGTGAATAGATCTGAAAGGCAGTCCGATGCAGGCGGAGGTGGAATGGCACCAAGTAGTCACAGTGGCCGAGGAGGAAGAGAATGACGGTTGAGGAGCTGTCCTAGGTAGTGATGGTGAACGATGGTGAGGCAGTGGCACACCAGCTGGGTATGGAGGCCCATACCCAGTGGCAGACGGTTGCCCAGAACAGTCAGGTACTTATGGCTCCATAAGGATTATACCCTTGGACAGGCCAGATGCAAGGAGGCGCTCATCACAGGATTTGGAGCTAGATGTGGTGGCACAACGGTCATACCATGGTTAGGCCAGCAGCAGTTGCAGGCTTGGCCATTAGGTATGGGGCCACAGGTGAGTAACATAATGCCGATTGCAGGGAACATGGCCACCCAGTGGAGCACTTGTTACCTGAGTTATGCTGGGGTTTATTCATGTGTTCCCCCTTTCTGGCCACCATATGTCCCCCCTGCAGCAATAGCCAGAAGCAGCAGGCAAGCGGCAGCAATGTGGACAAAGAGCGTTGAGACTGGTGAGGCAATGCATCATTCCCAAATTGGCAGTGGCCAAGTCACATCAGGGGGATGGCAAACCGAAGAACGAGAGGAAGCACCTAGGACCTTGGAAGTGCCTTCACAGTTGGCAGCATGGTTGCAGCGGAGAGTGAGCAGTTAGCAGAGATGGGCTCCTCTGACACCGTGGTACAGAGGCATTGGCGGTTGTTGTGGCAGGTACATTATCACACAGTGAGGGAATGGACACTCCCAGTATGGGTGAAGGTTCAGAGCATCTCAAAGAGCGCAGCCGCAGAGAAGATTCAGGGGTTACATCTAACTGGGAAACTGCAGTGCTGGGTAGGAAAAAGAAGCGTGGCAGGAAGCGGCCTACATGGGCGCGCTCCAGTTCTAATAGTTCATCTAATTCATTGGATTCAGATTCATCTGGTGATGAGGATACTTCAAAGCCCTTGGAAGTTGTGGCTGAGGCAAACAGAGGGCCACCTGCATTGACTACCCTGATGTAACTGTGGGAGAGCGTGCCCATGGCATTGCGGAATAAAATCAGTAAGCACACATATTTTGATATTTTTAGCATAATGGAAGGGAGAAGGAAGAAGGGGGGACAGGAAAAGGAGAAAGAGTCAGGAAGGAGCAGGTGGTCCAGATACAAAGGTACCAAGGATTATAATTAACTGGATCAGGGCTTTCTTCAGAATGATCAGTGTAGTGGGGCAGAATGATCCAGCACAGTATGGGCTGATGTTGATCTATGCTGATACCAACCTTGAGGCATATAGGGAATACGAGGGGTGGGCGTGGCTAAATTATGACATGCATTTCCGGGACAAAATGGACAAGAATCGGTTCATGTCTTGGGGTATGCATGATTTGAGGCTGTGGCTTAGGCAGATGAAGAGTAAAGCATCTGACGCAGGTGCACATGGGGTGACAGCACAAAATCACAGTAATTCAGTCATCCCTTCTTCTTCTGTTCCCGTGAATAACAAGGTCTGTTGGTGCTTTAACAAATCTAATTGCAATTTTCAGCATGCAAGTTCAAGTATGCCTGCTCCATTTGCGCTGGGTCTCACTCAGCGGCAAGGTGCACAACTTGGTCTAGCACGGGGAATTCTGCAAAGACCAAAGGAGAGTAGCTTGCATGTCAGGGCACCAACTCTGATCCAATTGGGCAGGATGATACCCTGGTTGTAGGGATGTGAATCGTTTTTTAACGATTTAAAATATCGTCCGATATATTTTAAATCGTCAAAAATCGTTAGAAGCGCGATACAATAGGAATTCCCCCGATTTATCGTCAAAAATCGTAAATCGGGGGAAGGGGGAGGGGAAGGGGGAGGGTGGAAAAACCGGCACACTAAAACAACCCTACAACCCACCCCGACCCTTTAAAATAAATCCCCCACCCTCCCGAACCCCCCCAAAATGCCTTAAATTACCTGGGGTCCAGAGCGGGGGTCCCGGTGTGATCTTTTACTCTCGGGCCTGCGGTGCGTTGTAGAAATGGCGCCGGCGCTACCTTTGCCCTGTCATATGACAGGGCAAAGGTAGCGCCGGCGCCATTTTGATTTTGTCCCCCGACGTCAGGAGCGTAGGAGATCGCTCCCGGACCCCCGCTGGACCCCCAGGGACTTTTGGCCAGCTTGGGGGGGCCTCCTGACCCCCACAAGACTTGCCAAAAGTCCAGCAGGGGTCCGGGAGCGACCTCCTGCACTCGAATCGTTTTGCCGTACAAAATGGCGCCGGCCATACGGCGTATGGCCGGCGCCATTTTGTATGGCAAAACGACGTCAGGAGCGTAGGAGATAGCTCCCGGACCCCCGCTGGACCCCCAGGGACTTTTGGCCAGCTTTTGGCCAGCTTGGGGGCCATTTTGCCAGCTTGGGGGCCATTTTGCGCAAAATGGCGCCGGCCGTACGGCAAAACGATTCGAGTGCAGGAGGTCGTTCCCGGACCCCCGCTGGACTTTTGGCAAGTCTTGTGGGGGTCAGGAGGCCCCCCAAGCTGGCCAAAAGTCCCTGGGGGTCCAGCGGGGGTCCGGGAGTGATCTCCTACGCTCCTGACGTCGGGGGACAAAAAACAAAATGGCGCCGGTGCCATTTCTACAACGCACCGCAGGCTCGAGAGGGAAAGATCACACCGGGACCCCCGCTCTGTTCCCCAGGTAATTTAAGGCATTTTGGGGGGGGTTCGGGAGGGTGGGGGATTTATTTTAAAGGGTCGGGGTGGGTTTTAGGAATGTTTTAGTGTGCCGGTTTTCCCGCCCTCCCCCGATTTATGATTTACATGGTATTTACAAAAACAAAATTGCGACGATCCGATTCCCTCCCCCCCCAGCCGAAATTGATCGTTAAGACGATCGATCACACGATTCACATCTCTACCTGGCTGGACTGATACCCCAACTGCAGGGTGGCTTGCAAGAAAGTAAGCTGGTTTCAACTGGGGTTCCCAATTCCTTTACGGGGTCATATTCCAATGGGGGTTCGGTATCGCTCCACATGGATATAGTATAACAGAAGATTAATGATGACTTAGCACTGTGCAGCGTAGCTGGCCCTTTCACTGATACGCCATTTGTGGAGATGATATTTTCTCCTTTGGCGGTCATTCCAAAAAAGGAGCTGGGTAAATTTAGACTTATCCACAACCTTCCTCACTTACCGTGGAGGTCAGTGAATGATCATTTGCCGTGGGATGAGTACTCCATGCAATATGCATCTTTCTTCAGTGTCATGGCATTGTTGAGGAATTGTGGAAGGGGGGCTCTGATGGCAAAGACTGACATTGATTCAGCTTCTAGGCTGTTCCCGTCTACCTGAGTAGCTTCCCTTTATTAGGTTTCCAGTTCAAGGGACAGTACTTTTATGACAAGTGCATGCTGATGGGTTGAGCTGTGTCTTGTGTTTCCTTTGAGGTATTTAATACCTTTTTTACATTGGGTGGTGGAGCAGAGAATTGGTGTTCCAAACATCGTACACTACCTCAATGATTATTTATTTGTGGGGCCTGAAAAGTCGGATGCTTGTGCCAAACATTTGATTGAATTCCAGGACATGGCTGCCGAGCGGCATGCCACTGGCAGGGACAAGATTGAGCATCTGAGCATGGTGCTGTCCTTTTTGGCTATTGAGCTTGATTTGGAGGAAATGGTGTCCAGGCTACTTTGACAAGTTGCACAAATTGTGTGACATGCTTCAGAAGATGTTAGCAGCAAGGAAGTTGACCTTGGCAATCATATAGTCCTTGATCGGTAGTTTAAATTTCGCATGTTGGGTGATCCCTACAGGGAGGGTATTTCTCAGAAGGCTACCCCAGGCTACCATGGGTATTAGCAGGCTACATCATTTTATCCATGTGTCTTCTGACAAAAAGAAGGATATGTCCATATAGGTCAATTTTCTGAGTGAATTTAATGGGGTAACATTGTGGCAGGATCCTCCTGTGTCTAACAGAGACTTAGACATTTACTCAGACACTTCAGATGGTTAGGGATTCGCTGATCCTTGGCTGGAAGCTTGGAGGGATACAGGTCTGATGAGGAATATAACATTCCTGGAGTTATTCCCCAAACTGGTGGCTCTAGCAGTGTGGGGGGTAAGACTGGCCAGCAAACAAATAATCTTTTGGTTTGATAATTGGACGAGGTTATTCACAGGCACTCGGCGAAATGCCTCCGGGTGGTGGAGTTATGTAGGCAAATAGTTTTGTGGTGTTTGTATTTTAACATGACCATTAGGACTCAGCACATGCCAGGCATGAGCAACGAGGTGGCTGATGCACTCTCGCATGCTAAATGGGATTCATTTCGCATGCAGGTTCTGAATGCAGATGCAGAGGCTACAACATTCCCGGAGTCCCTATGAAGCATTGGGATGTGACCACCACTGAGCTGTTGCATGGAATGCTGGCCCCGGTGACTTGGGCCACTTATTCTCACAGATATAATCGTGTATGAGCATTTTTGGCGGGGCTTGGATGGGCCCATGGGCCGGTGTCACCAAATCTGCTGGTTCAATATGTTGCTAGGGCTAAGGAGGAAGGATTGTCTAAGGGTCTGTGGTGAGTTACCTTGCTGTATTTGCCTTCCTCTCCAAGGCCCAGGGATGGGGGGATCCGACCGGGGGTTTTATGGTAAAGAAGATGTAAGTAGGGTGTTGCCAGTGGGTGGCTAAAAGGAAGGATCTTAGAAAGCCTATCACACAGGAACTACTAATATGATTGTGGGATGCCCTCGCCAGGGTGTGCAGTTCCGATTTTAAAATTTGCCTCTTTAGGCAACATTCTCATTGTCCATTTTTAGAGCATTGAGGGTTAAGTGAGTTGGTGGCCTCATCTAAGACCGACAACAGACACACTGTCATTTTGATGAGGAATGTTCAGATCAGGCACAGGGCGGTGTTTATAATAGAAACATAGAAACATGGAAATGATGGCAGAAGAAGACCAAATGGCCCATCCAGTCTGCCCAGCAAGCTATCACACTTTTTTTTTTTTTTTAAATCATATCTCAAACTTTTCTGTTACTTTTGGTTCTATTTCCCTTCCACCCCCGCCATTAATGTAGAGAGAGCAGTGCTGGAACTGTGTCTAAGTAAAATATGTAGCTTAATTGGTTAGGGGTAGAAACCGCAGCAATAAGCAAGTTACTCCTCATGCATATTTGTTTACCCAGACTGTGCAATTCAGTCCTTGTTGGTTGTTATCTGAATATAAATCTACTTTTCTTCATTCTCCCCTGCCGTTGAAGCAGAGAGCTACTCTGGATATGTATTGAAAGTGAAGTATCAGGCTTAATTGATTCGGGGTATTAACTGTCGTAACAAGCAAGCTACACCCATGCTTATTTGTTTTCCCAGACTGTATAATTCAGTCCTTGTTGGTTGTTGTCTGAATATAAAATCATCTTTTCTTCATTCCCCCCTGCCGTTAAAGCAGAGAGCTACACTGGATATGGATATGCATTGAAAGTGAAGTATCAGGCTTGTTTGGTTTGGGGTAGTAACCACTGTAACAAGCAAGCTACTCCCCACTTTTTTGTGAATGCAACACCTTTTTTCCACATTTCTTCTTGCTGTTCAAGCATAGAGCAATTTTGGAGTCGCATTAACCATGTGAATGTTTATTGAATAAGGGTATTATCTCCAGATAGTAGCCGTCTTTCCCACAAGCCACCCTCTCTTCATTCACATCCTCTAAACTTTATGGCTCCACAGTGTTTATCCCACGCCCCTTTGAAGTCCTTCACAGATTTTGTCTTCACCACTTCCTCCAGAAGGGCATTCCAGGCATCCACCACCCTCTCCGTGAAGAAATACTTCCTCACATTGGTTCTGAGTCTTCCTCCCTGGAGCTTCAAATCGTGATCCCTGGTTCTGCTGATTTTTTTCCAACGGAAAAGGTTTGTTGTTGTCTTTGGATCATTAAAACCTTTCAAGTATCTGAACATCTGTATCATATCACCTCTGTTCCTCCTTTCCTCCAGGGTGTACATATTTAGATTCTTCAATCTCTCCTCATAAATCATTTGATGAAGACCCTCCACCTTTTTGGTCGCCCTTCTCTGGACCACCTCCATCCTGTCTCTGTTCAAAGACCGACCAGGAGGGAATGGGGGTGCCATTATGTTTGAGGCAGGTTTCATCTCAAGTCACTTGCCCAATGCATGATTTGGTTTTATATTTAGCAGACAGACCTTACAGGGGACTTCATTTTTTTGATACACGCTTACAGGGCACAATTCACCAAGTATCAGTTTATGGCAGTGTTTAGGAGGGTGGTAGCTTTCCTAGGGCTGAATCCTGGAGAGTTTTGGCACTCACTCATTCAGGATTGGCTCAGTGACTAGTGTCACAAGGGTGAGCTTAAATGTGAAAATATTACAATAAATAGGCAGGAAGAAGTTGTCCACAGTGAAGTTTTATGTGAGAATAGGTTCGCATGGAAATTAACACTGTCGTTAATCTATGTTACAGGAGTGCCCAACCGGTGTAGGACAGTCTGGATTGAGGGACACTCCTTCATCCATTGACCAGCCAGGAGGGCAAGTGAGTAATCATTCGAGTTGCATTTGGGGTTGCACCATCCAGGGTCCACGTGGAATGGATTGGCCAGTGTGGCATGCTATGGGAACAGCTTTTGCCCTTGATGTGGTTTCAAAGAGCGGCGTGTCTGCAGCCGCATTTTATTATTATCCACATGGGCGGTAATGATCTTGGGAGATTGTCTTGAGGGCAGTTGCTGAAAGTTATTTGGGAGGACTTTAAGGACTTATTCAGGCACAATTGGTATGGTTTGACATTATACAGTGCAGGAAATGGGGCGACTGTAAGATATAGAACAGGGGAAACAGGAAGTTGAATAGGCAGGTAGGCACATATGTGCAGGGCTTAGGCTGGCATCAGATACAACATGGGTGGGCTGACATTCAATGCAGTGGGCTTTATGGGTAGGATATGCTATATTTATCAGACATAGGGTAGGATTTGTTCAATAATGCATTGCAAGAGGTGTTAGAGGAAATCCTTGGCATTAGGGTGTTTTACGGTATTAGATAGGTGATGGGAGGGCATAAGGCATGTTAGTAATTGCCTTATACTGGTGGTGGGGTACCTGAACCAGGACCAGGGGGGCCAAGGTGATCTCTGACATGTCGCCGGTCTAATCATTGTAATATGTCCTAGTAAGGAAGGTTCTTAAGGAGACATTGGGGCACAGAAGCACCTGGGGGTGGGCCTCCCTTGCTCAAATTTGTTGGGGGTACACCCTGGTCATCTTGCTCAAACATGGTGGACGGTGGATCTGGAGGCAGCACAGTGATACCGGATCTGATATTTATGGCTTGGGTACTGTATTTATTACTTCATGTTACTGTTCAATAAAGCTGCGGCCTTTGTTATACCACAACTATGGTATCTGGTCATTAATTGGGCTTGAAGGGATCAACCTTCCAGTGCTGTGGTGAGGAAAACCGGGTCGGGCATGAAAAATCTGAGGGGGGGGGGTGTCCCAGCTGCCAATATTAACTGTGTGCATTAAAAAAACAAATAATATGCCATTTGTTATGATATTTATCAATGTGGCAACTCTATAATTTGCCTTACCATACCCCACTTTTTATCGTGGACACTATTTCTGATATTTTTATAGCACTTTGATGAATCTAGGCCAGAATGAAAGAAAAGCTTTAGTAAACTGGGTCTTTAATTTGGTGATTTTTGTATAATATATAACGGCTATCAAAATACATTTTTACAATGTGATTTTTGATTTGGGGACCATTGAAAAATTAAAAGTTTATTTAATTAATCTTGATTACTCGCCCTACCATTTCATCACAGAGCATATTTTCTGTTCTGTCAGATTGCAAATTATGAAAGTCAGATTGACCTATTTCTTCTTTGTCAACACTCTGTAATATTTTTTTTTATTTTCTTGAATTTAAGAAATAATACCAACAAATTACATCTTGTCCAGAAAAGTAATATTAAGGAAAAGAAAAAGATTAAACCTAAATGTTTAACCAATTATATCAGGCTTTCTATTACTTCCATCTACCAAATTAACAAAGGGATCACATCCAAGAGGAAACATAATTAAAAAATCTGCAAAAAGACTAGACAAAAAGACTAGACATAACCCTTTAGAGGGAATACCTACATATCAAATGGGAAAACATTATATCATCCCAGAAATCACTCAAATGACATCAATCCCCAAATATGAAGAAACTTTATCACCAAGAAAAGAAAGTTGAGTAGGATCATAAATACTGTACATCACATTTTTAAATATAAGCACATATTTGCATGGAAACTGGAGAAGGAATGTTGCTCCAATTTGTATCACATTGGGGCATAGCATTAAAATCCGCCTCCTTTTTTTTTTTTTGGGAAGCTTTCACCACATCTCAAAAATTCTTATTTTCATTCCTTGTTGCAACCGTCGCTGCCCGATGACTTCACTCCGCCTACCTTTCTCTTTCTGCGACTCCTCCTGCTCCTTGTGGACATCTGGCTGCCGCAGCGTCTGCCTGCCATCCTCTCCAGCATCCCCGGACCAGCTTGGGTGCTGCCTCCCGCCATGCTCCTCAGGTACTCGCTCCTCGAGGGCCAGCTCTCTCTATCTCGGGGCTTCTCCATACTGGGGACTCTGTGAATGTCTTATTGTACTCATTCTCTCAGTTCTTTTCACTACAGAACTGCTACCGGAGGAACCACTGTTCCAGCGCCCTGAGGAATACTAGCCCAGCTGGGCTCCATCTTCTACTCACTACCACCACATCTGGTGGCTTCACAAATTGTCTAAATCTACCTTATAAATGGCCTGTGACCGACGGCCCGCAAATGCGCAGTAGAGACCAGCTCTACCGCGCATGTGCGGGCGAGCACGTCGCTCTGAGGCAGCTTCAGAAAGAAAAAAAAATGGCGGCGTCCAGTGGCAGCAGCGGGCGGCGGCGGCGGTACCGGCAGCGGGCGGCGACGGCGGTAGCGAGCGGCGACGGCGGTAGCGACGGCGGTAGCGGCGACGGCGGTAGCGGGCGGTAGCGAGGGAGGGAGAAGAGAGAGAGAGGGAGGGACGGACTGAGTGGGAGGGAGGGACGGAGAGAGAGAGTGGGAGGGAGTGACTGAGTGAGAGGGAGGGATTGAGTGAGGGGGAGGGACTGAGTGAGAGGGAGGGAGTGGGACTGAGTGAGAGGGAGAGGGGGGACTGAGGGAGGGAGTGGGACTGGGAGAGAGAGGGAGGGAGTGGGACTGAGGGAGAGTGAGTGGGACTGAGTGAGTGAGAGGGAGGGGGGGAGGGAGGGAGTGACTGAGTGGGAGGGAGGGATTGAGTGAGGGGGAGGGACTGAGGGAGGGAGTGGGACTGAGGGAGAGAGAGGGAGGGAGGGAGTGGGACTGAGGGAGAGGAGGGAGGGAGTGGGACTGAGGGAGAGGACGGAGGGAGTGGGGACTGAGTGAGAGTGAGTTGGACTGAGTGAGTGAGAGGGAGGGAGAGAGGGGGGAGGGAGTGAGTGAGACTGAGTGGGAGGGAGGGACTGAGTGATAGGAGAGGGAGGGTGGGGAGGAGTGGGTGAGGGAGGGGGTGGTGAAGAGTGAGGGGAGAGAGAAAGAGGGGGAGGTGAGAGACAGAGGGATGTAGCCTGTTTTCTTAACGGCTTGTAAAGATATAATGGGGTAGATTTCATAAACTTGCACAAAAGTGTACTTTTGTTCGTGCACCAGGCGCGAACAAAAGTATGCGGGATTTCAATAGATACGTGTATAGCCGCACGTATCCATTAAAATCCGGGGTCAGCATGCGCAAGGCTGCCCAAAATTGGCAGCTTGCGCATGCCGAGCCGCACAGCCTGCCTCCGTTCCCTCCGAGGCCGCTCCGAAATCGGAGCGGCCTCGGAGGAAACTTTCCTTCCGCCTCCCTCCACCATCCCCTCCCTTCCCCTACCTAACCCACCCCCCCCAGCTCTATCTAACCCCCCCACCTCTGTCACAAAAGTTACGCCTGCTCGAGGCAGGCGTAACTTTGTGCGCACTGGGCCGGCTGCCGCGCACCATGTTTCAGTCCAGGGCCTGGTCCAGAGGCCGCAGCCACGCCCCGGGCCGAAACCACGCCAGCGGCACCACCCCCGGTTGACGTGCTGGCCATGTCACGCCCCCCGGCACGCCCCCGATGACATGCGGATCGTGACACACCCCCCGTCACGCCCCCGAGGAAAGCCCCGGGACTTACGCGCGTCTGAAGCCATATGCAACATAGCCTATGCGTGCAGGCGGTGTTTGGGCCAGGTTTTCGGGGGGGTATGAATGTATCTTACGCGCGTACCCCTTTGAAAATCTGGCCCAATCTGTGTTTGTGTGTCCAGAGCTGAGCCTGACCTGTGGACCCTCATGGGACTTCCCCCTGTGGGCGTGGTCAGCTGTTACAGTGTCCAAGTGTCCACCCAAACCTTACAAAACATAACATTCCTTGAAACAAATTTTCACTATGTTTGAAAAAGGTCTCAATATTCAGTCCCAATCCAGTTCAAATACATAGTTTACTATTAAATCCACTAGAATAATAGCAATTCATTCACAAGTTCTAAAGAAGCCATAAGATCTTAGCTATCCAACGAAGTTTGAGATACCTATCATGTCTAGATAAAGGTATATAACATTTCTAATTTTTAGGACTTCAAAAAATATTTCTTAAACATGTCCTACTCAGAAATCTTATCAGAATTGGGAAGTTAATTAAATGAAGATTTGTATGCTGAGAATTGTTCTCAAGACTTTACAGATTATTATGATGAAACATTATTTCATTAATACAATATTTTCCTGTTGAAACTTAATAGTAATTGCCTCTGAAACCTCCAATCTTTTAGAGCAGTTCATCAAAATAGTCTTATATTGTGAAATCTTAACCATTGTAGTGATAATTTGAGTAGAAAGCTGAGCAAGTTGCACTGAGAGGGATTTGCTCATACCCTCAATAGCCAACTATACAGGTCAATATTAAAAGCAATGCTTATGTGCCCAGAAACGAGAGTATCGACATTTATTTATTTATTTTATTTATTTAAAAACTTTTATATACCGGTATTAGTATGCATACATCATAACGGTTTACAATGTAACTTTAAAGGTAGAAATTACAATGAACAGGGAGGGCGAACAAGGAGGAGTATACAAAGAGCAGGAGGTGGAGGAATTAAAGCAATAAATAAAAACTGCAACGGACTATTTACAGGAATATACAAGGCGTAGGCAAGATACTTGCAGAAGTCGGTGTACTTAATCAGGGTAGGCTTGTCGGAAGAGCCATGTTTTAAGTTTTTTTCTGAACTTGGCGTAACATGGCTCTAGCCTGAGAGTGGTAGGGAGGGTGTTCCATTGTTTAGGGCCTGCAATGGATAGTGCACGGTCCCTAGTAGAGGAGAGGTGGGCTTTTTTCAAAGGGGGAATGGAGAGGGTGCCTTTGTTGACAGTGCGAGTGGGTCGTTCAGTGCGTATAGGACGAAAGGGTTCATCCAACCAATTGGAATTGTGCGAGTGGATGGACTTGTGCACTATGGTTAGAATTTTGAAGAGAATTCGGGATGCGATGGGGAGCCAGTGGAGTTCTTTGAGTATTGGTGTAATGTGATCAGCTTTCCTTGAGTTGGTGATGACCCTGGCGATGGCATTCTGGAGCATTTGTAAGGGCTTGGTGGTGGAGGAGGGTAGGCCAAGGAAGAGGGCATTACAGTAGTCCAGCTTTGAGGAAAGGGTGGCTTGGACGACGGTGCGGAAGTCATGATAGTGGAGGAGGGGTCTGAGTTTCTTCAGGATGTGAAGCTTGAAGAAACCTTCTTTGAGGATGGAGTTGATCTGTTTTTTGAGATTGAGTTGTTGATCTATGATAACCCCAAGGTCTCTTACTGTGGGTTGGGGTGTTATGACGTTGAAAGCTGGATCGTTGGAGATCGGTGGTTTGGGAGGGAGGTGAGGAGAGATAAGGAGCAGCTCTGTTTTGGAGGAGTTTAGAGCGAGGTGGATGTTGGTGAGGAAGTCATTGATGTTGGCAAGACATGTGTTCCAGAAGGCAAGGGCATCTGAGAGAGAGTTGTGAATGGGAATGACGATTTGAACGTCATCTGCATAGAGGTAGAATTTGAGGCCGAGGTCTGTGAGGAGCTGACATAGAGGTGTGAGATAAATGTTGAAAAGGGTGGAGTAGAGGGAGGAGCCTTGTGGGACACCTTGAGACAAGGGATAGAGTGTGGAGTTGGCGTTTCCTATCTTGACGGAGAACTTTCTGTTAGATAAGTAGGATTTAAACCATAGTAGGGCTAGGCCTGAGATGCCTATTTCGGATAGCCGGTTGATGAGGAGGTTATGGTTGATGGTATCAAAGGCAGCTGAGATGTCGAGTAGGGCGAGGAGGTAACAGTTGCCTCGGTCCATGCCTATGAGTAAGTGGTCCGTGAGGGAGAGCAGGAGGGTTTCTGTATTGAGGTATTTACGGAAGCCGTATTGGGCTGGATGCAGAATGTTGTTGCTTTCTAGATATTCTGTAAGTTGGATGTTTACAATCTTTTCCATAATTTTGGATAGGAAGGGCAGGTTAGAGATAGGGCGGAAGTTAGCGGGGTCTTTAGGGTCTAGTGTTGGTTTTTTTAGGAGGGGCTTGACAATAGCTTGTTTAAGAGCATCTGGGACAGAGCCTGAAGAGAGGGAGGAGTTTATGATGTCTGCGATGGGTTTGGATATAGTGTTCGGGATGGAGAGGAGGGATTTTGTGGGAATGGTGTCTGAAGGGTGGGAAGCTGGTTTAAGTTTTCTGAGAATAGATTCCACTTCTTTAGCGGAAGTCAGGTCAAGGGTTTGGAGGGTGGGTGAAGTGGGGGAAGGTTGGAGGGAGGGGGAAGGGGAGGTGGATGGAGAAGGGTGTTGAAATCTGCGGAGGATGCGAGAGAAGAGGATGCGAGAGAAGAGACATTGCAATTTCAAATTATGCTCACAAGTACGCATGTTTCATTTAAAGTACTCCCCCCACACACACATGTATTTTGGGTAAGGCTTTATCGGCTTTTACATGCATATGCTGGCAGATTTTAAAATATACTCATGACAGGGAAAAACCTGTTTTTCCAAGTAATCCACCTGTTTGCTCAGTTCATATTGAGGTCTTCAAGACCCTCTGGTTCTTCATCCTTCATCCTTCATCTCTCATTTGACTCTAAACCCCTCACACTATGCTAAATGCCCTAAAACACAAGTTCTCCAGACTTGCTCTTTTTTAGGACCAGAAGTAAAGTTACGCGAATAAGAAGCCGGCACTCACCATGGTTACTTTTATTAAAATGTGGATTTGCATGCATAAATTTTGGCCCATTCCAGAACCCCATACCAAACCATGCACTGTCCCTTTTCTATCCACTTCTTGACGTATGCACGGGTATGCACATGCGTACTTCGTAGCTTCTTAAAATGAACATTGACTGCACGAGGCCTGCATGCACATGTATGTAATGGTTTTTACCCAAACACTTTTAAAATTGACCCAACAGTGACTCTAAAGTGAATACTTCTAGTTTTAACATGACAAGCCTCATTTGTCCTGTCTCTGCAATGGTAATCTCTGCAGAGGTTAAGTGAAACAAATATATTCCAGGATCAGGTTCCTCATCAGGACATTCTAAAAACCTTGACCATGCATGCTGGAGTTGGCAGCTACCTTTCCCTCAAACACACTAGTTCAGTTCCCAGCAAGTATGATGTCATCATCCAGCAATAACAGACGTTGTCCACTCTGCAGACAATCTGCCATGTCTCCAGGTCTCCTCCTTTCCTCTGGGCTAAATGAATTCTTCAAAGCCAGGGAAGTATGCTGCTTTCCTGCTCTCCAGAAACTTTCAAAAGCATTCCAACAGAGGAATCAGGTGTCCCTACTCCTCACAGTAGAAAACAATCCATGGATCCAGGGACAGATGTTGCAACAGACTCTGAAGAAAACACTCAAAGTCTGCCATTTCTTTTCATCATAGATAGTAGTAGCAGGTAAAACATTAACACTAAAACTTCGGGGACATATCTAGAAAATATCCACCATATTGCTCCCCTTCCTTCCCCGTAATATTTTAAATTAATAAAATTATCTGTTTAACATAATATCCATGTTCCAGCAAGAAAATGATAATTGCATATGTCTTTATTAACCAGCATATAAAATCTTTTTTGGTAGCAGTCATTAACATAGTAAAAAGTTAGTAAAATGCACTTCTATCATTATAATAACTATGTTTTATTAACTATGAAATTCATTGTATTTGCACTAAGAAACTAGGAAAATATATTAGATATAATACCCTATAAATAGATACAATAATCCAAGATTATTACACCAGGAAACACTTTATTTGTGAAAATACTAGAATAACTATTTTGTTCCTGTCAGCAAACATGCTGCAGTTGAGAATTCCCAAAATTATATTTAGGTTAAAAAAAAAAAAAAGTAGTGACTTAATTAGTACACTGGAAGATGAAATAAAAATTCTAATCTAAGGACAACATAGATCAATAAAGAGAAATGAAATTATACCATCTATGTGCAGACCTGAAATTAGTTTTGCAATATAATGGGAAATAAAGAAGTTCTAAAGGCCAGGTTATCTATTGCCTTGGGAAAGACTCAACCTATGTTGAGCTCATTATAAAATTACTCACTATGCACTGATTAATTCTGAGCCGATATGATCATGCAGTCTGATATGAGAAAAAAAAATATATTTCAACCAAAATAATAGTTTTATTTTCATTGTGTTATGTCAATGCAATTGGATTAGTGTTTTACAAACCACAGGTTCAATTTAAGAACTGCTAATTCACTTGTGTGCTATGTGGAGAAGAAGTAAAACTTCTCCATTACAGTTAAAAGTATTTTAAACTGACAGTAAATAGACTGATCCAAGCTCCTCAGAGGGAGAAAACATTTGTATGGTGTCCTTGCAGTTATTTGTGGCACATTCCCTATAGTTATTAAACCTCTATGAATGCTCCGAGCCAGTGATCTGTCAAATGTTCAGGGCCTGGGGCACAATTCTATTTCCCTGGTTAGAAATAATCAGCTTGGGCCTAATCTAAAATTGTCATTTATTTTCATCCTAACAAAATAGGCTTTGACTGTTGAATTGATAGATGAATAAACCCAGCATATACAATTATTCAAGATAACATCATTTTCCCCCCTCCCCACAAACATATTTCTCAATTCAAGAATTTCTATTTGTTTTTGGTTTTTTTCACATCAGGCCTAGGCTATCTGAAAAGATGCCTATATTGCTAACACAATTTACCACTTGATACAGCATTCTGTCATCTATAAGACAATACAGTAGTCTATCTTCTGAAAAGCAGTAGTGTTCTCAGTACATGAGTCAAGTATGGAAAGTTGGGAATAATTTGTTCTGAGCAAATAAAGTTGTAATCACTGCTGTGGAAATGTGTGTCAGGGCATGTAATCATTCTGTTGTATATTTTATAAATTACAAAGGGCAGTCAAGGAGCTGTGGGGACAGTTTAAGGGTTTATTATGTATGTGGGTAATTTAAAATTAAGTTCATCTTTAAACAGGCGACATTTCAGACATGCAATGACATTCACATCGCATTAGGGATGTGAATAAATATGTTTAAGTTTCCATTTTCTGAAGGATAGATAATAGAGAGACAAGTGTGTACATTATGAAACATGTAACACACTGGGGAAATCTACAAGTTGGATAAAAATATTAAAACAATGTAAAATTAAAAAAATTAGATGCAGTTACTGTGCCCACTGCCTGCAAAGCAGTCACTACCCTGGAAATTTAGTACCCACCACCATTTAACATGTACATAAGGGTTGTTAATAAGAGAATCAAAATCTTGCTGAAGACCAGAAAAGGGATCTAGGACAGCTTGCAATCCTTAACATAGGCACTTGCACTTTGGCTCAGCCGCCTAAACCCTAAAACAGATTGCACACCAAAACCATTCACCAGTGGAAAGGTAGGGACTGCAGCTGTATTAATATTAGAACAAATATTACAACAATCTTAAGGGTAGTATCAATTACAGAATGGAGAACATCAATGACACCTGAAACAGATTCTCCAACCCATATTGGCCTGGTACCTTTTATTGTGTAATACTTCTTGCAAAACTATTGCTGAAATCAAATTCATGTCAGGGCTACTTGTCCAGTTCTAGAGTCTGCTGTTGAACTTGACCATGCGATGATTTGCATGTGATGAAGTAGCTATACCCTTTGTATCTCTTTGTCTCAACCTCTAGTGTTGCACGATTGTTTTTTTGTTTTTTTTTTAGTTTATAAGATTTTATTAAACATTTTGCAATAGAAAAACAAAATAACAATGGCATAGTAATATACACTGTAGTCCCAAATAACATAAAAAAGAACGAAATATGGTTACATCACCTTAGAAACGTACAGTGTCCATACACAAAAGGGAAAATAACCATAATGATCCATAAGTGCCAGAAACAGGAAGAGCGAAACATAAAAACGATAGAAAAAGAGTAGAGGAAACGAATAAGATAAGAAAAAAGAAAAGGAAAAAGAAAAAAGAAAAGGCGAAGAGAAAGAAAGGGATACTACGAGAAATAAGGTAAAATAAAGAAGAAAGACCAAGAGGATCGTGCATCAGCAAAGAAACAGCGTAGAACAGATAGACAAAAGAGGGGAAGCATACAAGGGAAATGATACATAAGAAAAAGGAACTATAAAGAATTAATGTAGATGTCTAACGGTTTCCACACCTGAGCCCATTTGCCTAGTCGCCCATATTTGAGGGCCATGGCACGTTCATATTTAGTGTACAAGCTAACAGTATTCCACCACAATGGTTCAGATAAGAGATCACTGCGCTTCCAGTTGGACAAGATGTTATGTTGGCCAATAGTTAATAAAAAGTCCAATAGTTTCCTATGTGGTATCGGCAATTGTAATAGTGGATGCCCACCTTTTAAAATGACAATAGAATAAGAAATCGGGAGGGCAAGATTCAAAATAACAGAGATCTTCTCCCATACCTGCTGCCAAAATGAAATAACAAAAGGGCAAGCATAAAGCATGTGCGATAGTGTAGCATTAGGTACATTACAAGACCAACATTTGTGAGAATCCAAAATACCAGCCCTATGTAATTTCCATGGAGTCCAGACTACTCTGTGAAGAGTAAAAAGGGAGGACTGTGTCAAACTGGAGGAGAGTGAAATACGAGAGGCAATAGACCAACAATAATTCCACATGGAGGAAGTAATCTCCAAACCTATGTCTGAAGACCATGTCAATCGCAAAGTGTTTTTAGCTGTAAAGGAAAGTTGTTTAATATACTTATATAAACGAGAAGCCAAATGGCCACGGTCCCCATATTTCTGGTAGAAAGACCATAAAAAGGGAGAATTGTCAGTCCAAGAGGATCGCTTAAGATATTCTTGTAGGGCAGCATGCAGTTGTCGATATGCAAATTTCTGACTGAAAGGGAGCCCATGAGTAGTAGATAAAACAGAAACAGGGACGATCGTTCGTTGTCGCACAACAGAAGAAACCAGCCAAATATTACTCTTTTGCCAAATGGGCCAGGAGGGAGACTGATCTCCTATTTTAATAAGAGCATTAAACCATAGGGAGGAGTAGTGCGAATGTTTCCAACCAACTGAGTCTACAGGGCACTTAGTGTCCATTTCTAAAAACGCCCTATGTAAGGATCGTAGAATAGGATTGGCCGACTGAGAGGCAGTGAGCGTCATAGTGGGAAAACAAAATAAAGGCATTGGAGCAATGTGTGCTGTCTCAATAAGTAACCATCGAGGAGCATCTCTTTCCCAATCAACTTCAAAATAATATGATCCTTGCTGCAACATAAAAGCCACATGATAGGAATAGAAATCCGGAAAGTTCACTCCGCCAAGATCCCTACTATTTTTTAATTTACTAAGAGCTATGCGTGGGGCTTTATTATGCCACAGGAAGCGCGTTAATAAACGGTCTATTTGTTTGTAAAACTCAGGAGAAAAGAAAACCGGAATCATGTTTAAAATATAAGTAATTTTGGGGGCCAATATCATTTTGATAGTGTCCAATCTGCCCCACCAAGTGAGGTGAAGTGGAGACCAACGTAGAATGAAATCTTTGAGAGTTTGAATTACACTTGATTCACTATGGGTAACCGTCTCCTGCGGGTCCATAAAAAATTGAACACCCAAATATTTAAGTTTGACAGATTTTTTCTGAACAGGAAGATTCGCAAAATTTAAGGTGGCGGCCGCATGATTAAGCGGCAATAGTTCCGTTTTGTGCCAATTAATTTTGTATCCCGAAAGGGAAGAATAACTAGAAATTAAATCAAATAAATGGGGGAGTGAACTAACAGGGTCCCTTAGAAACAAAAGGACATCGTCCGCATATGCGGAAAGTTTAAAGACAGTAGAACCAACCAATATACCTTGAATATTATCAGATTGCCTTATAGCGGACAGTAAGGGTTCCAAAGCCAGGTTGAAAAGTAACGGCGACAGGGGGCAACCCTGTCGCGTTCCCCTATGAAGGGAAAAAGACGGGGACATTTGCTGATTAATATATAAGAAGGCGTGTGGCGCTGTATACAGAAATTGGATCCAGCGTAAGAAGGTTGGACCTATGCCATACCATCGTAGAACGGCGAATAAAAAAGGCCATTCTACCCGGTCAAAAGCCTTTTCGGCGTCCAATGACACCGCTACTGCTGGAGTATGGGATGAAAAAACTAATTGCTGGATATGAAAAAAGGTTCGAGTATTATTAGTGATCAGACGATTCTTAATGAAACCAGACTGATCTGGGTCAATTAGGAAACCCATAATACGGGACAATCTAGTAGCCAAGATCTTAGTAAATATTTTATAATCAGTGTTCAGTAAAGAAATAGGGCGATAATTTGCTATATGGGTTTCATCTCTCCCTGACTTTGGAAGTACAATTACACATGCCTGTGAAAAAGAGGTAGCAGAGTTCTCGTTAAGAAGAAAAGAAGAAAAATAATTAGAGATATGTGGAAGAAGGGTCTTCTGAAAAGAACGATAGAAATCCGTTGTAAAACCGTCTGGTCCGGGCGCTTTTTTCTGAGCTAGTGTGTTAATTGCCAGTTTGATTTCAGCTGTGGTAATGGGCAAGTCCAAAGCTTCCAGTTGCGTCTGAGATAGAGTTGGATGACTGAGAGTAGAAAAGAAGTCTTGAAACAGTTCAGGCGTCAGTGAGACTTCCGATTGATATAATTCAGCGTAAAAATCGCTAAAAGCTTGCAGAATGTCCGAATCTGTAAACATCATTTTAGAAGAAGAGGAAAGAATCTTGGTAATTCTCTTAGATTCAGATTTCCATTTTAAATAAGAAGCTAGTAAATGTCCACACTTATTATTCCCAGCATAGTAGTGTGCCTTGGAGTGAAAAACATGCAATTGAACCTGAGAACTGAGCAAACAGTTATATTGGTAGCGTGCTTTAATTAAAGCCGCCAAAGAAGCTGAAGATGAGTGTTGAATATGATCCGATTCCAGTTGAGCAACTTGTTGTTGTAGGGATAGGAGCTCTGCCTTCTGATGTTTTGCCCGTCGGATGGAAAAACTAATAATTTCACCCCGGATCGCTGCTTTGGAAGCTTCCCATACGGTAGCCGTAGAAACATCCTTAGTAGAATTAAGATGAAAATATTCCTGTATCTTCTTTTCTAAAAGAGGCTTGAACTCTGGGTCTTCCAACAGTGCTGGATTGAAGCGCCATTGGTTATGAATCAACTTCGGATGAGATAATTCACAGGTCAATGATATTGCTGCATGATCTGATATCAGAATAGGGTGGATTAGCGTCTCCATAATGTTTGGCATGAAAAGTTTGTTGATAAGAAAAAAGTCAATACGTGAGTATGAAGAGTGAGGGGACGAAAAGAAAGTATAATCCTTGCCAGTGGGATTAATCAGTCGCCAAGGGTCTACCAGACCGTACGTAGAAAGAATATGTTGCAAAGCTCGCGTTGCCCTGGAAATAGAGGAGCGTGCGTCAGATTTCCTATCCAAAATAGGATCTAAAGGTTGATTAAAGTCGCCACCTATTATGTAAGAAGATGCATCAGATTGTAATAAGTTCGCAAACACTTCCTGGAAGAAAACTGGATCGTCGGCATTAGGAGCATATATGTTCAGGATGGTAAACAAATCATTTTGAATATTGAGACGAATAAGATTCCATCTTCCATCAGGATCTGATAAATGATCAGTAACAGAAGCTGTAAGATTCCGATGAATTAGAATAGCAGTGCCCCTTTTTTTCTTGACCGCTGGGCTATAGTAGATTTGACCAACCCATTGTTGTTTAAGTTTTAAAGATTCCAATCCAGTAAGGTGCGTCTCTTGTAGAAGAGCAATGTCTGTCTTTAGGGACTGTAAATAAGTAAGAATCTTTTTCCGTTTAATGGGGTGCGAGAATCCGTTGACATTTAAAGATGTTATTTTAAAAGAAGAAATAATGCTCGCCATTATAGTCTTGCTAGAAAAAACTGTTTCGGCAGGTATCTCATGACATCTCCCGTATACTTGAATGGTACGCTGATGATAGCTAAGGTACGTGGTATCCCAAGTGTGAGAGAAAGAGAAAATGAAGAATAAAAATGGAGAAAAAACATAGAGAGGAGTGCACTTCGTCCCATCTGAGCACCAAACGGGACTAAGAAACCGCACAGCAGAGGATAGTGTTAATGCACACTATCTCTTAGGGGAATAAAATGAGCCTCTAGGCAGGCCAGAGTACAGCCCACATCCCTCGCTCCCTTAACCAAACTTATAGTATCTCGGCACAGTATAACTTGTCGCGGAGTTTAATGGTACTTGACAACAATTCAAAAAGCAAAGAATAATACCATAATCACTGAAAAAAAAAATGGGCATTGATCAGTCATAAGAGTATACTAGAAAGATCAGGTATATAACTGATCGAGGAGTATCATTACTTCTGTACGATGATAAAAAGAAAAATAAAATAAAAAGATCGCGGCTACCACTTACATCGTATGTAATAGCTTGAAACCGGAGCAAAATAGCATAATTCTCATGTCACCATAGAAGATGAGGCTTCAGAAGAAGACAAGAATTTGTCCAATTCCTGGGGATCATGGTAGATTACAGTGCGATTAGTGTGAGTAACCCGCATCTGAGCTGGATAAAGGAGGCCGTACCGCGCCCCCAATGACTGCAAACGTGGTCTCATACTCAGAAAATTTTTGCGTTTGAGCGCCGTAGTTTTAGCCAAGTCCGGTATGAAAAGAAAAACATGACCGTCATGTGTCACTGGAGCTTTATTTCGTGCCGCCGCAAAAATTTGCAGTACTTGTGGATATCTCAAAACCTTAAAAATAACCAGTCTGGGATATTTAGAGTTTTTGAGAGGTCTGGAAGGGACGCGGTGAGCACGCTCCAACTCCAAAGGATGTTCAAAAGTGAGTTGCAGGCAAGATGGTATCAACTTAACCAGAAACGACATGAGATCATTACCTTCTAATCCCTCCGGGATCCCCAAAATTCGGATATTGTTGCGACGGTTCCTGTTAGAAAGATCCTCCACATCGGATCTAAGTTGCGCAATATCCTGAGCATGGCTCGAGAGTGACGCAGTAGAAAGAAGTAAAGAAGAGACCTGTGCTTCAGTATCTTCAAGCCGCGATTGGAAAGCATCCATGCGGGTAGAGAGCGCCTGCAAATCGGTTCTTACAGCCGTGGTAGTCTCAATGTTTAATTGAAGCATTTCTTTGAGCTGCTTCAATTCCGTAAGTACCATGTCTGCCGACGCCATATTCTTCACAGGGTTGGCCTTGTCTGGCGTTGGGGGATCCTGCTTCTGCCGCTTCGTGCCTGCTGCGGAGGCAAAAGCAGCCTCAATTTTTCCAGATTTAGCGGCAGCCATGCTTTAAATAGAGTTTATCCTTTTTCCGCGGAGAAAAAAATAGTTCGAATCAGTCAGAATTTAAGAGTAGGGAGCGAGGACGCTGAGAGCATTAGATGTGAGCGGCCATCTTGTGCGCTGCTCGAGAGCGCCCCCCTTGCACGATTGTTTTAGTATTGGTTGACCCCTGGCCGATTTGTGGTGACTGTAGGCTTTTTGCCAATTTGAGTAATAGCCCAAGTGTGCCCTAATGTTCCAGGGCAGTATTACTCATATATCCCTGGTTTCCTTGGAACTATTTCGGCAATTAAAGGTAAATGCACATAGACTAAAATCTCAGGGTGGGAGATATAGCCATTCCTGATAGTTGAGACAAAAGGGAAAACCCCACCCACCGTAGTCAGAAATTAATTCCTCAAACTAGCCAAGAAACCTAAAAAATGAGGACAGGAGGGCAAGAATGCTACCAAAGTGAAAGCCTCTGGAAAATTAAATCCCCTCACAGACAGCACCACAAAGTTGGCAGGCTTGGACAGAAACCGAAGCAGTACTATGTGCCTACACTGACACAAACATTGCCTGCATGCCTGGAAAAAAAGGGGCAGTTTAATCTTCCTGAATAGCGGGGATGGTTTACATTGCTAGAGCTTTGGCCATGTTAGGTCATCCTGGATGATCCTGGAATGCACTATATTTGCTGATAACATCCTTCGACTTTGTTAACAGGGTTTTCTGGATCTACTAATCCTCAGAATTCTTTTGTTAACAAAAGTAAACAGTGTAGCTAAAATGCTACTTTGGTATAATAGTTACCATAATACTGGCATGGTAAGTATTATGGTAAGTATTAGATGCAAGAAATGCTCCTTTTTCGCATCTATTTACTTCATGGTTGTGCTGTTGTGGATAACAATTTCCAGTGATAAAATGTGAGAATGATACCTCAAAATTAAGAAATGGAATCATCTACATTGTACAATGAATTAGGAAGTACAGACAGACTTATTGCATGTGCTATTTCCCAAATCCCACATCATTGAGCTGTCCTCAGCCTGTTACTTATCCTGATTTTCTGGTTTTACATGAAATCTCTGGCACTAAGTGTTATCACATTCAGAATAGTGAAATGCATTTATCTATTTATTTATTTATTTGCAGCTTATATACTGCAAACCAAAATTTCTAAAAGGTATCACAATGGTTATCCTTGAACATCTTTTATCTTGTACCAGTATTTTCACCTTCAGAATTAAAGCTTTTTTGGACCAAAAAACTTCCCATATCCTGTACTTGAATGCTGTCATGTTGGAACTTCATCATTTATTGGTTCTGCATGAGTACCCTCTTACTACTTTAACCTTTGTTCTTATGTTCTCATGTTTTATGGCATTCAGTTCAGTAAATAGTTTTTCTTCAGAATCTTTTCTCTTGAAGCAGAAGTTCTTCTTCTGAATGAAGGCATTGTTGGAAAATCTAACCCAGTTAATCAAACATACAACAGGGTGGGAGAACCAGGCGGAGATTGTTAGAGGAAAGGAAGAAACATAGAACAAGTCTAGTAATGGAAACTGTGACTTTTGTTTACGTCTTTCAAATGTTTGCTCTGAGGACAAAACACCCCAGTATATATATATTAAAAAAAAAAAAAAACAAGAAGAGTGCAAATGTAGGAAAAACATCCCCAGGTACCAAAAGAGGGCACCAGCAATATTATGAAAGAATGGCATATGATAGCAATTTCTTTATGGTGGTATGGTATCTGGGAGGAAAAGTAGGTAAAAGGCATCAAGTCCATGAAAGGTGAATATTATTTCTTTTGTCTTTTTTTACATTTTTGATTTGTGGAGAAAACAGCACAGTAGAAGCAACAGGAATAAAGAGGTTCTGGAAACTATGCTTGTATCATTACTATGAGATTTAAATAAAACAAAGAAATGTAAAATAGGCAAAGGTGAGGAACATTTTTTTTTTCCAAAATGTCTCACCTCATTTTCAGGGGAAAAATACTCCAGTAAAACAAATAAACAAGGAAAAACATGCAATATGTAGGCACCTCGTCTAGAGAGGAACTGACATACCATAATCAATAATCAACAAATATCAACCAAAGTTGTCAATGACCATCATATCTGGGCAAAATGTGTGAGGTAAGTACACATGATTCAGTGTGCCATGCTCATCCCATTGGTGCCACAATATTTAATCATCGGTCATTTTTAATTTTTTAAGTGATGCAACTTCAAAGTTCATGTGAAATAAATTCGGGTCTTTTACCACATAATAGAAATTATCCACAATTTTCATCCACAATATTTATGGATAATAGTATTTCAACTTAACTTATGAAGAAATCAGCCCGAAAAGTTGATGTTCCGTTTTTTCCAAAACGCCCGACACAGTCCTTGTTTCGGAAAGGGGAATTCCTTCTTCATAGGGTTTCTTGATGGTCCGATGCTCTTCCGGCTTTATAAATTCAACTTGTAAAGAGTCAAAAAATCAATAGCGCTAACCTTTAAAAAGGAGATAGAGCAGCTTTTAAACTAGAACAAAAGGGAAAGCCAACAGTCGCTCAGCAGCGCATGTTCGGAGAGAGGTATCTTCAAAGGATACTAATGATGCATTAGAATTAGGGCATCCCAACAGTGAGGTTCCAATAATAAGAAAAGTAGTCCAAATGCCTGTAACTAAAAACTCAACTGAGCTAAAACATTCTAACTTATTCCTATCAATTAAAAAGCAGAATGAAAATACAAACAAAAAACAAACTTTGAAATGTTTGTATGCTAATGCCAAAAGTCTAAGAAGTAAATTGGGAGAATTAGAATGTACAGCAGTGAATGATGACATTGACTTAATTGGCATCTCAGAGACATGGTGGAAGGAGGACAACCAATGGGACAGTGCTATACTGGGGTACAAATTATATCGCAATGACAGAGAGGAGCACCTGGGAGGCGGTGTGGCGCTTTATGTCCAGGATGGCATAGAATCCAACAGGATAAACATCCTGCATGAGAGTAAATGCACAATTGAATCTTTATGGGTAGAAATTCCATGTGTCGGGGAAGACTATAGCGATAGGAGTATACTACCGTCCACCTTGTCAAGATGGTGAGACTGACAGTGAAATGCTAAGAGAAATTAGGGAAGCTAACCAAATTGGTAGTGCCGTAATAATGGGAGATTTCAATAACCTATCACAGGAAATGTGGAACCCAAAAACAATTTCAAAAATTGGCCTAAGAAGGTGTCAGCAAGCCTTGACGTTATGTGTCACTCTCAAGCAGACACTAACCGGTCTTATCTATCATTCACCTTCATCATAATTTTAATGCAACAAACTTTTTTTTCTTTTTTCAATTATTTAAAAATGTCCTCCATTCTTGATAAACAAATGACTTTTTCAAATAGCATTAGTAAGAAAAGCCCTCCTCAGGGGCATATAGAAACACTTCAGTTGTAGAGCCACATTTCTAAAAAGAGAATAAGTAAAGAAGAATTGCACGTCAAATAAAATAAGAGGTGAAATCAATACTTATCTCATGACACCACGGCTACCATTTCAGACGGGACCAGACGTCTCAACCATCTTAGAGGGAAGGAAATGGAGGAACCCGAACCGAGGCTAGCGTTCCTTTAAATGATGTCAACCATCAATCATGATTTTGAAACATCTGTCAGATGATCGTAATTTGAGTGACGTCAGCCATCAATCATGAATTGGTGTTAAGCAATCTATCAATCATGATTTGGAAAACAACCTAGAATTCAACCTAAAAAAACATGTAAGTCCAGCTCAGTGTTTAATCCTGATGGGTGAACAGTTTGTAAACGATAAATCCACTGCTGTTCAGATTGCAGCAACATACGTTCCCGATTGCCTCCTCGCCAATGTACAGGAATATGTTCAATGGCACAGAATCGTAAATCATCAAAAGTATGTCCCATCTCTGTACAGTGGGAAACTAAAGGTTCATTTGCAAGTTTGTTGCATTAAAATTATGATGAAGGTGAATGATAGATAAGACCGGTTAGTGTCTGCTTGAGAGTGACACATAACGTCAAGGCTTGCTGACACCTTCTTAGGCCAATTTTTGAAATTGTTTTTGGGTTCCACATTTCCTGTGATAGATTATATGTTGTGGTTAACCGCTGACTCCCTTGTGTGAGTAGATTTCAATAACCCCAATATTGACTGGGTAAATGTATCATCGGGACACGCTAGAGAGATAATGTTCCTGGATGGAATAAATGATAGCTTATGGAGCAATTGGTTCAGGAATCAATGAGAGAGGGAGCAATTTTATTTCTAATTCTCAGTGGAGCACAGGATTTGGTGAGAGAGGTAATGATGGTGGGGCCGCTTGGCAATAGTGATCATAATATGATCAAATTTGAATTAATGACTGGAAGGGGGACAGTAAGCAAATCCACGGCTCTCATGCTAAACTTTCAAAAGGGAAACTTTGATAAAATGAGAAAAATTGTTAGAAAAAAAATGAAAGGAACAGCTACAAATATTTCAAATATTCTCAATTGTTCTCTAGAGCATGGCATTGTCCCTAATTTTCTTAAACAAGCAATAGTGAAACCGCTACTCAAAAAACCGAATCTTGACCCCGCCACACTTTCTAATTACAGACCGGTGTCCAACCTACCCCTCCTAGCTAAAGTTCTTGAAAAGCTAGTTAATTCACACCTCTCCGATCACCTTGAACAAAACAACATCCTCCCTTCCACCCAATATGGTTTCAGGAAGCATTTAAGTACTGAAACATTGCTCCTCTCCCTACACGATACTCTTATCAGAGGAACCGACTCAGGACCCTCCTATCTGATCGCCATGCTTGACATCTCGGCTGCGTTCGACACAGTCAATCACGATGTCCTACTCAACATCCTCAGAAGTATTGGGATCACTGGCAATGCTTCGCCTGGATTCAATCGTATATCCAAAATCGCTTTTTTACTGTCCTAGTTGACAACTATGAATCTGATCCCATCAGTCTTCCCCAAGGTGTGCCCCAAGGTTCTTCACTCTCCTCGACGCTATTTAATATATACATGATTCCCCTTACCACGCTTCTCACTAACCTGCACATCAAGCATTTTATTTATGCTGACGATGTGCAACTCATCTTCCCTTTCTCTGACTCTATCCAAACTGCTTTACAAAACTGGGAATCCTGTCTTTCCTCCATCAACCAACTCCTAAAGGACATGCACCTAGCTCTAAACTCCAACAAGACTGAGCTATTAATCATATCTAATAGGCAACCGCTCCCAGACATCCCACTTGCTTACTCGTCTACCAACTTCCCATCACACACTCGTAATTTAGGAGTCATTATTGATAATCACCTTTCTTTTAAACCATTCATTAAATCCATCATAAAGGATTGCTATTTTAAGCTACAAACGATAAAGAAACTCAGACCCCTACTACACTTCACTGATTTCCGCACAGTACTCCAGTCTATTATTTTATCGAAAATTGACTATTGCAATGCACTCTTCCTTGGCATTCCCACAACACACACTAAACCATTACAACTCCTACAAAATGCCGCTGCTCGAATACTGTCAAACACATAGAAAAGAGATCACATCACTCCCACACTTATCGAACTACACTGGCTCCCTATACAGTCACAAATTCTATATAAAACTCTTTCTATCATACACAAGAGTCTATTAAATTCCAACCTCAACTGGCTTAATCCCCCCCTCCTACCTCGCACCTCCAAGAGACCAACCCGCCCAGCCCTCCAAGGAACACTTCGTGCCCAATCTATCAAATCTTTTAAACTCTCCTCTACTATAAACAGAGCCTTTTCTCTTGCCGGCCCCACCATATGGAACTCCCTGCCCCATGATATCCGCATGGATACATATACCCCCACTTTCAAAAAGAAACTTAAAACCTGGCTCTTTCAACAAGCCTACCACATGTCACCCCCTATTACATAAAACGCCCCTGTGAATTTTACAATGTCATTTTGTTATGAACGCCTTATGTCCGCTGATTTTGTACTGTGCACTCTCATGTATATAGTTATAGTTACAGTTCTATTTCTTTGCATCTACCCATTGATGTTTGTTATATGTAAGGGCTCCTCCCAAAAGTTAATTGTATTTTTCCTAGTTCACTAAGTTATCTGTTACATGTAAGGGCACCGCCCAAAAGTTTTTGTTTATTGTGAACCGATGCGATGTGCGAACGGATATCGGTATAAAAGAGATGTTAAATAAATAAATAAATAAATAAATAAATAAAAAGTAAAAAGTGTGCAGGAGGCATGGTAATTGTTAAAAAAAAACCATCCTAGAAGCACAGTCCAGGTGTATTCCACACATTAAGAAAGGTGGAAAGAAGGCAAAACGTTTACTGGGATGGTTAAAAGGGGAGGTGAAAGAAGCTATTTTAGCCAAAAGATCTTCATTCAAAAATTGGAAGAAGGATCCAACAGAAGAAAATAGGATAAAGCATAAATGTTGGCAAATTAAATGTAAGACATTGATATGACAGACTAAGAGAGAATTTGAAAAGAAGTTGGCTGTAGAGGCAAAAACTCACAGTAAAACCTATTTAAAATATATCTGAAGCAGAAAGCCTGTGAGGGAGTCAGTTTGACTGTTAGATGATGAGGAGTCAAAGGGACTCTTAAAGAAGATAAGGTCATTGTGGAAAAATTAAATGATTTCTTTGCTTCAGTGTTTACTGAAGATGATGTTGGGGAGGTACCAGTACTGGAGAAGGTTTTCATGGGTAATGATTCAGATGGACTGAACCAAATCATGGTGAACCTAAAAGATGTGGTAGACCTGATTGACAAACTGAAGAGTAGTAAATCACCTGGACTGGATGGCATACACCAGAGTTCTGAAGGAACTAAAAAATCAAATTTCAGACCTCTTAGTAAAAATTTGTAACCTATCATTAAAATCATCCATTGTACCTGAAGACTGGAGGATAGATAATGTAATACCAATATTTAAAAAGGGCTCCAGGGGCGATCTGGGAAACTACAGACTCGTTAGCCTGACTTCAATGCCAGGAAAAATAGTGGAAAGTGTTCTAAACATCAAAATCACAGAACATATAGAAAGACATGGTTTAATGGAACAAAGTCAGCATGGCTTTACCCAAGGCAAGTCTTGCCTCACAAATCTGCTTCACTTCTTTGAAGGAGTTAATAAACATGTGGATAAAGGTGATCCGGTAGATGTAGTGTACTTCGATTTTCAGAAGGCGTTTGACAAAGTTCCTCATGAGAGGCTTCTAGGAAAAGTAAAAAGTCATGGGACAGATGGCAATGTCCTTTTGTGGATTGCAAACTGGCTAAAAGACAGGAAACAGAGAGTAGTATTAAATGGACAATTTTCTCAGTGGAAGGGAGTGGGCAGTGGAGTGCCTCAAGGATCTGTATTGGGACCCTTACTTTTCAATATATTTATAAATCATCTGGAAAGAAATATGACGAGTGAGATAATCAGATCTGCAGATGATACAAAATTGTTCAGAGTAGTTAAATCACAAGCAGATTGTGATAAATTGCAGGAAGACCTTGTGAGACTGGAAAATTGGGCATCAAAATGGCAGATGAAATGTAATGTGGCTAAGTGCAAGGTGATGCATATAGGGAAAAATAACCCATGCTATAATTACACAATGTTAGGTTCTACACCCCAAGAAAGAGATCTAGGCGTCATAGTGGATAACACATTGAAATCATCGGTTCAGTGTGCTGCGGCAGTCAAAAAAAGCAAAGAGAATGTTGGGAATTATTAGAAAGGGAATGGTGAATAAAAAGGAAAATGATATAATGCTTCTGTATTGCTCCATGGTGAGACCGCACCTTACTGTGTACAATTCTGGTCGCCGATTCTCAAAAAAGATATAATTGTGATGGAGATAGTACAGAGAAGGGCTACCAAAATGATAAGGGGAATGGAACAGCTCCTCTATGAGGAAAGACTAAAGACGTTAGGACTTTTCAGCTTAGAGAAGAGACAGCTGAGGGGGTATATGATAGAGGTGTTTAAAATCATGAAAGGTCTAGAACGGGTAGATGTGACTTGGTTATTTACTCTTTCAGATAATAGAAAGACTAGGGGACACACCATGAAGTTAGCATGTGGTACATTTAAAACTAATCAGAGAAAGTTCTTTTTCACTCAACGCACAATTAATCTCTAGAATGTGTTGCCAGAGGATGTGGTTAGTGCAGTTAGTATAGCTGTGTTTAAAAAAGGACTGGATAAGTTCTTGGAAGAGATGTCTATTACCTGCTATTAATTGAGTTGACTTAGAAAATAGCCACTGATATTACTAGCAATAGTAACATGGAATAGACTTAGTTTTTGGGTACTTGCCAGGTTCTTATGACCTGGATTGGCCACTGTTGGAAACAGGATGCTGGGCTTGATGGACCCTTGGTCTGACCCAGTATGGCATGTTCTTATGTTCTTATGACTACCTCCTCAACTAAATGTTTTTACCTAATCTTATACTGGTATAGCCACTCACCCTTTATAGGTAGCCTTTATGGCTCTTTACATTTTGCATAGTGCTGCATCGCCAATCCTTAGATTTAGGTAACACTTTTTTTCATTATCTTAACTCTCATTTCAAATTCATTTCACCACTCCTACAGTATAATTAATACACAATTTTACAGCTAGAACGTACCAACACTATACCGATCTGAATACCTAATGTCACACCCACTTACCCGAAACCCAGAAGTAAAGTCAGCAGGTATCTCTTCCTCACATCCTCGTCATGTAACCCAAACCCTAATGACTCTCTTATATATACAAAATCGATTAACCAATAATCACTACCTATTGACTACAGGAATATACAATCACTAAATATGCTCACTGATTAACAATTAGGGATGTGAATCGTTTTTCAATGATTAAAATTATCGTCAGATAACTTTAATATTGTCTTAAATCGTTAAAGACCTCGATACAATAGGAATTCTAATGATTTATCGTTAAAAAACCTTAAATCGGGTTAGTGCGCACTAACGGGAGTTAGTGCACACTAACCGGGAGTTAGTGCGCACTAACCATTGTTAGTGCGCACTAACAGAAAATGATACAAATTGACACTTTTCAGGTCAGTTAAGGTCAGTTAGGAATGAATATATATTCCTATTGGCTGGCTGCCCTCTTATTTATTGATGTTACCAAGGTTCCCACTGTGGTGATGGTTGGGGGGATGGGAAATGGAAACGGTTGGTAGCTTGACAAAAAAAGTAATGTGATGATCATCACTCATGTGACTAGAACTAGTCATTGTTGTCATAGTAGTAGTAGTACTAGTAGTAGAAGTAGCAGAAGAAGTTGTTGTTGTATTAACCTGCCAATTTTCAACTGGTTTAGGAATAGAGAGGATACTGGCACTGACAGTGGTTTTTGCAATCGGACTACCATCATCTGATTCATTACTACCATTGTCATTGGTGGTGTTCTTATCCTCATCCTGATCATCATCAACATTGTCATCCTCCTCCTCAGAGTCCTCTGATTCTTTATTCAACACTTTCTGTAGCACTTCATCTATCAATAAACTTTGCTGCAGCTGCACAGATTTGACTTTCACCTTTCCTGATTTTGCTCCTTTCTTGTCCTGCAAGTTACCTTGCACTTTTACATTAGCTGCATTAGAAGGGGTATCATTATCAAATCGCAGTTTTTTTCTAGTGACTGGAATTCTCTTTCCAGTAGCACTCTTCTTCTTACCAGCAAACATTTTAAAACTTTATGGCTACAATTCCAGTCCAGTACCAATGCCAGGACTCAAAATGGCGCCGATAGCCTTTGCCCATACTATGTCACAGGGGCTACCGGTGCCATTGGTCAGCCCCTGTCACATGGTAGGAGCACAAGATGGTGTCAGTGACCATGTGACAGGGGCTGACCAATGGCACCGGTAGCCCCTGTGACACAGGCTATCGGCGCCATAATGAACTGGCAAACGAGTGCAGGGATGGCTTCTGGACTCCCCGCTGAACCACCAGGGAGTTTTGGTAAGTCTTGGGGGGGTCAGGAGGGTGGGGGGGTTTAAATTTTTATTTAGGAGGCCGAATAAAACATAAATCTGTTTAATACATGGGGAGTCGCGATGCGTTTTGCCTCCCCACGTGTTTAACAGATAGCAAAAAATAAGTTGCGGATTACAAATACGTGGAAAACGGATGCACATCCCTAGTGCTTTCAATAGTCTGCAAGACAGCAAATAAACAGAAGTTAGGAGTAAAAAAATGAACCACAAAAGTCTATAAAAAATATTTTTTACATTTTAATCCTTGGACAGAAAACTGCCAGGGATGAAGATCGGGAGTTACCTTGGATCACAGGTACTGTGGGGAGGGGATTCATCCACACCTAGGACACCCCTGCTAACTTGGGACAATTATTATTCTATCCCATGGAGGTTAAGCAAGTCTCAAGCTTGTGCACTGAGGGCCACGTTCACAAAAGTAAAGCGATTTTAAACCTGTACTCCTATATTGAAGACAAACTTTGATGTAATTGGACAATTCTTTATTCATTTATCTTAATTATTTTGAAATCAATCACAGTAAACATTTATTTGAATACCCAGCCAGTGAGTCTAGCCTGTTTTGGCTGTGTACCTGCCCAAATATCTATGGCAACACACTAGGAAGTGATTCCACCCAAGCCCTGGGCCTTAAAGGATATTCATCCCCCCAAGAGATGAAGAACCCCAGGGCAAAAAAGATCAGTGACTATAGTATTGGGACTTAGCCCTGTCTTTTTTTTTTTTTTTTTAGCCCCATTGAGATTCAGCATATCCACTGAATTGGGGTCACAAATAATTTTGGTATCCATGGAAATTTAGTCACTCTATATGGCAATTGTCCAGCATACAACCTTAGAGGTCATTTCAGTGGTATTAAATCAATGACCAAGGTCTGGAGAAAACCTATTGGTTTTGCCATTGAGCTTGCACACATAGGGCCAGATTTTAAAAAGGTTACGCACAAGTAGGCCACATTCGCTTCTTTTAAAATCAACCCCATAGAGTTTTGTTACAATTACTTTGCTTTTGACCATGAGTTTTGTTAACAGACACATGGTATCACAATGGGTATGATGATAGTGCCTGATTTGGCGTGTCTGTATGTGACATCCATTGAAGAGGAGTATCTATAAAAGCCATTGGAACCAGCATGTAGCTTGTTGGAAGCACTATGTGAATGATATTTGTTGTATATGTATAGATACTGAAGAATCTCCACTGAAGTTTCATAAGTAGATGAAATGGTATTGATGCTTGAAGTTTATCATAAGTTACCATAAAGAACAAATATCCTTTTTGAACAATTTGATTTGAAGAACTGGTAATACTTTCATTACTGATTTGTATAGAAAGCCAAATAAGTGTAACAACCTGCTACAATTCTGTAGCATTCATCAATCCTCATGTGAAAGAAATGTGTCACTTGGGCAGTTTTTGAGGCTTAGAAGAGTGTGTTTAGATAAGAGATTTTAAAAAGCAAGAACAGATATTGGCTCAAATGTTTATCTCTAGGGTGAATCCTCCCTGATGCATTAAACAAGCATATTGTTGAGCTTATATACCAACCATGATTTGTTATTGGTGCAATGAGCAAAAAAGGTATCAGTCTTCAGACCTATGGGTTACAATATATGGTAGTTTCAGCTCAAATTTGTCAGGTGATAAAGAAATATTGTACTATTTTGCAAAATCATGCTATGTTCAAGGAGTTGCTCTAATTTACATTTACACATGGTAGAACCATAAAGGAGCATACTGTGAGAATGAAGAGAATGTTAAGAATGTGGGAACATGTGCATGTGGGTAAGAATCTATCAGGTAAATTTTCAAAGTTAAGGGGCAGATTTTAAAACTTATGCGCTGGCGTAGATTTGTTCGCGCAACCTGGCGTGAACACATCTACACCCAATTTTATAACATTCGCGCTACCACGCACATCTAATAAAATCTGGCTCGGCGCGCACAAGCGGGTGCATACATGTGCAACTTGCACACGCCGAGCCCGACGGGAGCCCCGATGGCTGTCCCCATTCCCTCCAAGGCCGCTCCGAAATCAGAGCGGCCTTGGAGGAAACTTTTTTTCCAGCCCCCCCCCCACCTTCCCCTCCCATCCCTTATCTAACCCACCCCCCCAGCCCTACCTAAATCCTCCCCCACCTTATTTTTATTTCTTATGTCTGCCAGAGATGGAATGGCTGGAACGGAGGAGGGCTCAGGACATGCCCCCAGACCTGCCCTCGGGCCACCCCTGACCCCAGACACGCCCCTTGACACACCCCCGGACCGCCCACTTTTGAAAGCCCCGGGACATACACGCATCCCGGGGCTTGCGCATGCCACCAAGCCTATGCAAAATAGGCTCGGTGCGTGCAGGGGCATATTTTCTCAGGTTACACACATATGTTATGCGCGTAGCCTTTGAAAATCTGCCCCTAAGGGGTAGATTTTAAAAAAATGCGCGTTTGCGTACTTTTGTTGGTGCACCAGTCGCAAACAAAAGTACGCTGGATTTTAGTAGATACGCGTGTATCTGCTAAAATCCAGGATCGGCGCACGCAAGGCTGCCGATTTTGGGCAGCCGGTGCGCGCCGAGCCGCGCAGCCTGCCTCCGTTCCCTCCGAGACCGCTCCGAAATCGGAGCGGCCTCAGAGGGAACTCTCTTTCGCCCTCCCCTCACCTTCCCCTCCCTTCCTCTACCTAACCCACCCCCCCGGCCCTATCTAAACACCCCCCCCTACCTTTGTCCGCGGATTTACGCCTCCCGGAGGGAAAAGTAAATCCGCGCGCGCCAGTGGGCCGCTGGTGCGCCGAGATGCGACCTGGGGGCGGTTCCGGAGGGCACGGCCACGCCCCCGGACCGCCCTGGCCGAAACCACGCCCCCGGGCCCGCCCCCGAAACGCCGCGTCCCGCCCCCAAAACACCGCGTCGATCGGCCCCGCCCCCGACACGCCCCCGACAAAAAACCCCGGGAATTACGCGAGTCCCAGGGCTCTGCGCGCGCCGGCAGGCCTATGGAAAATAGGCGCGACGGCGCGCAAGGCCCTGCTCGTGTAAATCCGGGCGGATTTACGCGAGCAGGGCTTTTAAAATCCACCCTTAAGTGTGTAAATGTAAAATACTACCACTGCAATTTTCAAACGTTATTTATGCATGTAGAGTGCACTTGCATGGGTAAATCCCATGGACAATTCAATGGCAGATATAGTTGCAAGTTTCAAAAGCCTTTTTACAGGGATAAAGTGCTTTTAAATGTGTAAAACACAAGTTTAAGCATGTAAAGCTTTTTAAAATCAAGCTGTGTTCAGTACAAATTTTGTTTCTTTTTTTTTTTTTTGGGGGGGAGGGTTACCCCAAATGTTATTTTATTTATTGTTTATTTCATTTAAAAAAATTAAATAAACATAAAACAAAAATCATAAAAAAAAGAAATGGGAACTGACAATTTTTCTCATCCCTACAACCCATCCCTCCCAAATGAAAAAATGCCAGAGCCAGGATCCTTCCCAGCCCCCACATATCCAGTCCGAGAGGGATCTGATGATGAGGCCTAGTCCCAGGCTGACTACTTGGCCTTCCATAGCCTTAGGCCATAGTAGGTCACCACAATCTTGCCCTAGGCCTTGGTCCAGAATGGAGTCTGGTCCTGACTATGCCAGTTTGCACCAAAGGAAGCAGCAATATTATAACATATGCACGCATATGTGGGCATGGTATAAAATAGTCTGTACACGCGTACACATGCACACATTTTTATATGGATGCATGTATGTGCACGCAAGTGTCCCCTGTAACAAGTAAGTTGGGGGATTTTTGTAGATATGTGCGACAACACAATTACCAGTTTCCCCAGTTGGTTCCCAGGTCACCCAGGTAAGGGATAGGAATTCCTAGCCCCCCAAGTTAAATAGCTTTCCTTTTACCCTTTTACCACCAGCCCTTAAAAAAACACTGACTAGCCTATAATATTTTTTACCCTATTACTTATATGATATCCATAGCAGCAGAAAAGTTACGTGGCAGGGGACCCAGTGTGTGCTTGTGTACAAGAATACACGCACAATTCATATTAAAGTCTCAGAATGCCCATATCCTGCCTATGCCCCAGCCAGACCATGCCCACACCCTGGACTATTTTTGCAACTTCTTATTTATGTGAGTACTTGGAAATTTGCACATACTCAGGTGCCTTTTAAAATCCGTGCAGTGCGTGCCGGCCAGACGTGCTCGCGTGTCTCCAGGTTTTGACCTTTAGAATTCTTCATTCTATTTCTTTTTGTAAAGCATGTCCCTTGCATGTTGTATGTATTTTTCTCCCCTACCTGTGGGGTAGATTAACAAAAAATGCGCGTTCGCGTACTTTTGTTGGTGCACCAGTCGCAAACAAAAGTACGCTGGATTTTAGTAGATACGCGCGTATCTGCTAAAATCCAGGATCGGCGCGCGCAAGGCTGCCGGTTTTGTGCAGCCAGCGCGCGCCGAGCTGCGCAGCCTGCCTCCGTTCCCTCCAAGGCCGCTCCGATTTCAGAGCGGCCTCGGAGGGAACTCGCTTTCGCCCTCCCCTCACCTTCCCCTCCCTTCCTCTATCTAACCCACCCCCCCGGCCCTATCTAAACCCCCCCCTACCTTTGACGGGGGATTTACGCCTCCCGGAGGGAGAAGTAAATCCCCGCGCGCCAGCGGGCCGCTAGCGCACCGAGACACAACCCGCCCCCGAAACGTCACATCCCGCCCCCAAAACACCACGGCCAATCGGCCCCGCCCACGACACGCCCCCGACACGCCCCCTTCGAAAAACCCCGGGACTTACGCGAGTCCCGGGGCTCTGCGCGCGCCGGCAGGCCTATGGAAAATAGGCGCGCCGGCGCGCAAGGCCCTGCTCGCGTAAATCCGCCCGGATTTACGCGAGCAGGGCTTTTAAAATCCACCCCACTATGTCTGCATCATTGTTCCTCATTTTATTGATGCCCCTTTCTGCCTCTGTTCCTTTTGTTTCACTCTATTCTCTCAACCCTCTATTTTCCTCCATTCCTTTCTGCTCTTTTCCATGATTTTTATCCTTCTCTCTTGCATCTTTGTTTTCAGATTCTGTTTTATTTTTTCTAGGAATTTCAATGTTATAACAAAAAAAAATGGCTGGTAAAATGACTGTTTAACAAGGAAGAGGAATACCAGTAGAGAAGTAATTTTTCCCCATAGCTTTGAAATTCCAAGGAATAATTTCATAAAATCTAAACATGAAGGTCCCTAAGTATACTCTAAATAGATCCATTGAGAGACACACTCCACTTACATAGGGATGCTCGGCTTTTCATTGTTACTGAATGTCATCCAAATAGCAAAAGATATTCATATCACTGTATAGATTTAAAGGAACAAACTGCTGAAGAAGTCCGAGGTGCTTCACTCTGCTTCTATCAAAACCAGGCAAAAGGTAGAACTGATCAGTGATGAAGGCTTCTACAGAAACTGACGGCTCAGAAGATCATGTTGATTTGCATGTATGGTAATTAAAAAAAATGATTTTCTTGTTCTAAGTCCCATCTAGAAAAAAACACTTAAAATCCACCTTTTGGAAGTTGTTTGCATCATAATAGTTTTTCAACAGTCTTCTCATATGCTCTCACCGCTGCCTAATTACTACGTAGAAAAGACATTAAGACCTATTGTGTTTTAAAGTATCTGTAACTTGCAGTATAGCTTATCAATATTACCAGCTGTTCAGTTGTAGATCCAATGATGGCAGCATTTTTAATTGCTTTTTTTTTTATTTGGCTAACTAAGTTCAGATGGTCACTAATTAGTTCTGTCATGCAGAAGTAGTTTTGTTTTGAACAATGCAATCAGTGTCTCATTCAAAAGACGACTGTTGAAAGATCAACACTGCTTAATTATCCCTAGGAATCCATCCTTATTTTTTTTTTTTAATGTGCTATTGCTGTTATGAATAAGGTGACAAGAATTAAACTAAACTGCTGCTCCTGCTGCTTCTGCTGCTGAAAAAGAGGCCTTTCCTGTTATGCATAATAATTTTTCATTTTGCTTCCTTTAAAAGCAATCATTTGAAATCAGTGATATAAAAAAAAATGTTCCCTGCAAGAGTAACATTCATCCCATGTGCATGTTTATAAAGTATATATATATTTTTTTTTTAAAAAAATGAGACAATACTAAAGAGTGCTGTTTGTATTAAATCATCTGACCTCTTTTTTCAGATAAACTATTCTTCATGGCAGTGGAAAAAAGATCTTCCTAAAACATTAAGAAAAACAATAAGCCATTATTTCAAAGCAGACAAATAACATAATAACAAAGCTCAATAATTCGTAAACATTGGAAGGTTTCAAAGTCTTTATTCTTTAAAACATGGGTACTTCCAATAATAGGGCGCCCATAAACTGTTAGGACTCCTCCCATGGCCGGAGCCACGGGAAGAACCTTACCTCCTCCTGGTGCTGCCACGGACTTACCTACACGGCTCGGAGCCACGGGAAGAACCTTACCTCCTCCTGGTGCTGCCACGGACTTACCTACACGGCTCGGAGGCTGCGCTGTGGCAGAGAGTGCCGCTAAGCTTCTCGCAGTCCAGAGGCCGCCATCTTGCCACCGTTGTCGGGCCTTCCCATGGCGTGGACTGCTGCTGCCTTCGCAGCTGAAGCCACAGACGACCAGGCCTCTCATGTGGCCTGGATGCCACCGACACCGGGCCTTCTCCTGCAGCCTGGGGGGCCGCCTCCGACATCCTCTTCTGCAGCCTGGGGGCCGCCTGGAAGTTCCTCTTCTCATGGCAGGGAGCTGCCATCAATCTTCTTCATTCAGCTGCAGGAGCAGCCTCCGATACCACAGACCCGCTCCCTTGCTTCAGCATCATCAGCAGGGCCACTGTCCAGGGACCTGCTACATCCTCCTCCTGTTCCTTAGGTGCGGGGCTGCACCTCTCTTCCAGTTTTAAAGGGCCAGTAGGGAGTGGTCCCTCTGGCCCGACCTGGATGACATCACAGAGGTGTGTTCATCTTCATTCCTACTTAAGGGCCCTGCTTCCACTTCATCCTCACCTTCGCAAGGAGTCAGTTCAGGAGTTGGACTGCTCCTGAATCATGTTCCAGCTCTCCGATCCAGAAGTCTCCAATGACGTCCTCTTCCTCCTCCTCCTCCTCATCTTCTTCAAGGCATTCCATTCCCCGTTGTCCTTCTCTTCGTGATCCAAATCCTGATGTCCGTGATCCAGTCCTGAGATCTGTAATCCAGTCCTGATGTCTGAATCATGTTCCATGTTCCGAGATGTTCCGTGTTCTGAGATGTTCCATGTTCCAAGTCCTGAGATGTTCCATGTTCCAAGATGTTCTGTGTTCCAAGATGTTCCAAGTCCTGAGATGTTCTGTGTTCCAAGTCCTGAGATGTTGTATGTTCCAAGATGTTGCATGTTCCAAGATGTTCCAAGTCCTGAGATGTTCCATGTTCCAAGTCCTGAGATGTTCCATGTTCCAAGATGTTCCATGTTTCAAGTCCTGAGATGTTCCAGGTTCCAAGATGTTCCGTGTTTCAAGATGTTCCAAGTCCTGAGATGTTCCCAGTCCTGCTGTTTCTAGCCCTGATGCTCCATGTTCTGAATAACCCATTCCTCCAGAGGTTCCTTGCTTTTAATTTGAGTTCCGGTTTCCAAGTTCCAAGTTTTATCCTCGTCTGTATCCTGTTCTGACTCCAACGCCTAAGGGTCTTGCTCATCCTCTTTGTGTCCTCGTTCCACATTCCAAGTTCCATGTCTCCATGTCTCCTCATCTACATTCCAAGTCATCACTTCTCCTCGTCTATGTTCCAAGTCTCCACATCTGAGTCTTTGTTCCAAATCTCCATGTCTGAGTCTTCTTTCCAAGTTCCACGTCTGAGTCTTCTACTCTCGAGCCTCTGTACGCCCTTGTCTCCTGTCCGGCCTGCCACCGTTGCAATTCCCAGCGGCAGGTCCAAAAGGGCTTGGAGTGGTCAGAGGACCATCCTGAGACAAACCTTGTGTGGTTGGCCTCACCAAGGCTATGCAGGTCCGCGGAGGCCTGGGCTTCCAGTCCTAGCCCAGGCGGACTTTGTCTCACCTGCCTCGGTGCTTCTTTGGAGCTCCTCATCTGGTTTGCCGGGGTCCAAAGGCTCACTTCTCCCAGGGATCGGGAGCACTCCCTAGTGTTCCTTCCTACGTATCCCCAACAGATTATGAAGGCCATGCGTCCAATGAGCTTGTTCCAGTGTTGGGCCCACGCTTGTTCCAGAATCTCTGATCCAAGAACTTTTGTTCCTGAACTTTTGTGACCTTATCCTTTTGAGTATCCCTTCGACCCGCTGGAGGCGCCAGTTTTGCTGAAAAAAACATTTTTTGGAGGTTCCAGCCTGTCCATTCCCAGTTTCCTGGACATTCAATATTCTGCTACTAACCAATGTTTTCCTTCTCATTCCTTAGTTATTTTCCGCAGTGATCTGGATTCCATGACCCACAGGAGGCACATCCAGACCTTTTCCAAGTCCAGTCCTTCTGGATCTCATGTCCTATAAGAAGTCCCAGTATCCAGAACTTCACTCCAAGTACAGTCCTGGACCCCCTCTCAACCTGCAGGGGGCACCTGCTACTTTCCAGGAATCACCTCCATTCTTCCCACTATGATGTGGTTCAGCTCCCTGGGTTCCATACAACCTGCAGGAGGTACCTGTGCCCAGGTTCCACATCCAGCATCTAGTATCTTTGACGTCAAGAGTCCTCAAGCATCAGGGAGTATGATCCACTTAAAGTGTACTCCACATCAACAGTCCAGGTTTTGGGTTCGTACGACCTGCAGGAGGCACCTGCAGCCAAGACCACTGGTTACCAATGTCCATCTCACCAAAATTTTTCAATTTTCCCTGGGTATATCTTTTAAATGACCTGCAAGAGGTGACTGAACCCAGGATTGATCATCGTACCTTTACATCTTGTGTCCTTTTGTCAGCTCCACTGTCTTCCAGGAGTATCAATGCTTCATGGTTCCCAAGTCACCAGTGTTTGGTACCTTTCTTCCGATGACTGGTACTATGAGCTACGTTCACATAGCAGAGACTATACCTACAATCAATCAGTGTCACCACTGGGTAAGGAGTAACTGCTCTGCTTGGTTTCCAATGCCACAGCCTGTTTAGGCTTCCCTTGCCAGATGAACTGCAGGAGGCACCTGCACTCCAATTACACCATCATTGATTGGGGTCTGGATTACTTTTTCCTTACTCATCATATTGAACCAGCAAGTTAGTCCTGCTCTTTCTGCTTCACACTTAAAGATCCAACTGACTTCCATGTCTCAGTCTGGCCTACTATCAGGTATTCCAAGTCCAATGACATATCCTTGAATCAATGTGAACCCATGTAGTTATCTTTAATCCATCACCTCAGAAAGCCTTCCGTATGGCTCTACAAGGTCACTGAGAATTCGCCAACTCCTATGTCTTCCACCAGTGACTTACTTCTGCAGGGATGTTCACCATCGCCTGCATTTGACCTTCTAACTGTGGGGATTCACTGCTTACCCACTGAAATCCTCTATGAACAACTTTGCCACCTTGTGGGAACCTGTAGCAAATCATGGATTTTCAAAGATGCAACTCTCTCTTCACCAAGCTATAGAGACTTCTCTCGTCTGGCCTTGCAAGCCTGGAAGCAGCAATCCTGAGCTTCCTCAGACTGCCTTTTTCAGCCTTGAATCAACCATCTTCTTAAAGGTTGCCTTCAGGATCAACTCTCCATCGGTTGAGTTATGTTCATTGGACTTCCATCCATGACCTTCCGGTCCTCTGCCTATCCTAAGGCAGCGGGCACTTGTAATTTTGTCTATTTAGTCTCCTGGAGTTCCAACTTCTCTTCTATAGAATCCAGCTTGAAGTCGGATCCATCCTTTCCATGACTACCATGAACCAGAACCAATCCTCAATCCAAGATACTCCTCATCTATACCTTCTGTTCATCATAGACTCCTTGTCTTTGATCTCTGCCACCTTGTACAAGTCCACCTGTGCCTTCAGTTTCTGTCTTGTCCGAATGTTTAATCAGCTCTGTCCTTTGTTTCCAGCCTTGAATTATCTCCAGATGTTCCAGTTCCAGCTTAAGATGCCCTGCCTGTTTCCGACCTCCCAAAGGAGGGAAGGGGACCCCTTTGAGAGGGGGGTGCTGTTGCGATTCCTCCCATGGCCAGAGCCACAGGAGACCTGGGCCTGCCCCGGATTTCCTATGTGGCTCGTAGGCCATGCCACGGCAGAGTGCCACTGAGCTTCTCGCAGTCCAGAGGCCACCATCTTGCTGCCATCGTCGGGCCTTCCTGTGACCTGGACCGCTGCTGCCTTCGTGGCTGGAGCCACAGATGACCAGGCCTCTCATGTGGCCTGGATTCTGCCGACACCGGGCCTTCTCCCGTGGCCTGGGGGTCGCTTCTGATGTCCTCCTCTGTGGCCAGGAGGTTGCCTGAAAGATCCTTTTCTTGCGGCAGGGAACCACCGTCAATCTTATTCCTTCAGTGGCAGGAGCTGTCTCTGATGCCTCAGGTCCACTCCCTCACTTCAGCATCCTCAGCATCGTCAGCAGGGCCGCTATCTAGGGTCCTGCTACTTCCTCTTCCTGTTCTTTAGGCACGGGGCCAAGACTGTCTTCCAGCTTTAAAAGGCCAGTAGGGTGTGGTCCGTCTGGCCCCACCTGGATGAAATCACAGAGGTGTGTTCATCTTCAGCCCTACTTAAGGGCCCTGCTTCCACTTCAACCTCACCTTCGCAAGGAGTCAGTTCAGGAGTTGGACTGCTCCTGCATCATGTTTCAGCTCTCCGAACCAGAAGTCTCCAATGATGTCCTCCTCCTCCTCCTCATCTTCTTCAAGGCATTCTGTTCCTCATTGTCCTTGTCTTTGTGATCCAAGTCCTGATATCCGTGATCCAGTCCTGATGTATGTGATCCAGTCCTGATGTCCGAATCATGTTCTGTGTTCCAAGATGTTCCATGTTCCAAGATGTTCCGTGTTCCAAGTCCTGAGATGTTCCATACTCCAAGATGTTCCTTGTTCCAAGATGTTCCAAGTCCTGAGATGTTCCAAGTTCTGAGATGTTCCCAGTCCTGCTGTTTCTAGTCCTGATGCTCCAGGTCCTGAATAAACCATGCCTCCGGAGGTTCCTTGCTTTTAATTTGAGTTCCAGTTTCCAAGTCCAAGTTTTATCCTTGTCTGTATCCTGTTCTGAATCTGGAGGATCTGAGGGGTTACTTCACTCCTGTGCTGTGAGACATCATGAGCTTGTCCCGCTCCCCTCGTGGTCCGTGACCAGCAATCAAGGTTGTTTAGGGTGCATAGGGGACAGTGTGGTCCACGACCAGCCCCTGGGCTGTGTAGGGCGCCTGAGGGTCTTACTCATCCTCCTTGTGTCCTTGTTCCAGGTTCCAAGTCTCCACTCTCCTCGTCTACATTCCAAATCTCCACGTCTCCTTGTCTTCGTTCCAAGTCTCCACATCTGAGTCTTTATTCCAAGTCTCCACATCTGAGTCTTTATTCCAAGTCTCCACGACTGAATCTTAGTTGCAAGTTCCACATCTGAGTCTTCTCTCGAGCCTCTGTCCACCCTTGTCTCCTGTCCAGCCTGCCACCTTTGCCATTCCCAGCAGCAGGTCCGAAAGGGCTTGAAGTGGTTGGAGGACCATCCAGAGACCAACCTTGTGTGGTTGGCCTTACCAAGGCTGTGTAGGTCAGCGGGGGCCTGGGCTTCCGGTCCTAACCCAGACGGACCTTTTCTCATCTGCCTTGGCGCTTCCTTGGAGCTCCTCTTCTGGTTCGCTGGGGCTTCTCCTGGAGATCGGGAGTGCTCCTTCCTATGGACCCCCAACATAAACCTTACAAGGGGCTACTATAAACCCACCCATTCTACTGGCAGGAAGGGAGGGCTCCAGATAGTTGGTGGGAGACATTTAATCTTTATTAGTTTTAAATATTTTGTATAATTTGTTGTTTCTATTGCTTTTAAATATTTATATGTTTTATTATTTAATTATTGGATATTTTATTCATCAGATGTTTTGAAATATGTTATTGATATTTTTCAAAATTTATAACATTTAATTATTGGATATTTTATTTATCAGAGGTTTTGAAATATTTTATTGGGGTTTGGGAAACATTAGAATACATTTATGCAAATTTTTTTAGAATACTGGATGTTTGTTGACTGTTTTGACATTTATTCTTTTAATTTGCATGGTTTTAATATTTTGAATGATGCTTTATATCTAAGAAATCCCGCAACACTGAATCCCTCTTAATCACACTAACAGACACCATACTCATGAGTCTAGACAAAAAAACAACCTTGTCTTCTCATTCTTCTCGACCTGTCTGCGGCTTTTGACACGGTGAACCACGCCTTTCTATTAGAACGGCTATCGGACATTGGCATCAAAGGCACCGCCCTTAGCTGGTTCAGGTCATTCCTTCAAAATAGGACATACAAGGTAAAAATTAACAATAAAGAGTCCCATCCCATCTGCTCCACTTTGGGTGTACCTCAAGGCTCCTCCTTATCCCCAACCCTCTTCAAGATATACCTACTCCCTCTCTGCCAACTCCTCTCCAAACCAAATCTAATTTATTATCTATACGCAGACGATGTACAAATCCTTTTTCCAGTCACGGAATCAGTAAACAAAACCCTTGCTTTCTGGGATACCTGCCTTAAGTCTATAAACAGCCTTCTATCAAGCCTCAACCTGATCCTGAACACTAACAAAACAGAACTCCTACTCATCTCTCACGACGGAAATCTCACACTGCCCAACCTTCATTCCACAACCCTTCCTACCTTCTCCCCCCCAAGTCCGAAACTTAGGAGTCATCTTGGATAAACAACTAAGCTTCAAAAGTTTCATCAATAACACGACTAAGGACTGCTTTTTCAAACTTCAAGTATTGAAACGATTGAGACCTCTCCTCCACTTTCATGACTTCCGTACTGTGTTCCAGGCAATCATTCTCTCAAAATTAGATTACTGTAACTCTCTTTTGATTGGCCTGCCTGCCATTACTATCAAACCATTACAGATGCTGCAAAATGCAGCAGCCAGAATTCTTACCAGGACTAAAAAAAGGGACCACATTACTCCCATCCTGATGAACCTCCACTGGCTCCCTATCAAATACAGAATCTTGTATAAAGCTCTCACCATTACCCACAAAGCTCTCTACAACATCACCCCACTAGAACTCAAGATCCCTCTCCGACCGCACTTACCATCCAGGCCGGTAAGAGCAGCATATAAAGACACCCTCCAGGTCCCACAGTTAAAAACCTCATTAAGTAAGAGAGCCATTTCAGCTTCCGGACCAATACAGTGGAATTCTCTGCCGCCAGACCTCCAGCTAGAACATTGCCCGGTCACCTTTAAGAAAAGACTCAAAACCTGGCTGTTCAAGCAGGCATTTGCTTAAATCAGACACCAGATGAATTAATTCAGTTCTCTCACTAGTAGTCCATTGACTACTTGCCTACCTTCTGTCACTATAGACGAACGCTATATGTCCTTCTATAGCCCCAATCCCTACTATCATGTATCATAGTTTGATTTTACCCTGGTTTGTTCATTTTAGTTTCATGATCCTAGTTCTGTACTCCCTCTGTTCTATGTAATTGCACTATTTGAGGCACTGTTTCTGTTACAATGTAAACCACTTTGATTTGTAACCTCTTACAAGAATTTCGGTATATAAAACTGTTAAATAAATAAATAAATAAATAAATAAATAAATAAATAGATAAATATGATTTTATTGCTTGATGTTTTGAGAGGAATGATACAATTTCTGTTTATCCATTGTTGTACTGCATGCATAACATGGTTGGGCTTGTGGTTTCCAGTTCAGTTTTTGTTGACACATGTCTATTCTGTATTTGGGAGGGTCTGTCTGTATTTGGAAAGTTTGGTTCTTGCGTAGCTTTAATTCTTGCTGTGAAAATGATCTTACTTATCACTGGCTTTTACAACATTATGGTTATCTCTTCCATCCTATATTCTCCAGCTCTGTTTAACTCAGTTCAGTTAAGTCACACCTAAATGATTGTTTTGTTTTTAATTGCTTCTACTTGTTTTATGTTCAAATACCTATATACTAACCCTTGTTAAATGTATAACGCTCCGGCGTAAGTTCCTGTTCACTGTACAGCGACGTGATATCTCTGATGAGCGGCGGTATATAAAAAACTATAAATAAATAAATAAATAAATAAATAAAATAAATAAATCATTTTTATTTTAAACAGAAGCTTCACTTGCATACAGGAAGCAGTTTTGAATGTTCTTGCAGAAAATATTTTTTCATTCACATTTTATTGTGACTGCTGTTAGTAGATTAGGTGATTATTTTATAGAGATGTGAATCGTGTCCTCGATCGTCTTAACGATCGATATCAGCTGGGAGGGGGAGGGAATAGTATTGTTGCCGTTTGGGTGTGTAAAGTATCGTGAAAATCGTTAAAATCGTGAGCCGGCACACTAAAACCCCCTAAAACCCACCCCCAACCCTTTAAATTAAATCCCCCACCCTCCCGACCCCCCCCCCCAAATGCCTTAAATTACCTGGGGGTCCAGCGGCACACTAAAACACGGCACACTAAAACCCACCCGACCCTTTAAATTAAATCCCCCACCCTCCCGAACCCCCCCCCCCAAATGCCTTAAATTACCTGGGGGTCCGTAGCCTTAAATTACCTCCGTAGCGGCGGTCCGTAGCTAAATCGGGGGAAGGGGGAGAGCAGGAAAAGCGGCACACTAAATCGTGTAGTCTTCAGCCGGCGCCATTTTGCAAAATGGCCGCCGCAAAATGGCGGCGGCCATAGACCAAAACGATTCGACACAGGAGGTCGTTCCGGACCCCCGCTGGACTTTTGGCAAGTCTTGTGGGGGTCAGGAGGCCCCCCCAAGCTGGCCAAAAGTTCCTGGGGGTCCAGCGGGGGTCCGGAACCCTCGCTGAACAACCTCCTGCAGTCGATCTCCTGCCGGCGCCATTTTCCGTACGGAAAACGATTTGCGGCAGGAAATCGCTCCCGGACCCCCGCTGGACCCCCAGGAACTTTTGGCCAGCTTGGGGGGGCCTCCTGACCCCCACAAGACTTGCCAAAAGTCCAGCGGGGGTCCGGAACGACCTCCTGCGTCGAATCGTTTTGGTCTATGGCCGCCGCCATTTTTCGGCGGCCATTTTGCAAAATGGCGCCGGCTGAAGACTACACGATTTAGTGTGCCGCTTTTCCTGCTCTCCCCCTTCCCCCGATTTATCTACGGACCGCCGCTGCGAAGGTAATTTAAGGCTACGGACCCCCAGGTAATTTAAGGCATTTGGGGGGGGGGGGTTCGGGAGGGTGGGGGATTTAATTTAAAGGGTCGGGGTGGGTTTTAGGGTGTTTTAGTGTGCCGGTTTTCCTGCCCTCCCCCTTCCCCCGATTTACGATTTTTTGACGATAAATCGGGGGAATTGGTATTGAATCGTGGCCCTAATGATTTTTGACGATTTAAAATATATCGGACGATATTTTAAATCGTCAAAAAACGATTCACATCCCTATTATTTTAAGGGATTAGCCAAAGTTGAGTTGCTATGAGCACAAATTTGATAGGCGTTTTGTATCAAAGAAAGCAGTGCTCCCACGACAATATAAGAGGGTGCACTGTGTTCTAGGTCAAATAGCAGAGGAAATTGTTCTGGTGTACTACTAACTTCAGCAATAAACCAATGCCCCTGTATAGAAGTTCTGATTGGAGCTCCATTCATCTGAAGCTGGCTACTGCTGCAAGTTTAGCTAAATCTCTTCAAAGTCTCAAAATCTGCAGAAGTGAAGGAAAAGAAAAAAATAATTATTCTTTCTTCACAGCAATGATGGCCAACTTAAATGACTACAGATGTCTGAAGTATATATTGCTACAATCCTAACCTTTCCTTGATCACACTGGTGAGCCTCACTTGAAATGCACAGCTTTTCTCCACAACTCTCCCTGTTTCTAACTAGTAATTCCTTAATCAACCTTCCTACACTTATAATTGTGAAAGAAAGACTTTTTAACTGGAGATCTGCCTGTGTGTTCCTTTTTATGTTATTTTTAAGGGCTCTCATACAGATGTTCCCAGCTGTCAGAAATTATGGACTCATTGCTTTTTTCCACAAACTCACCCGCTCATCACCTCTACCACCCATAATCAATTAGTACCCTCATACTGCCCTACTTGCAGTCTGTCATTAGAGCTTGCCTATCACTAGAAGATGGGTCCAAACTGTAATTTCCCTCATCTGATGCCCTTTCCAAAAATAAGTACACCATGAAGAGTTTATAGGGTAGATGAAGCTATAACATCCAGTATAAACTATTTGAATTATATATATTAATACAGAGGGCACATAAATATTCCTATGAGATATATTGGTGCAGATTTCAGGTTATGTTTCTTACAGAGTTAAAACCAGAATAAAGATAAAGAAAAATTAGATAAACATTGATTTCAGGCTGGCTTCTGAGAATGAGGTCATCATCTACATGTGTCTTGCTTTCCTATCCCAGATAAAACATCAGCAGGTGGGATAGGGTCAGACTCTATGTCATCAGGGACAGACAAAGCCAGTCCTGGTTTTCCCACATTTAAAGCTATAGGGATAAACAGTGAAGCTACTTTTAAAGTTTCTGATGTGATACTTTCTGCTGCTATGCCATTAATACAACAACACCTCATAATTCCAGGTAGAAACAATATTCAAATACTACTATAATAAAATGGCTATATGCATGTAAATAATGCCAATATAAGTCAGTATAACAAACTCGCATATATTTGCTATTAAGTTTAAAATTATAGATGCAATAATTATTTGAATAAATCCTGCCCCTGTATTTGTGTAAATGTGTGTTATATTTGCACATCCGTGGGTATAAAGGGCTTGCTCCTTGTATATGTCTTCCTATTTGCACCATGTCCAGAAATAGTAGAGTACTACTGAGGAAGCATAATTTCCTCTCTAAGAAGGTGGACTTTTTTGTCCATGTAGTAATGAAGGTCTAGTATGTCCTGGGTGACTCCGAGTCCAGAAGAGTGTGATCATACTTGAAGGACAGAACAAGGGATACAATCCCCCACAGGCTGAATGAGATCTTTCACAAAAAACACATTGTGAAAGACATGAGTCACAAGTAGCAGGACCTCTGATGTCTTGTGAAGCAGAATCAGGACAGGATGAGAACTAAGGGGTCAGCCAGCCACATCACCTTCTCTGCAGCAGAACGGATGGTCCTCAGAACCATTTTAGAGGCAGCTGTGGTATGTGTTGGACTCTTGGACACCTTGCAACCTAAAGTCAATCCAGGTGAGTATTTTCTACTGGAAAGTCATACAAAGTGCTTGTATGTATGTGAAGTCTATCAGTATGTATATTACCATACATTTATATAAGTGTTCTTTGTCCAGGGAAGTTCCTGGGCACAGGGGCACACAGGAAAGGCCAATAGACAACCCAAGACCTCATCATTTCCCAGGATTCCCACATAGGGGGAAAATATGAGTAATTTATTTGCCATAATTCAGTTGTTATCACGGAGACTTTTCATGCTCATTAGTTGAAGTCTCAATTAATACACTTTTCACATCTGTGCTATGGTAGAATATGTAATGTTTACTGAATGATGACCGGGAAATATTTGTTTAACCAGGAAAGCTTTCTGAATTATGTTGCCTAAGTATTTTTTTTGCAAACAGAAACTACTAGAACCCACTTTTTTACCTCCAGACCCACTATACTGGTCAAGTATTTAAAACACATACCATTTCCACCCTGGGCATCCCCACTAGATGATAGCTTATATCTTTCACTCCTAGTTTATATTCACTCTCCTTACTATCTAGAGCAGCTTGTAGTGATATTTTGACTCAAACTCTGGTGACCATTCCCTGAAAGGATACCCTACCTGTCACACCTTCCTGTACTCTAGTCCTCAGCTTGTGGGGATGTCTTTCTTTCTTTTATATTCTAAACTTCCCAACAATAATTTCTTAGAAATCTTCTCCCCATCTCTCCTCTGTGCTTCCTTTCTGAAGATACCATCCACATGCTGGAAATCAGTGAAGAGACTCCATCCAATGGGGGTATGGTGCATCTCCATTGCATCCTAATTCTGAGCTAACATCAGGCAGGCTATGTCTAGTGATACCTCTATCATACTGATAGAAATCTGACCAGGTAAAAGATGTAAGAAAGGAGATGTGACCTATTTTAAGGGCCACTAATTGCACATCCCTTATCACCAACAAATAGCTGTGTCATTACTTAGAAACATGAAAGGGTGCATAAGTTAACTAGGGTGAGCACTGAAGAGTAGTATAGACATGTGACTTAATACTTTCTGGATGAATGAATCCACTCCTGGTTTTACCATACTGAATGCAGGGACTAGTATTATTGTTATAATAAGGGAATGCAATAAGGAACTCCAAACTACAAGTCAAAGAATGCAATTGGATAAATCAAAGACTGCATCAACCTGTCCTGAGAAATTTGAGCCAGTTGGCAACCTTAGGGGCAGATTTTAAAAGGCCTGCGCGCACCGGCGCGCCTATTTTGCATAGGCCGCCGGCGTGCGTAAAGCCCGGGGACGCGCGTAAGTCCCGGGGCTTTCGAAAAGGGGCGGGAGGGGGCGTCTCTGGGGGCGTTCCCGAAATGACGCGACGTTTCGGGGGCGTGCCGTGGCATTTCGGGTGTGGGCCCGGGGGCGTGGTGCCGGCCCGGGGGCGTGGTCGAGGCCTCCGGACCAGCCCCTGAGACCGGAGGACAGAGCGGGGCTGCCGGCCGGCGCGCGCAAAGTTAGGGGGGGTTTAGATAGGGCTGGGGGGTGGGTTAGGTAGGGGAAGGGAGGGGAAGGTGGGGGGAGGGCGAAGGAAATTTCCTTCCGAGGCCGCTCTGAAATCGGAGCGGCCTCGGAGGGAACAGGCAGCGCGCGCTGAGCTCGGCGCGTGCAGGTTGCACAAATGTGCACCCCCTTGCGCGCGCCAACCCCGGATTTTATAAGATACGCGCCACTACGCGCGTATCTTATAAAATCCAGCGTACTTTTGTTCACGCCTGGTGCGCGAACAAAAGTACGCGATCGCGTATTTTTTAAAGATCTACCCCTTAATCAAGAGCAAAATTAATTAATGAGTCATTTCTTTCTCCTTGGCTGCTGGTGTTTTACAAGTATATCAAAGGTTGATTTTGATACCATGGAAATACTTTTTATACAGTTAATGATGAAGCTGGAGGTGCTAGAGTAGGGCCCATGATGGGAGTTGCTCTGTTAGGAAGAAAGAAAGATCCAGTGAGTATGAAGAGAAAAAGTCACATAGCTTTAATATTGAAAGTATGTACACTTTCATTTTACAGGAAAGCAGCCATGTTAGGTAGGGATGTGAATCGTTTTTTGACAATTTAAATTATTGTCCGATATTTTTAAAATCGTCATTAATCGTTAAAGAGTGCGAAACAATAGAAATTCCCCCAATTTATCGTAAAAAAAATTGTTAATCATATTAGTTAGTATACGCTAACAGGAAGTTAGTGTGCAATACCCATTGTTAGGGCGCACTAACAGAAACTGATAAAAATTGACACTTTTCAGGTCAGTTAAGGTCATTTAGGAATGAATATGTATTCCTATTGGCTGCCCTCTTATTTATTGATGTTAACAAGGTTCCCACTGAGGTGATGGTTTAATATATGGGGGATGGGAAATGGAAAAGGTTGGTAGCTTGACAAAAAAAGTAATGTGATGATCATCAGTCATGTGACTAGAACTTGTTTGTTTATTATTTTTGTTACAAGGCACTGGCATGTGAAATACCACTGCTGGTATATGGGAGAGAGAAGGGGAGGGGAGGGAAATGGGGAGGTGAAGGGTCAAGCAGTCCCACTCCCTGGTCTGTGAAGGACAGATCTCTTCAGAAAATCAGAGCTGCTGAATGCAGGGGCTGTCTCCCCCTTCATATCCCTCGCCCCTCCTCCACTGCTGGTATATGGAAGAGAGAAGGGGGAGGGGAGGGATAGGGGGAGGTGAAGGGCCAAGCAGTCCCACTCACTGGTCTCTAAAGGACAGATCACTTCAGAAAATCAGAGCTGCTGAATGCAGGTGCTGTTTCCCCATTCACATCCCTCCCCCCCCCCCCCCCCCCCCCACTGCTGGTATATGGGCGAGAGAAGGGTTAGGGGAGGGAAAGTGGGACATGAAGGGCCAAGCAGTCCCACTCCCTGTTCTCTGAAGGTCAGATCACTTCAGAAAATTAGAGCTGCTGAAATAAGGGGCTGTCTCCCCTTCACATCCCTCCCCCCCCCCCCCCCCACTGCTGGTATATGGGAGAGAGAAGGGGTAGAGGAGGGAAAGGGGAGGGAAAGGGGGAGGTGAAGGGCCAAGCAGTCCCACTCCCTTGTCTCTGAAGGACAGATCTCTTCAGAAAATCAGAGCTGCTGAATGCAGGGGCTGTCTCCCCCTTCACATCCCTCTCCCCCCTCCCACTGCTGGTATGTGGGAGAGAGAAGGGGAAGGGGAGGGAAAGGGGGAGGTGAAGGGCCAGGCAGTCCCACTCCCTGGTCTCTGAAGGACAGATCACTTCAGAAAATCAGAGATGCTGAATGCATGGGCTGTCTCCCCCTTCACATCCCTCTCCCCACCCACCCACTGCTGGTATATGGGAGAGAGAAGGGGAAGGGGAGGGAAAGGGGGAGGTGAAGGGCCAAGCAGTCCCACTCCCTGGTCTCTGAAGGACAGATCTCTTCAGAAAAGATGGTGGCAGCCAATGGAGACGCAGAACGATACCTCTAGCTAACGAACATTTCCTCAAATGTTACTTTTAAACCATTAAGTTACAATTTTTGATAGTGCTCACTAACCTTCCGTTAGTGCGCACTATTCGGAAAAACGTTTTTTTTACTAAAAAAATCATGCCGATCAGATTTTTTTCTCCCGCCAGATGAACCCGATCGTTAAAACGATCGGGCACACAATTCACATCCCTAATGTTAGGACCCCAATGCACCTGGACACAGTTGCATCTGAAGGGCAAGGCAGTGACCACAGGTGCTGCCCTCTAGATTAGAAGAGGAAACTGAAGAGGATGAGAGAGCAACAGAGGAAAACACAGTGCAAGAGTGTGGACACAAGGAAGAGGAAGAGAATGAGGAGGCAGCAGAGGAGCATCCAGAGGCAGAGTATGGACACCATGAGGAGGAAGTGGAGTATCCATAAACCCAGTCTGCAGTGATCCTTTCAATCATAACAGAGCTCTGACAGAATGCAGCTGGCCAGGAGAAAGTCAGCTCTTCTGAGTAGGACCACATCTATTCTAGAAAAGAGGAGGTTTGGGGCACTCTATCGGACATGAAATGCAGGGCCTGAGTTGTGTAGTCCAAGAAGAAATGCAGGGCATATGGCAGGAGCTAAGGGGCATTTCTGAAGAAATGCAGGCCCAGATTGCAGTGTGGAGGGAAATGTTGCAGAGGAAGCCTCCTTCCCAGCTGCAGCTCCCATCAGCTCCCTACTATGTGAATCCTCCCTGGATGCAGCTCTCACAAGCCTTTGCTGGAGCACCACCATCCTGGAAGGTGTCTTTCCAGGCTGGAGGTCTTCCTAACCTGTGGGCAGCTCAACCTATATCTCAACCACTGCCAAATATTATTTCACCTCCTTACTTTTACCATCACTGCTATCACTACTACCACCATAACCACCCACATCAATTCAGCACCACAATCTCCAGGCAGAGCTGCACCCCCATCTCCAGCAAAACATATATCTCATCCATCACAGCTTCTAGCACCTCTTCTCAGCTGCCTCACAGCCCTCTTGGCCCCTTTAGCTCCTATCACAATGGGTTACTCTCCCCAGTTACTGAGCCCTCCTTATGCAGCATTAGCTGTGATCATGCACCATTATGAAGGAGCACCAGATTGGGACAGGCAAAGGCACCAGACTTCTCCCACTCCAAAAAAAAAAGAGGCTAACAAAGGAAACACTAAATTTATGGAATTTAATACAATATCACATTGAAAACTCCATGTCAATAAATGCAGCTTCACCTTTTAAAATGTCTTTGTATTAGAGTGTTCCTTTCCTGAATAGCCTGCTGTTGAGTCTGGCAATGTATCTCCTGTAATTTCTTATGACTGAGATCATGCGACTCCTCTTTCTCCTCCTCATCAGTCAAATGATATTCTTTCCCCTCTGAAGAAGGCAGGCTTCTGGTTTTAGCCTGGTTATGAAGCATGCACAAGGTTAAAAATATTTCACAGACCTTAGCGGGGCGGTAAAGAAGGCATCCTCTAGATCAGTGGTTCTCAACCCTGTCCTGGGGACCCCCCCAGCCAGCCGGGTTTTCAGGATATCCACAATGAATATGCATGAGAGAAAATTTGCATGTTATGGAGGCAGTGTATGCAAATGTTCTCTCATGCATATTCATTGTGGATATCCTGAAAACCCGACTGGCTGGGGGGGTCCCCAGGACAGGGTTGAGAACCACTGCTCTAGATCTTTCTAGACAGAGGAAACATATTTGGAGAAGGCTGAATGTTCTCTCAATGACTGCCTTGGTCTTCTGTTGGGCCCTATTGTAGTGAGCCTCTGTAGCTCACTCTGTGGGTTAGCCTTTGTGGATAAGCTAGCAGGATTGAGTGGATATCCGCTATCAACTGTAGGGAGGAACTCATAAAAGAGCAATGCTAGAAATCTTTTAGTGTTCATCAGCAGGGTAATCCACTGGCCCAGTTGGAAGTGGTCCTCCTACACCAATGCTCTTTATACACCTAAATATGAGGCAAACCAAAAGAAGAGACTATTTGCTAGGTGTAATTCCAATCCTGCCTAGAAGCCAGCCCCCCCACCCCCCATGATGTGACCCTCCTGGAAACATTCATGAATTCTTGACTGTGAGAGGATGAAGGCATTAGGGATTTGCAGGGGAATTCTATTTTTGTTTTGCTTTCGGGAGGTTTTTTTACCCATTAATTTTGATTCGTGGATTGCTTAACATGTTTCATTTGTGTGGGGAAAAAAAAAGGATCAAACAATAAAAACAAACTACCCCCCCAAAAAAAAAACAAAAACAAAACATGAAAATGAGGCTTTCCTCCCACCATCCTGAAAAATTTCTGGAGCCAGGATCCCCCACAGCCCCTACTTTCCCAGTCCAGTGGTGATCTGTCGACTAGGACTAGGATGAACTTTGGAGTTGCATAGGCAAGGCCGTGGTAGGTTGCCGTGACCTCTGCCTACTCAAGGCCAACGCTTCAATCTCGAATGGACCTAGGCTTAACTCCTAGACCTCGGCCTAGGTAAGAACCAGGACTCAGGCCATATGCTGCAGCCTGGCCTGGAAGCCAGGTCCCAATGCCAGGACATTGCCAGGATTAAGGCCCGATGCCACAACCTGTGCAGAGGCCAGGTTCCAATGCCTGGGCCTTGGCCTTTGCCCAGGCCCAGAACCGATGCCATGACCCAACCTCAAAGACATGGTCATGATGCTAGGGCCTTGGCCAGGATCCAGGCCTAATGTCACAACCCAAAATGGAAGCTGGGTCCTGATGCCGGAACCTCAACCCAGACACAGGCACAATGCTACAATCTTACCCAGATGCTGGGTCCCAATGCCTGTGCCTCAACCTAGGCCAGAGCCTGAGTTCTAGTTCTGACCTGACCCAAAGGCCAACTCTTGATGCTAGGCCCTTGGCCTGGACCAAGGCTTGATGCCACAACCTGGGCCAGACTCAGGCCTGATGCCAGGACCTGATCCAGAGGCTAGATCTTGATCCCAGGGATGAGACCTAGACCCATGCCCGACTTCATGACCCAGACTCAATCCAGGCCCGACACCTTGACTCAGCATGGAGGCCATCTTTTCTAGTTATCATAAAACTATTTCTCATATTTTCTTTTGCCTTTTGGGTAATTGCCAGGTTCTTGTGGCCTGGTTTTGGCCTCTGTTAGAAACAGGATGCTGGGCTTGATGGACCCATGGTCTGACCCAGCATGGCAATTTCTTATGTTCTTATGTTCTTTTCTAGTATTTTTATTAATTCTAATTCTTTCACCATTCACACAATTATGATATATGTATATATTTCATCCAGACTGCATTTAAACTGACTTTACCATTCTGTATCAGAATGCTAGTTCACAGACACTGTCCACAATTCACAACCCCTCTCCCTTTTCAGCAGTCCCCCAGTAGTTCTCTTTTCTCAATATCTGCCTCCCAGTCATGAAAGTAAAAGTCATAAACAGCAACCAGGACTCAAATCAGCTGACTGCTGCTAAACAGCTGATGCTTTCTCTGCTTCCTTCACTCCCCTGCGGTTTCAGCAGTAGCAGTTTCCCCTAGGAACAGCCACAGTACTGCCAGACATAGCTCACAGCTCACAGCTCCTCTCCTGATTTCTGCTCTGTTTACTTCCTGTTCAGGGCTCAACATTATTCCCTGCCTCTCTGATTGTATCAAATCTGACTCAGTGCTGCCCATCACGTCCTGGGACAAGCAACAGACAGAAACTTCTTTTCCTGGCAAAGTGAATACACTGGCTCTCCCCGCAGGTCCTGTTTTCAAGTAAGCTTCTTTCTAATTCATTTATTTATACTATTTATACATTCACCCCAGTGGTTGGCGCCATTTTGATGTACGGTGCCATGTATATCAGGTATAAAACTTTACTACATGATTTTAGTATTAACTAAAGCAGTTTTGATGGTAATTTTCAGGCAACTGATTTATGCTGGTATTTGTTTTTTACCCATGGATATCCCTTTGAAAATTACACATTCTGAATGCGGGTAAAAGTTCACAAATAGTTTCAGAACCTGTGTATTTTTACCTGAATTGTAGAAAAGGCATTCATGGGTCAGGGTTAGGTCAGGGGAGAAAACTATGCACATAGGCCTGGATTTATCGCACTGGTTTGTGAATCCCATGGTGACGGGGGCTGGGGAGCTAAGTGGGGGGCGGGCCTGCGAAAGCCGGCCGCGATCGCACCACCGCTGTGTTATCACTGCCGGCTTTCGTACCCAATAGCGCCGCCGTGAAAGGTGGTGCTATTGGGCGCTCAACTGGCGGTGATAACGGGTCTTACCTTATGGTAGGGATGTGCATCCATTTTCCACGTATTTGTAATCCGCAACTTATTTTTTGCTATCTGTTAAATACGTGGGGAGGCGAAACGCATCGCGACTTCCCACGTATTAAACAGATTTCTGTTTTATTTGGCCTCCTAAATAAAAATTTAAACCCCCCACCCTCCTGACCCCCCCAAGACTTACCAAAACTCCCTGGTGGTCCAGCGGGGAGTCCAGAAGCCATCCCTGCACTCGTTTGCCAGTTCATTATGGCGCCGATAGCCTGTGTCACAAGGGCTACCGGTGCCATTGGTCAGCCCCTGTCACATGGTCACCGGCGCCATCTTGTGCTCCTACCATGTGACAGGGGCTGACCAATGGCACCGGTAGCCCCTGTGACATAGTATGGGCAAAGGCTATCGGCGCCATTTTGAGTCCTGGAATCGGATGGCCAGTGTGCAGGAGGTCGCTCCGGGACCCCCGTTGGACCCACAGGGACTTTTGGCCAGCTTGGGGGGGCCTCCTGACCCCCACAAGACTTGCCAAAAGTCCAGCGGGGGTCCGGGAGCGACCTCCTGCACGCAGGCCGTCTGATGCCAATACTCAAAATGGCGCCGATCGCCTTTGCCCTCACTATGTCACACATAGGGGTAGATTTTCAAAAAGCGCGCCTTCGCGTACTTTTGTTGGCGCATCAGGAGCAAACAAAAGTATGCTGGATTTTAGTAGATATGCGCGTAGGCGCGCGTATCTGCTAAAATCCTGGATCGGCGCGCGCAAGGCTACCGATTTCGTGTAGCCGGCGCGCGCCGAGCCACTCAGCCTACATCCGTTCCCTCCGAGGCCGTTCCGAAATCGGAGCGGCCTTGGAGGGAATTCGCTATCGCCCTCCCCTCACCTTCCCCTTCCTTCCTCTACCTAACCCACCCCCCCAGCCTTGTCTAACCCCCCCCCTACCTTTGTTGAGGGATTTACGCCTCCTGGAGGGAGAAGTAAATCCCCATGCGCCAGCGGGCCGCTGGCGCGCCTAGATGCGACCCGGGGGCGGTTCCGGAAGGCACGGCCACGCCCCCGGACCGCCCCGGGCCGAAACCACGCCCCCGGGCCCACCCCCAAAACACCGCGTCCCGCCCCGAAAATGCTGCGCCGATCAGCCCCGCCCCCCGACATTCCCCGACACCCCCCCCTCGAAAAACCCCGGTACTTACGCGAGTCCCGGTGCTCTGCGCGCACCGGTAGGCCTATGGAACATAGGCGCACCGGTGCGCAAGGCCCTGCTCGCGTAAATCCGGGAGGATTTTCGCGAGCAGGGCTCTTAAAATCCACCCCATAGTGAGGGCAAAGGCGATCGACGCCATTTTGATTCCTGGACCCTCAAAATGGCGCCGATCGCCTTTGCCCTCACTATGTGTGACATAGTGAGGGCAAAGGCGATCAGCGCCATTTTGATTCCCGGACCCTCAAAATGATTCCCGGACCCTCAAAATGGCGCCGATCGCCTTTGCCCTCACTATGTGTGACATAGTGAGGGCAAAGGCGATCGGCGCCATTTTGAGTATTGGCATCGGACGGTGATTTTGAGTCTCAAAATGGCGCCGATCGCCTTTGCCCTCACTATGTGTGACATAGTGAGGGCAAAGGCGACCAGCACCATTTTGAGTATTGGCATCGAACGGCCGGCGTACAGAAGGTCGCTCCCGGACCCCCGCTGGACTTTTGGCAAGTCTTGTTGGGGTCAGGAGGCCCCCCCAAGCTGGCCAAAAGTCCCTGTGGGTCCAACGGGGGTCCCGGAGCGACCTTCTGCACGCCGGCCTTCCGATGCCAGGACTCAAAATGGTGCCGATAGCCTTTGCCCATACTATGTCACAGGGGCTACCGGTGCCATTGGTCAGCCCCTGTCACATGGTAGGAGCACAAGATGGCGCCGGTGACCATGTGACAGGGGCTGACCAATGGCACCGGTAGCCCCTGTGACACAGGCTATCGGCGCCATAATGAACCGGCAAACGAGTGCAGGGATGGCTTCTGGACTCCCCGCTGGGTCACCAGGGAGTTTTGGTAAGTCTTGGGGGGGTCAGGAGGGTGGGGGGTTTAAATTTCTATTTAGGAAATCCTTCCCCGTTGACTTTAATGGGAACCAGGAAGCGTATTGACAGATCGACAAAGTATGGAATTCTCCATACTTCCGCATGAAACTGAATCGACCATCCACGAATACGTATCACAAATGCAACGAAAACATTTTGGCTGCACATCCCTACCTTATGGCCGCCAGTGAAGTTTCCATGGCATCCGCCCCGACGCTGCCCCAACTCCGCCCCTATCTAGCTATTGCACGCGGATAGGGACTTTTCGCGTGCGATAGGGATGGAAAATGACCCCCATAGTTTTGTATTTTCAAAGTGATACATGTAGTTTTGGTTGATAATAATCATTTGCACAGAAATCAAGTACAAATTTCTTTAAGTGCTTTTCCCTGCAACAACTTTTAAAGTAAGAATATGCGTGTACCTTTCCTTTGTAAATTAGTGCAAATATTGTGTTTAAAAATTACTCTCTGACTTTGCAGCAATGTGGGTCATGTGAAAATTGTCCCTTAAAAGATATAACTTATAGAATCCAAATCATCATGGATTGGCTTCATCTACACAAAAGCCGACAAGCGCACAATAACTCAAATATATCTCTGGTTTTTCATTACCTTCAGTAGCCCTTCCTCCTGAATATATGAATTACTAATGGTAGTTGGCAAAATGGTTAGGCTGGATTGCTGCTAAAAATATCACACAGTGATGATTCCTATTGGCCAGATTTACAGCTGATGACTGCAGGGTTCTAAAATGAGCCTGTCTCATAGCCTCCAGTAAGAATTGTCACTGCATTAATTGGGAGAATTAAGTTGGGAAGGGATATAAAAGAGGAAAAATCTCCAGGTAGTTGTCAAAAAAGACTCAGGGTGTTATAGCCAAACAGAGGCCAGGTCTGAATGATCTGAAAATCTATAGAAGGATGAAGCTTCCAGAACCAGAAAAAAAAAATGTATCTCAGACTTTTTTTTTGTTTTCCCTAAAGATCCACAGTAATAGACACAAAGTTCAATTGTATATACATGGAAAATGCCTTTTCTATTTTATTTTAATGATTCCTTTATAAATATGTGCAAATGAATATGTGATAGTCAGTAGTAGAGATGTGAATCGTGTCCTCGATCGTCTTAACGATCGATTTCGGCTGGGAGGGGGAGGGAATCGTATTGTTGCCATTTGGGTTTTAAAAATATCGTGAAAAATCGTTAAAATCGTGAGCCAACCCCCTAAAACCCACCCCGACCCTTTAAATTAAATCCCCCCCCCCTCCCGAACCCCCCCCCAAATGCTTTAAATTACCTGGGGATCCAGCTGTGGTCCAGAACAGCGGCGGTCCGGAACGGCCCCCTCAATTGAATCCTTTTGTCTTCAGCCGGCGCCATTTTGCAAAATGGCCACCGCAAAATGGCGGCGGCCATAGACAAAAATTATTCGACGCAGGAGGTCGTTCCGGACCCCCGCTGGACTTTTGGCAAGTCTTGTGGGGGTCAGGAGGCCCCCCCAAGCTGGCCAAAAGTTTCTGGGAGTCCAGCGGGGTTCAGGAAGCGATTTCTTGCCGCGAATAGTTTTCCGTACGGAAAATGGCACTGGCAGGAGATCGACTGCAGGAGGTCGTTCAGCGGGGGTTCCGGACCGCCGCTGAACGACCTCCTGCAGTCGATCTCCTGCCGGCGCCATTTTCCGTATGGAAAACGATTTGCGGCAAGAAATCGCTTCCTGAACCCCGCTGGACTCCCAGAAACTTTTGGCCAGCTTGGGGGGGCCTCCTGACCCCCACAAGACTTGCCAAAAGTCCAGCGGGGGTCCGGAACGACCTCCTGCATCGAATCGTTTTTGTCTATGGCCGCCGCCATTTTGCGGCGGCCATTTTGCAAAATGGCGCCGGCTGAAGACAAAAGGATTCAATTGAGGGGGCCGTTCCGGACCGCCGCCGTTCTGGACCACTGCTGGATCCCCAGGTAATTTAAAGCATTTGGGGGGGGGGGGGGGTTCGGGGGGGGGGGGGATTTAATTTAAAGGGTCGGGGGTGGGTTTTAGGGGGTTTTAGTGTGCCGGTTTTCCTGCTCTCCCCCTTCCCCCGATTTATGATTTTTTAACGATAAATCGGGGGAATTGGTATTGTATCGTGGCCCTAACGATTTTTGATGATTTAAAATATATCGGACGATATTTTAAATCGTCAAAAAACGATTCACATCCCTAGTCAGTAGAGAAGTATGGTTGAAAGAAAAAGTGTTGCTGAGAATGATATGCATATAATTGCATGATGACTAAATTAGATGATACAACATTTTTGAAGACTACTAATGTGTATCACCATAATATAAGTTATAGGGATATGCAAGACAAATAATTTCAATTTTTTTTTTTTTGGAGGTAGTTTTGAAAGAATTACCAGTGCAAAAGGTAGCATATATCCATGTAAGTATACTGTACTTGTGTTATCGCTGTTTTTATTAAAGTCAAAAGTATGCTCATACTTCATGTTTCATGTGAACATATACAAGCATAAAAAAGGGGTGTTTTAGGAGCATTCTGAAGCAGGGTGAACAGTTGCTATTTCAAAAGTCATGTGCATACAGTTGACAACTTACATAAATTTATGCCTACTAATAATTTTATGTAATTGATACCAAACTTGTTTAACATGTAGAATTGACTGGGTGGGAGGTCTGGGAGAACTAAGGGGAATTCAGGCTAAAACAGGGCTGCTGTGTCCCTTATGCAAATTAGGAAATCCCCTAGCATGCCGAGATTTTGGGGGCAGCAAATTCCTGCCTGCGTGAGGTCCAGAACAGTACTGTATCTAAGCCAATACCACCAAAGAAAGGAGCATGAGCTGGAATCACTGAAATCATAGAGCAAGAGCTCTATGCTGAAAATGCCACAAGTAGCTAAGTTGGGAGAGAGGTGAATGACCAAAGGTTCATCTAGGGTGTCAAATATGCTTGCACTAGCCCTGGTCTGAAGAATAAGGAGGGTCTTGATGACGTGGAGAAGGACTGGGCAAACTGGTGAAGGAATTAGTTAACTGGTTAATTTCTGTTACGCACATTTTTTTAATATACAAACTTGCAACTATAAATCTGGTTTTAAGACAGTAAGTTGTACTTTATTTTTGCATGTAAAACATACAAATGTGTATTTTAAAAATAGGTCTGAAAAGTATGTGCTTTCTATTCATTACATGTATTCACAAATAAGCATGCATACGTGCATATATTATTAAGATAAACATATTTGATAATATATACTTATATATCCTAAACACACCTGTGGGAATGCTTTCATCTAATGTGGCTAAAAATATGAATTTGTGTACTTTTAGCAATTGTCAGAAAATCTTTTTACCCAGCTAAATCAGTGAAAATGTCTTTGGAAAATTGCCCTGCTCATGTTTATGGAAGAAAGGTGACACTTTAATCTTTATGACTTAGAACTTATTTCTTTGTGTTACCAGAAAAATGGATCTCCATTTCTAGTTGAGCAGTGTATATCTGTGTACAATCTATGGATTAGTTGTGCTTTCATTTCCTGAGACTGGAAAGCATCAGCTTATCTTTAAGATATATACTTAGTTTCAGAAAGGGCTTCAAAAGATTTACAAGTGCCTCCTGATAACCAATTACCAAAGAAGCACTAGAACTGTTGTCTTAAAGAATACCATTTGTATGCCCTCCTAGTTGAAATGTGAGTGCAATACTAATAGCTAATAAACTATAGGTTTGATACAATGTAATGGTGTTTTTTTTAGCATTTAATAACATAAATAATATAAAGATACTATTTTGATAAATGTCAATGGATGGTAGTAATGTGCGCAAAGCTATCATATAATCTCAGCTAAGGCCATTCATACTAGGAATGTGCAAGGGAAAATATTGGTTTCCATTCATATGCTTTCATTCTGTTTTATTTTTTCAGGATTCAGTTTGCTTAGCAGAGAATTTTCAAAGGCTGGCAGCTGCGGGGTGAGGGTCCACAGCAGGGGAAGTGAATAATGAGGGCAAAGTACGGCCAGCAGAGACAAATGGACTGGTAAACACCTGTGGATGAAAAGGGGGCGGGACATCCTTGCTGGCATTGGGCCTACAGCGGGAGGTGGCATCCTTGCTGGTGATGCACCTGCAGGGAACATTGTATCAAAGGGCCTGTGGCTGCCAAGAATTAGTCCTTGGTGACAGTGGATCCCATGGAGGCATGCACCCAAGCATCTTCCTTCAAACTCCACTAATTCCATGCATTTCCTCCTGCATCACCTGTCTAATTCCCTACAGCTGCTCCTGCTGCACTTTTTTAATGCACACATTTTCTGGTTGCACCACCTCTTGAAGACCATGCATTTCCTGCTACAAACTGCAAAGAAGCTCCTCAAGGTGGTCATTTTGCTGAAACAAGCGGCTTTCTACAGAAAGAAATGGAAACCTTGCATCTAGACACAGTGGTCCTGTGATCTCCTTCCCTCTTACTTATCCATCCTCCTCACCCTCCTCCAACAGGAACAGAGATGGAGTCTGTGGTTCAAGATATTTTGGAAAGTTTTGTCCTTCAACTTTGCCATTTGCTACTCCTGCCCATCATCTGTGGACTTGTTGGACTCATCCTGTTCAGACTAGAGGTGTGAATCGGAACCAGTATCGGTTCTGATTCCGGTTCCGATTCACATCATGAAATTTTTATCTTGCAGTCCGATCGGGTTTTTTTTATCGGCTGCGCCCGAGCTGATAACCAAAAAATACAGCCGACTCTTTAAAATGAGTTTGTTAGTATTCCCCCACCTTCCGGACCCCCCCAAAAATTTTTTAAATACCTGGTGGTCCAGCGGGGGTCACGGGAGCATTCTCCCGCGCTCGGGCCATCGGCTGCCAGTAAACAAAATGGCGCCGATCGCCCTTTGCTCTTACCATGTGACAGGGGCTATCAGTGACATTGGCCGGTCCCTGTCACATGATAGGAGCAATGGACGGCCAGCACCATCTTTAAAAATGGCGCAGGAGGCCCCCCCAAGCTGGCCAAAAGTTCTTTTTGGGCCGAACGAGCCGTCCGGCGCGAACGAGCCGGGAATCACGTGACGCCGGCGTCACTCGACGTGCCGCCGACGTCACATGCTTCTCGCCAAGGATTGCAGAAATGGCGTCCTCACTCCTCGCTCCATCACCAGGGAGTTGTGGTAAGTCGGGGGGGGGGGGGGATTAAGGAGGGTGAGGGGGTTTATATTTTTATTTTGGCTCAACAATCGCGATTTCCCACATATCGAACATATCTATGTTCGATATGTGGGAAATCCGATCGTTTATGTCGAATCAATTTTTTAAGTAAAAAAAAAATATGAGTTGCGTTTTACTAATGCGGTCAATCCGAATGCACACCCCTAGCATACGCACACATGTTATAAAACCAACTGCTCGAATGGACTAGTGCACTGAATTTTAAATGGGTACTCTCCTGTGCATGCAAACACTGCTTCTACTGCATAAATCAATAGCCAGCGCTATTCCCAGTTTTAACAGTTCATCCCAGTTTGTCCAGGTAGGAGATCGGTCCTCCAAATCCCACTAGTTTAATAGCCTTCACGCCCCACAGTCATCTCCTACCCTTAAAGTTCCTCAGATCTGCCTATTTTTTTTTCCTTTTTAACATACACGTCATTCATAGCAGAAAAAAAGTTACATGGTAGGGGTCCATGCCCGTGACACATGCTGGATCATGTAATTATTTACACACATATCTCAAGTTCATGCCTTGAAAAGCCCATGACTCACCAAGACCATGCCCATGCCCTGTACATTTTTGAAAACTTCTGAGATGTGCACGTGTCTTGGTAGCTTTTATAATTCGCTTGCTGCGCGCAAGCCCATCATATTTGCACATTCCCTAATTAAAGTGCATGTCGGGCTTTTAACATTTACCTTTTAATATGTGTGCGTGTGTGTGTTAGGGGTATTTTGTGATGGAGTACCATTATATTATCAATAATTAAAGAAGAGCCATCCCAGCCTAGTAGCAGGAATAATAAAGAGTGTCCTGCATCTAAACTAAAGGACACATTTTTAGGTGCAGAATATCAGGAGAAGAGGGCCTATCAAGGCAGAAGCAATTGAAATTTGGAGACCATGAGTCACTGCCACCTGTTTCTCTTTCTCTTGTTTTGGTGCAGAGGGAAAAGGCAAGGGAGCCATCCATGGCTGGCATTGGCAGGGCAAAGGCAAGGCATATGTATGTGCAGCAGAAGAGCAAAAACCAACAACTGCATCTGAAGAGGAATCTTGTCTATCATTCCCTGAATCAGAAATTGAACAGTTAGCAGCTGAAGAAAATTTGTGAACATTCATAACATTTTAGACTCCAGTGCAGAGATAGATAATACTGATGGTGATGAGAACAACCCTCAGGAGTGGCAGATAGCACAGGAAGAGAGCAAGTGATGCTGCTGGCATTTGTTTCTCATAGTTCACCCTTGACTTGAACTCAAGTGCCATCATCAGTCCCCAATAGGGATGTGAATCGTGTCCTCGATCGTCTTAACGATCGATTTCGGCTGGGAGGGGGAGGGAATCGTATTGTTGCCGTTTGGGGGGGTAAAATATCGTGAAAAATCGTGAAAAATCGTTAAAAAATCGAAAAATCGAAAAATCGAAAAACCGGCACATTAAAACCCCCTAAAACCCACCCCCGACCCTTTAAATTAAATCCCCCACCCCCAAATAACTTAAATAACCTGCGGGTCCAGCGGCGGTCCGGAACGGCAGCGGTCCGGAACGGGCTCCTGCTCCTGCATCTTGTCGTCTTCGGCCGGCGCCATTTTCCAAAATGGCGCGGAAAAATGGCGGCGGCCATAGACGAAAAAGATTGGACGGCAGGAGGTCCTTCCGGACCCCCGCTGGACTTTTGGCAAGTCTCGTGGGGGTCAGGAGGCCCCCCACAAGCTGGCCAAAAGTTCCTGGAGGTCCAGCGGGGGTCAGGGAGCGATTTCCCGCCGCGAATCGTTTTCGTACGGAAAATGGCGCGGGCAGGAGATCGACTGCAGGAGGTCGTTCAGCGAGGCGCCGGAACCCTCGCTGAACGACCTCCTGCAGTCGATCTCCTGCCGGCGCCATTTTCCGTACGGAAAATGGCGCCGGCCATACGCGTATGGCCGGCGCCATTTTCCGTACGAAAACGATTCGCGGCGGGAAATCGCTCCCTGACCCCCGCTGGACCTCCAGGAACTTTTGGCCAGCTTGTGGGGGGCCTCCTGACCCCCACGAGACTTGCCAAAAGTCCAGCGGGGGTCCGGAAGGACCTCCTGCCGTCCAATCTTTTTCGTCTATGGCCGCCGCCATTTTTCCGCGCCATTTTGGAAAATGGCGCCGGCCGAAGACGACAAGATGCAGGAGCAGGAGCCCGTTCCGGACCGCTGCCGTTCCGGACCGCCGCTGGACCTGCAGGTTATTTAAGTTATTTGGGGGGGGTTCGGGAGGGTGGGGGATTTAATTTAAAGGGTCGGGGGTGGGTTTTAGGGGGTTTTAGTGTGCCGGCTCACGATTCTAACGATTTATAACGATAAATCGTTAGAATCTGTATTGTATTGTGTTCCATAACGGTTTAAGACGATATTAAAATTATCGGACGATAATTTTAATCGTCCTAAAACGATTCACATCCCTAGTCCCCAAGCAAGTAGAGAATAGATCATAGAAGACATCCCTGATCTGGAGGAACATTAAAAGGAAGAAGGACCTAAATTCAGAGATGTCACTGCAGTATGGAAAGAAGTACGGCATCTGCCAAATGCTGATGTGCAGCATCACCTGCAGAAGCAGCATCCAATAGCACTGGTATCAGGGGAGGGTGGCAGTCCTAGCCTGAGGACCTTTCCTGCCTATCAAAATAAAAGCCAGAGGTAAAGGGGGGGGGGGGGGGGTACACATTTCCCCAAACTGATCCCATGGCTCCTTCCATAAGTCAAGAGACAAGTCATCAGCCCACCACTACGTTTCAAAGCAGCAATACACCTTAGATAAACTGGAATGATGTTCTGTTGCACTGTCCAATGCAAGAGACAAGCAGCATCCAAAGAATTAACAAAAAGCATCAGGGAAATGACTGCCTGGATAAAAATCCCTTGCAGATAGTGGAGTATGTAGGATTTTTAGCATCTGTTGCATGTGTTATCCCCAAAATACAAAGTACCCTCCAGGTTATCCCCACCCTGTACAACCAGTGCCATAGTTTCATGCAGGCACAGCTGGCTAAGACAGAGTAAAGTAACCTGAATTTCATCACCGATTTCCAAATCAGCGTGAATAATATACATGCTTACTTCTTTCTGACAGCACACTGGCGGGATGGGCAGACAGCAGCTCTAGAAGGGACTGATCATCAGGGTGCACATGGGCTGTGCTGCACTCCCGGGAAATGTATAGCTCCCATATATTTAGTGATATCATATTAGCCATAAGAAATATGCTGGACAGTTGGCAGCTAGATCAGAGAGGCAGGAGTGTTCAGGTAGATTTTGTTGTGACAGAAAGTGGTGAAAATATGATAAGGGGAGTGAAAGATGTGGAATTTGCAACACTTACAAATATGATAAGGGGAGTGGAAGATGTGGCTTTGCAACACTTGCTTCACCTGGCAATGTGGGATCTGGGGCAAAATGACAAACAGTCACCTTGAAGATACTGAAAATGTGAGTTGCCAAATGACTGAAAGAATCTTGAAGGTTTTACTGCCACTCTTCCTACCCACCATGCCCCAGAAATATCACCTTAAGAGTCTTGCTGCTATTCTGCCTATATACCATTCCGCAGAAATAATACATTAGGAGTCTTGCTGTCATTTTCCTACCTGCCATGCCTCTGATATACCGCCTTAGGGGTCTTGTTGCACCTCTGCCTACCCACAATGCCCTGGATGTACCACCTTATGTGTCTTGCTACCACATGCCTATCTGCATTGCTCATGATATACAATCTTGGGAGCCATGCTGTTAATATGCTTTCCTGCCATGCTTATGATGTACCATCATTAGAATGTTTGTGTTTCCATGTTGTTTGCTGTCTGGATCTCAACCTAGTTCTCCTACCTTGCTTCTTTGTTGTTTATACTGGTGCATTTTCTCCCCCAGAAAAAATAAAAAACAAAAAAGTTATAAAATACATGTATCTCCGTCCACCCTACCTCTTTTCTGGTCCTTGATTTAGTTCTACACTTCTACAATTCCAGACTAGTCCTTCCATCCTACTTTTCTTGTTTATACTGGGAAGTTTTGTCCCCACAAAAATAAATAAATAAAAACAAATGCAAGTTTCTCCTCCCGCTCCAACTCATTTCTATTTCTTCATTTTGTTATATCCCTCTGCTATTCCAGCCTAGTTCTCCCAACTTACTATCTTTATATATATACTGGGGTGTTTAATGCCCAGAAAAAATATTGAAAAAAGAAAAAGAAATACAAGTTTTTCCTCCCACACTAAAGTTTTGGGGTTTTCCATTTAGATCTCAAGGCCTGCTCTTTGTATTTGACCATACTCTTTGCTAATTTTTTTCAAAGGCTTGAATAAACATAAGAACATAAGAAATTGCCATTCTGGGTCAGACCAAGGGTCCATCAAGCCCAGCATCCTGTTTCCAGCAGTGGCCAATCCAGGCCATAAGAACCTGGAAATAACCCAAACACTAAGAAGATCCCATGCCACTGATGCAATTAATATCAGTGACTATTCCCTAAGTAAATTTGATTAATAGCAGTTAATGGACTTCTCCTCCAAGAACTTATCTAAACCTTTTTTGAGCCCAGCTACGCTAACTGCACTAACCACATCCTCTGGCAACAAATTCCAGAGCTTTATTGTGCATTGAGTGAAAAAGAATTTTCTCCGATTAGTCTTAAATGTGCTACTTGCTAACTTCATGGAATTCCCCCTAGTCCTTCTATTATCCAAAAATGTAAATAACTGATTCACATCTACTCATGCAAGACCTCTCATGATCTTAAAGACCTCTATCATATGCCCCCTCAGCCGTCTCTTCTCCAAGCTGAACAGTCCTAACCTCTTCAGCCTTTCCTCATAGGGGAGCTGTTCCATCCCCTTTATCATTTTAGTTGCCCTTCACTGAACCTTCTCCATTGCAACTATATCTTTTTTGACATGCGGGGACCAGAATTATACACATTATTCAAGGTGCGGTCTCACCATGGAGCGATACAGAGGCATTATGACATTTTCCATTTTATTAACCATTCCCTTCCTAAAAATTCCTAACATTCTATTTGCTATTTTGACTGCTGCATCACACTGAGCCGATGATTTCAAAGTATTATCCACTATGATGCCTAGATCTTTTTCATGGGTGGTAGCTCCCAATATGGAACCTAACATCGTGGATAAAAGTGAGCCAGCTGATATAATGCACCTGGATTTTTGAAAGTGGTTGACAAAATACTTCAATGAAAGACTCCTGAGGAAATTAAATAGCCTTGGGATACCAAGCAATGTTCTAATGTGGACTGAGAACTAGTTAAAAGATATAAAACAGAGAGTAGGACTAGATGGTCAATTTTCTCAATGGAGAAAGGTGAATAGTTAAGTGCCCCTGGGATCTGTACTGGGACCATACCTTTTTAACATATTTACAAATGATCTAGAGATGGGAATGATGAGTACGGTGATCAGATTTGCTGAAGATATAAAATTAATAAAAGTTGTTAAAAGATTGTGAGAAATTGCAAGAGGACTTTGCAATACTGGGCATCCAAATGGCAGATGAAATTTAATGTGGACAATTGCAAAGAGATGCAAGTAGGGAAGAGTAACCCAAATTATAGCTACACATTGCAAGATTCTACATTGGGATTCAAAATCCAGGAAAAGGAAATAGGTGTCATTGTGGATACTTTGTTGATATCCTCTGCTCAGAGTGTGGTGGCAGCCAGGAAAGCAAATAGAATGCTGGAATTATTAGGAAAATAATGGAGAATAAAACAGAGAATATCATAATGCCTCTGTATGCCTCCATGGTACAACCACACTTTGAGGTCAATTTTAAAAGCATTGTTCACCTAAAAATGTCCACAGATGCATGTATGTGGGCCATGTGTGAGCAATATAAAATTTAAAAAGCTGCAAATTATGCAATTATGTATGCATGCGTGCAAGAGGAATAAGGGGGTGGAAAGGAGAAGGGAAATGGGTGTTCCACTTATGTGTGTAACTCTGTATTTCAAAACTGAAAACCGCAGTGTGCGTATGCTAGATATCCATATAACTTTCCTCCTGATGAGAAGAAAGTCTGTAGATCTTGAGTTTTAAGATTTATAGGACAGAATGAGGGGTACGGGTCAACTGGACAGAGTGCAGGTTGAAGAACCAAAGGGGTCTGAAAGACCTCAATATTAACTGGATAAACTGGTGGATTAATTGCAAAATTGGAAATGTGGCTCACACGAGCATGTTTTAAAATCGGTCACCTTCGAGTCCATGAAACGTCTGTTTCAAATGGAGGACCGTGTGACCCCCTCTTTGTCTACTTATTATGCACGACTGCGGCGGGAAGCGGGAGGGGATCTGTTTGCACTCTTGGCCTCCCGTTGGACAAATGATGGAGATTTTGTCCTTACGCCGACTATTGTCAAGGTTTGTTTTTGTCGTGTAGCCAAGATCTCGGTTAACCAATATTATAGAGAAATGCTGTATAAATTTTTGAGTCGGGCGTATGTGTCACCTCAGATAGCTTACCATTTTAAATTGGCGTCAGCGGCGGGGTGCCCTCGGTGTGGTCATGCCTTGGGCACCCTCTCGCATGTCTTTTGGACCTGTCCACCGATTAAACATTTCTGGGGACTTATTGCAGACTATTTGGTGGATTTACTGAATGTGGTCATCCCTGTCACCCCTTTGTGGCTATTATTTGGCTGTATATCGCCGATACGAATCAGAGATCTTGGCTAACGCTTGCTCCTGGTGAAGGCTTGTGCTGTTGGTAAACGAATCATTCTTTCCAAGTGGAGGGCAGCAGATGATCCGTCTTACTGGGCCTGGAGGAACAGCTTCCTCTCGATGATGAACATGGAGAACCTGATGGCGAGGCAATCCCCTACCGCGAGACGGCAATTCCTCTCGGTGTGGCAACCATACATCCTGTCGCTTCCACATCGCACTCGAAGTTTGCTTCTAAATGCTTGAGCGAGCGGCACCTTGGTTGTTTGGTGCATTGCAGGTAGTGTGGACCCTACAGACTAAATGCTGATTCGAGTTCTTGATGAGGCTGTTTTTGGAAGTATCTCGGGGGGGGAGGCGGTTGGGGGTTCTGTTTGTTGCTCTGCTTGTACTTGGATGCTGGGGGTGGGCTCAGAGACACACCCACCTCCGGCTGGTTTGTTTGTTCTTTGTTGGAAAATAATAAAAACCGTTAAACCATAAAACTATTTCTATATATTTGAAAGCAATCAAGCAACTATTAAAACACATGAAGCTTGCATTAAATACAGATAAGACTGAGGTATTATTATTAGAACATAAATGTATGAGGGGTGAGCTCACCTCCCTATCTTTAGATAATATCTCCAAGATAAAGCCCACATTTTTCACTAGAGATTTAGGAATATCCCTTGACACTGAGTTAGGATTAAAAAAACATATAGCATTAAAACTAAAAGATGGTTATTTCAAGCTCCTTACCCTTCGAAGACTGAAACCATTGTTAGAACCTAAAGAATTCAGCACTGTCCTACAATCTCTGATCTTTTCAAACATCGACTATTGCAATGCCCTATTGCTCAGTCTCTTTCAAAGTACTATAAAACTGCTTCAAATTTTATAAAATGCTGCTGCAAGGGTGTTGTCAGGGGTAAAAAAAATGTGATCATATTTCTCCCATTTTAATCTCGCTGCATTGGCTCCCTATAATATCACAAATACAATACAAAATGGTTTGTATTCTTCACAAGATAATTTATTGAACAATACAGAATGGCTTAATACAGCAACTAGACTACATGTTCCACAAAAAAACTTAAGATCTGCCAACAAAGGCTTATTAACAATACCTACAATAAAAACAGCAAGGTTATGCGAAGTACGAGAGAGGGCAATTTCTATCAGAGGTCCCAAGCTCTAGAATACTTTCCTACCTCAATTACAGTTACAAACAGACCATAAGAAATTTAAAGTTGATTTAATAACGTGGCTCTTTACATGCGCTTACATAAAGAGTGGGTAATATTACAGCATGTTTTATTTTTTACCATTTATTTATTTATTGCTTCTTATTGTGCTTCCTTAATTTTTAGTCAGACGTTTATGTTTTATTATTATTATTATTATTATTATTTTATATTTTAGTCTAATTTTAATAGCTATAGTTTTGATTCTACTTTTACTTTGTAATTTTAGCTGTTATGTTCTTTTAATTCCATATATTGTATTTCTCTATTTTAATTATTTGTAAACCATTGTGAAGGTCTTTACTGATGTGACGGTCTAGAAAACCAAATAAACCATAAATCATAAACCATGATGTTCTTCTTACACTAACGAATCCTTCAGATTCTATACAAATGAAAGGGATGTGCTCCAAGCCTATACTAATTAAAGGGTTAACATCTCAATTTGTAAACTCCTCTTGAGTAAGCCCATAACTAAACTTAAACATGAGATTTCATGAGAGAAGGATTTATAGTTTGTATTATGCAAAAAGGAATGAGAAGAAACACTATGGCTAGTGGTTAAATAATCTCTTTTTGTGCAGCTCATGGAGAATGCACTTAAGATTTATTACAGATGTCATCTCATTCAAATCAAATTGAATAAATGTAAGATTCTGTGTCAGGCCTGTGTTGGAGGGAGTGCAGGAAGGAGGGCACTATGAGCCATATATGGTGGAAGATGAGAAGTTAGTCCCATTTTGGAAAGAGATTATCTGGATTACATATTTATTCAGCTACTATAAGTAGTTAACTGGATATTCTATGGGTGGGCAATGGGCATTTTGAGGTGGTACTACTTATCTGGTTAACTTAACTTATCTGGTTAACTTATCCGGTTAACTTAACCAGATAAGTGCCAATATTCAGTCTTTTCCAGTTAAGTTAACTGGATAAGCTAGAACTTACATAGAACAGGTTTAACTTAGCTTGATAATACTTATCTAAGTGCTGATTTGTATAGAGATATTCAGCAAGGAAGTTGGCTACACTTCAACAGGTTAGCTAATTCTTACTCCTTACCCCCATAGGGAGTATCATCAGGCTAAGCTGCCAATTGATGCTCCCAGGATGACAGTTTAATGGAGCCACATGGCCTTTTATGAGTTATCCTCGTCACTAGATAAAATATTCCTTGTGGTCCATGGGTGAACACCCTCAACCTATCACCAAACCTCACCTGGCCCATATATTAAAAAATAGATAACTGAGCATAAGCCTTAATACCATGCTTCAAGCTCTGCTCTGCAACCAAATAAGTGTTTCCCTTCAGAAAATCCCCCCCCCCCATGCCACAAATCATCCTCAGGTCCCCCTTAATCTTGGTAGTCTTAAATCCTTTACCCCTTATGAATCTACACAAGCTTGCAGAATCATTACAAGCATGAGTACCTGGGAAGAACAATTCATTTTGTTGGAAAGGAAAAGCAGTAAGGAAAAGTAAAGCATGATCTTCCCCTCCTCCTTTTCTTACGAACATCCGCATGACAATGAACTGATGCATTCCTAGGGCATTAGCATTCTATACCAAGAGTAATGGAAGAAAATGTAATGCTGTCTAGTTGAAAATATGTAGCAACAATTAAGATGGATTTGCTCTTTACCTTACAGAAATTGCCTTTGCATGGATGACAAATGAAGACAGGGCCAGTC